>NC_134092.1:93073091-93396273 GCF_000715075.1 Nicotiana tabacum | reverse complement strand
TCAGAGCACAGGTTCTGCCCATTCACAAAAATATTATTTACGGTCGGTTTTACAATATGACCAAAAAAATGTCAAGAGTAAAATATGAAGTAACAAAATTCAACGGTAATGACGATTTCTCCATATGGCACCTACTCATCAAATAAGGGTTAGGCATTGTACTAGATGGCGAAGAGGCAAAGACTGAAACCATAAAATCTGAGGATTGGACAACCATGGATAAGAAGGCGACTAGTGCAATCCGAATGCACTTGCCCGATGAAGTGCTAAATAATGTCGGCAACAAAAATTGTGCATGTGGTATTGTAAAAAAATTAGAAAGTGTATACATGTCCAAATCCTTAACAAATAAGTTATTTTTGAGAAAGCAACTTTATGCCATTTATATGAGCGAAGGTACAAATTTCTTGCCCCATTTAAATATATATTTAAAAGATTAGTCACGTAGCTGAAAAACCTCAGAGAAACAATCACCAAAGTAGATAAGGTTGTCTTTCTTCTTTGTCATCTTCTTATGATAACTTGGCAACAACCATCTTGCATGGTAAAGATACCATCGAGTTAAAAGAGGTCACATCAGCCATCCTATTCAATGATAAGATGAGGAAAAAGCCTAAAAACTAGGGACATACTCTTATCACGGAAAACCGAGGAAGAAGTCTTTATAGAGCTTCAATTAGCCGTGATAAATCCAAAGGTCGAGGAAAGTCCAGGAATCGGTTAAAAAGTAGAAATAACTACAGTTATGGTCAACCCGGTCACTTTAAAATAGATCACCCAATGAAAGTTCGAGGAGATAGCAGTGGCTAGAAGAATGATGACAACACATATGCTGTAGTACACAACAATAATTCGCTGGTTCTCTTCGTTCATGGGGAGGGGGAATGCATGCACTTATGTAATGACCCGACCAACCGTTTAGAGTATTTTATCCCCAACTCCCCTATTTGATGCTTTGCATATGTGTAAATATGGTTACGTGACTTGCCGGGATGATTGGTTTGATTTTGGGTGAGTTTTGGATTGATATGGGACACTTAGTCCCTTGGTTGGAGCCTTAAGGTGTAGGAGTTGACTGGAGTTTGATATTTATGTAGACGACTTCGGAATAGTGATTTTATGGTTCCAGTAGCTTCGTATAGTGATTTTAGACTTAGGCGTATGTCCGGATGTGAATTTAGAGGTTCGCAATTTATTTTGGCTTGAATTGGCGAAAGTTGGAAGGTTGATGGCTTTGACTGAGGGTTGACTTTATTGATATCGGGCTTGGATTGTGATTCCGGGAGTTGGTATAGGTCTGCGGTGTCATTTGGGACTTGCATACAAAATTTGAGACTATGTGGAGTTGTTAGGCTTGTTCGGCGCAAATTTTGAATTTGGAAATATTCATTATTTCATTAGGTTTGAATTGAGGTACATATTCGTAGTTTTGATATTGTTTGGTGTGATATGAAGCCTCGAGTAGGTTCGACTTATGTTTTGGGACTTGATGATATGCTGTCCTGGGGGCCTCGAGTGTGTTCCGGATTGGTTTTGGCTTGTTTTAAGACTTGGTTGTACTGCTAAGTTTGCTGAGTTCTAGTGCTTCTGCACCTACGTTGTTTGGGCAGAGGGTGCAGCGTCGCAGAAGCTGCTACTTGGCTGCAGATGCGGCGATTGGCTAGGGAAGCTGGGTCTGCAGGTGTGGACATGGGAGCGCAGATGCGCAACCACAGAAGCGGAACTTCTCCGCAGGTGCAGATTTTGACTAGACTAGTGGGGACCGCAGGTGCGGTTCTTTGTCCGCGGAAGCTTTAGGTCCGCATAAGCGAAATTGATGGGTCTTAAGTGAAGGCCGCATATGTGATACTTTTTCCGCAGATGTGGAGTCGCATGTACGACTGTTTTTCCGCATAAGAAAAATGCCTGGGCAGGATAAAGCTTGGTCGAGGGTTTTATTTCATTTATCACACTTTGAGTCAGTGATCTAAGATTTGGGCGATTTTGAAGGAGATTTTCACGATTTGGATTGGGGTAAGTATGTTTTACTCAGATTTGTTAGTGTTTCATGATTCCGACCTCTGTTTTAGTGTTTGATTAGTGATTTGAATTTCAGAAAATTAGGGATTTTAGTAAAAAATAAAATTCTAAAAAATAAATTGATGATTTGAGGGCCGATTTGAAGTCGAAATTGGATGATTTCGATATAGTTGGACTCGTATCGGAATGGATGCTCGGAATTTTTATGTTTGGCCGGGTTCTAAGATGCAGACCCTGGTTGACATTTTGAGTTTCATTAAAGATCGAATCTTTGTTATCCAAAATTACTTTCTATGGCTTTTATTTATAATATTTAGTTATTCTGGCTAGATTTGAGCTGTCCGGAGTTGGATTTGCGCGGGAAGGGCTTATTAGTGGATTGATTTAGCTTGTTTGAGGTAAGTATCTTACCTAACTTTAGGGGAGGGGAGAACTACCCCTTGGGATTGGGTTTGATTGTACTATTTGATTATGTAGAAGACGTGTACATGAGGTGACGAGTGTGTACACGGGCTTATATGTGAATAATTGAGCAGTTTAGACTCTTAGGTTACTTATAAGTAATTAATTGGAGTTTTTGCTATTTGTATCTTTCGTTGTCAAGTTTATTCTTACATGCTTTAATTAAAGTTGTATTGCGTGTGCTATTTTCTTCCATTGTCGAGGTTACGCCTATATGCATTTAGTAGTAGTTTTTATTACATGCTATTTCACCCATTGTTGTGTTATTCTCATGCATTTATTAGTAGTAGCTATTTCATGCTATCTCTTTCATTATTGAGCCTAAGTTATGAACTTGAGCTGAAGTTGCCATTTCGTGAAAATACCTTTCATTGTTGAGCTTATTGAAGTAGTAGCTATTTAGAGCTAATAATACATTTTGTGGTTGAAGTTGTTGATTATTGGAATATCTTTCCTTGTTGAGTTATTACCCAATGCATTTCGTTATTATTCAGATTCTTGTGCACATTGTGGTTGAGCTGTGGGCTACATGTTGTGGTGACATTGGTATTGTTGATTTTGGCAAATGTGTGGAATATGGGCACGTGTGATGCGAGTTGATTATTGTATTGTGATATTGATGTGCATGTGACAGTATAAGGGTGGTATTGATGCGCATGCGACAAGACGAGGTGGGATTTATATGCGTGTTTCTAGTAAGGGAATTACTTGAAGTGACACGGTGAGATAGATGGGTTAAAGCGTGTGAAACTATTTCGGAAAAAATATTTTTAAAATATATGTGTAAGGCTCACACGACGATATAAGGAAGATTGTGATTGTGATTCGTGAAATGTGAATATGAGGTATGGTACCTCGATGTGATTCTTATTGTACATTCTATATTGGAAAGGCTTACTAATTTGAACAGTATTTGTTTTTGTTCCCTTACTTCATTTCGTTCGTATTTTTTATTGTAATTGGTTACTTGTTGCCTTAATCATATGTACCCTCTTTGTTGTCATTTATTGCTTTTATTTTCATTGTTAACCTTTTACTGATAAATTGCTTTATTGTCATTTAATTGCCTTTACTTCTCCGTTGTTAGATTTAATTAATATTTTGCACATGTTTCTATGTCTAGTAGGTGTCTTGACCTACTCTACCGAGGTTAGGCTTGATACTTACTAGGTACCGTTGTGATGTACTCATGCTGCGCTTATGCACATTTTTGTGCAGATCCATGTACTTCTGCTCGTGCCGGACACCAATGAGTTGATTAGACATTTCGGAGACTCCGAGGTATACCTTCTTGATGCTCGCAGGCCTCGGAGTCACATTCTGTTATTGTTTCTACTATTGTTTATCTTCATATCAAATAATGTTATATTTAGAGATTCCTAGTGTACTTCTTTAGAGCTTATGACTCTGTACCACCGATTTTGGAAAATTATATGACTGTTGTCCCATTTTGGTTTTAATATGAGATTTATCAGTCTAATTTAATGTCTTAGTTGTTATTTCTTCTAAGTTCTCAATGTGTGTTAGGCTTATCTAGTCTTAGCGACTAGGTACTATCACGACATCCTAAGGTAGGATTTTAGGGTCGTGACAACTTAGCAAGCCAAGAGTCAGAATAGATGATTGACACAACAACATCATACCATGCCATATCGGTAAGAGAATATTTTTGTTGGTACAAAGCAAGAGATTTGTGATGGCGTCACTTAGAGATTGTAGGGATTGGTGACATTTGTATCAAGGCAAATATCAGATGCACATTAGTTCTAAAAGATGTGCGGCATGCACCAGATATGCAAATGAATTTGATTTCAGGGATTGCTCTAGATCGAGACGGGTACGAGAATCACTTCGCTATAGGAAGTAGAGGCTATCCTGTAAGGCCCCGTAAATAATTTTCTAATGATTTAAGATTTTAAAGTGCATCAGCGGTATTTGGGAATAACATATTTGAGTATTGAAGGAGACCTATGGGATAGAGCCACATTATGTTGAATTGATAAGGTATGTTTAGGGTATGTTGGAACATACTAAGGTATTTTGGGAATGGCAAGAACTTGTGTGGAACAAGTTGGAGACATTAAGTGGAAAGGATGTTTCAATTGGCATAAGACCCAATTTCAAATAAATTGAACTCCCTCAATATAATAACTTAGGTGGTGTTCTACCTATAACATTAATTCCATTTTAATCTAGTTTCCAACGCATTAAACCGTTTGTCATTTGGATATGTATACAGAAAGTTATGGCCATTTTATTGGACCTATGTCATATGCACGCCCAGATGCACCGCCGCGCATATTTGAGAGTTTCTGCCTCAGATGCGCGGCCAATGCGCGGCCGCGCACGTAGGAACCCATTAAATAACCCCAAGGCCGGGTACAAAGAGAACTAAGTCATTTCTTTGAGTTAGGGCTTGTATATCAAGGGGAATCCGCCCAACACCTCCCTCCCATGTACCGAGGTAATGTTTTTGGAGTAATTTTGAGTTGATTACTACTCCTAAACACTTGTATTAACAAGGATTAATCTTGAATATCCATAGATTTTCATTTAAATTCCCAAATTAGTCAAGAACACTACAAGTTAGGATTTTCATGAGTCTCACTACAAGAGGTATGTCTACAATCTCTAACTAATCTATGGGGATTATTTATGTATGGAATATGTGTTATAACTTAGGGTATGTTGATTGGAAGCCATAAGTTCCCAATTTAAATACATAATTATTGTAGAGATTGAAAGGTGATTTGATGGAATTTTGTTGATTGGGTGTGGATGGATGGTCATGTATGTGATGTTAGAATTTAAGAATTGTTTAAGAATGATGGTGGGATAAATTATTGGTAAATGGTAGTATTTGGATGAACTAATTCTATGGTTAAGAGATGTATAGATTCATGCCTACTAGGTATTTGATAAAATTTTCAAATGAGCTGAAACAATGAATATCTTCCTAGTTTGTGTTCAATTTTGTTATGTCTCAAATAGATTGTGATTGCTAGAATTTCTGGAATATTGTGGTAATTTAAGGAAAGCTCAAAGCGAGGTATGTTGGCTAAACTTTCTCTCTTAGAATCGAATTCCATAATATTTCCGTAAGATTAAGTATGATTGGCTCAAGATTCCTAACTTTTATATTCCGGGTTATTCCCTATAAACTTGATTATTCCAAATGAGCCTTATTTCGAAAGGTCGATGTTCAAAGTATGATTTGCATATTAAAATATTGTGGCTTTGAGTCATGTTTTAAATAAAAACTAGTATACCTACTGGGTGAGAAATACTCGAGATGCTTAAGACTCATAATTGCTCATATGTGTACCTAAAGTCTTGATTAGAAATGTCTTATTGTTAATAATCTATAAAGGTGGTTGGAAATGAAATAATTGTATTGAGGATATAGAGTATGGCCAACGTGCCAAGAATTTAAGTTATGACTGTGGCTAGTAGTGCAAATAATTTGAAAGAATGCGATAAAGAATATGAAACGAGCCTCAACTCAACGGTGTTAAAAGTGATTTGAAAAATAGAATTTGCCTAAGAGCTTTTGTACTCAATTCATGCCCATTAGTGGCTGCTTTAACTAATGTTTTGCTTTATAAATATATCCAGCGTGATTCGAGTTCTATATACTCATGTGTTGAAATTGTACATTGTCATTTATGGAGAAGAGTATTGTAAGAGTAAATGGTGTATTGATTATTTATGATTTTTCATGTGTGTTTCTATTGTTGGTTGGTATGCCTCATTCTTTGGGAAGAAACCATTTGTGTTTGAAGTTCCCATTCAAATGGATTTGAAGTATATGATTTCTGAAATATTCTATATGTTGATATTTGATGGTGATCTTTGAAATTGAAAGAAGTGAAAGTGTGGAATATGAAATACGGCCATCGTACCAGGAATAAAGAATCTTGTGAATGGCCAAATGAGCCAAGGAAATATTGTCGTTGTGAATGACTGAAAATACTAATGAGAACTTATACAATGTGAAAGATGTTGGTGTGAGTACAATTGTAATTATCTTATATCTGTGTGCAAATCAAAAAATAAAATATTTTTGGGAGCATCATTAGTAAATCCGAGGAAGGGTGGGTCATAAGGCCCACACCTGAAACTACACGTGATGGTGTAGGGGTGAATTGTGGTTATTCCCCTTATTTGGGATAAGATTGTGATATTTTTCCCCTTAATTGGGATAAATTGGTAATAATTGTGGAATAGAAAAGTCAACCCATACGGCATATGTGAGAAGATGACCTAGCTGATTGGGTGGAGATCGGACTCCATGTTGCGCACATGGTGGTACTACTCTTGGTAACAACTTTCTTTCGCATCACCTGTCAAACAACATTGTCCGTGGGGAGATGGCCTAGCCGATCGGGCGTGATCAGACTCCGTGATAACAAAGACAGTGGAATATCGGTGCTAATGATCTCCCAACCAAAAATTGTATATGAAGTTCGTATTTTAAAAATTATTATGTTTTAACTAGACATTTGGATATTATTAATTGTGACTTGCTATCTCTATGTGTTGCCTTTTCTTACATAGGCATTCTATTTTGAAAGAAGACTTTTAGCTATACATACTAGTGCTATTCGACAGTACTAACGTCCCTTTTGCCGGAGGCGCTGCATCTTTAATGGATGCAGGTGGTTCTACAGTAGGCGGCATTGATCAGTGATAACAGTACATTCTTTTCAGCTGATTTGGTGAGCCCCACTTAATTTCGGGGTGATGTATCTTTTGTTTCTTATGTACTGCATTTTGAGGTATAGCCGGGGCCTTGTTGCCGGTATTTTCATATTACTCTTCTATTGTACTTAGAGGCTCCGTAGACAGGTTGTGGGTTGTGGTTAATGTTGGGAATTGAACTAGAAATGTTGATATTTGGAAATCATATTTTTCATTAATTCTATAAACTCGTAATACTTTAGAAATTATGAATGAAACTGCTAATGGGAATGAAATGGAAGTTATTAATGAAATCTTTTCAGTTTTGATTAATGGAGTACATCTCCTCTTTATTCATGGATAAGTTTGGGTAGAAGGTAATCTAACAAGCTTGCTCGACCGGGTTTTCTCGGTTGAGCGCCGGTCGCGCTCCTCGATTTTGGGGTGTGACATCACCAAAGGATCATTAGTTATTGATAAAGGAGTCTCTATACACGTTGTACAAGACAACCACTAAGATATGTGAAGGTGGATTACATATGGTTGTAGATGACACACTTGCTATTCTATGGCACCGTAAAATAGGCCATATGAGTGAGAAGGGATTGCAGATCCTAGCCAAGAAGTCATTTATTCCCTTTGCAAAAGTACAACTGTGAATTCTTGTGATTATTGTTTATTTGAAAAACAACATAGGGTATCATTTCAAGCAACTCATGGAAGATAACTGAATATACTTGATTTAGTATATTTTGATGTTTGTGGTCCAACGGATAAAGAATTAATGGGAGGTAACAAATATTTTCTCACATTTATTAATGATGCTTCACGAAAATTGTGAGTTTATTTCTTGAGAACAAAAGACCAGTTATTTTATTTTCCAGAAATTCCATACTTTGGTGGAATGGGAGACGGGTCAACAATTGCGGTATTTCAGGACAGACAATAGAGAAGAGTATACTTGAAAGGAGTTTGAAAACTATTGCTCAAGCCATAGAATCAGACATGAGATAATATTTCATAACACTATGGTGTACCTGAAAGGATAAATCGCACCATTGTTGAAAAAGTGAGAAGTATGCTCAAAATGGCAAAACAACCTAAGTCGTTTTGGGGTAAGGCAGCTTGCACAACCTGTTACCTGATTAATAGAAGTCCATCAAGTCCATTGGAGTTTAACAATATAGAGAAAGTGTGGACCAACAAATATGTGTCCTACTCCCATAAAAAAGTGCTCGGATGTAAAACTTTTGCGCATGTATCCAAGGAGTAGAGAACGAAGCTAGATGACAAAGTTATTCCTTGCATCTTCATCGGTTATGGCGATGAGAAGTTCGGCTACAGATTGTGGAACCCAGAAACGAAGAATATTATTAGAAGAAGAGATGTGATTTTCTATAAAAGATGTGGCCGGGATTGATGGAGTTCAATCAACAAAGACCAAAAATGATAATGATACAATTACTAACTTTATTACTGTTGAAGAATATTTAAGTAAATAAAAGTATGTTCTCTTTAACAGCTTAAACTTTTAGATGAGATGGTCACACACTAGGTTGATGAACACGGGAGCTCTGAGTCCACGAGAGGTAGAACAAGAAAAGCAACAACAACAAGGAAAAGGACAATCATCTTTGAAAAGATCTAAAAGAGAGAAGGTACCACTACAAAAATAATAGTGAATTCACGGCAATTTTAATACGGCGGTTTTTAAAAACCTCCGCAATATGCATATATTACGGGGTTTTCGGAACTGTTATATTTTTCATTTATAAAACGGCGGTTCTATACATAAAATTACGGTCTTGAACAGATGCCATGTTATTTTAATTTTTCACATATTAAAAGACCAAGTATGAACTCTCGCATTGGCATTAATTTTTCACATATTAAAAGACCAAGAAGGTTTCTATGAATACCCGTCCTTTATTTCTATTTTGATTATTTTATTATCGGGTTATTTTTATGCTATTTTTACATAATTTTTTGGTGTTGTTCCTCATTAATTATCTTTTTAATTAATGTTGTACATATATTTTTCTGAGCCGAAAATTTATTAAAAATAATTTATCTACCTTCGCAAAATAGGAATAAAGTCGTACAAACTAAACTCTGCCGACTTAGAATTATAGCGGGTGTTGTTGTTCACATATTAAAATACCAAGACTTCTCACTCTTACCAATTAGAACTCCCTCCCGTCACTCTTCCACCCCAAATTTATTAAACCATATTTTATGCAATTTCTCTCTCTCCCTCCCACCAACTTAGAGCGAATTATCGGCGGTGTATCGGCAGATTGTTGTCAAGTTTCTCTTCTCTCCTCTCTTATTCTTTCATTCCCACTTCTCGCCAAGGCCCTCGATTGGCCTGTGAGACGGTGGCGTTGATTGCGAAGAAACTACCAAGCTTCTGTTGCCCGATGAAGTCTGTTGGCAAGGAGTTCTTCCTCCCCCGTTGTGCTTTTATGATGTCAACTCCCATCTCCAAACAAGGTTTAGCCAGGTCCTCTCTATTTCTCTATGTTTTGATTACTTATTCATGTGGATCTAAGGTTTCACTGTTGGTTCGCATTTTCTCTGTCAATATAGTTGGTGGATCTTTCGTTAACTTGCTTTTTTCTTCTTCAAAGATTGTATATATTTTCTGCTAGAAGGAATGGTTTCATTTGTGGTTAAAAATTAGCTGACAAGCAAGAGATATGTATAGAATAAGAGGTTTTTTGGTCATTACTACTATATGATCTAATGGAACTGTGAAATTCACTTGTATTGGTCGAAGGATTGGATTGTTCTTATAGAATTGACTATAGTACATGTGAAGTGATATTATTCTGTTTTTCTTCCTAGGTGATAAGAGAATGACATTTTTTATAGAAAGAAAGATGTGCTTGCCGCTTCTTCCTTTTTCCCCGGCTTCGCAAATTAATAAGGATTTTGTTTCAATTTTAATTCCACTCATATTTTCTTGTGCTTTTACCGTTCCTTGCGTGGTTTTGGTACTTAGAATTTGCACGATTAGTTCTTAACTTTTTTTTTTCTAGTACTCTACTATGAGATACTGAAAGCTGAAGTGAGAAATTGTCCTTTTATGTTTGTCCATAAGATATTTGATATTTATTTTAAGTAAACCTCACCGACATCTCTTGCTCATGGATGGTAGGTGAGAGCTGAAGAGCTTGAATTATCATCGGCTATTTGGATATGTCAACCTAAAAAAAATAAGCATTAACAAAAAAGAAAAATATTGACAATGTGGAGTTGGATATGCGCAACACGCAAATAGGTATGCTGATAATGTAGCTACTTTATGCTTTAGTTTGGTGTGCCGGAACGTGCTACGTTATCTTGTGCACCGAGGAGGCTTATTCTCTGACTTATGACTTGATGATGTTATTATTGTATTCTTTTGAGAAGTATGAACTGTTCACGTAATTAGCGAGTATCATTAATAATTCTTGCTTCTATTACCTCGCCGAGGTTAGTTAATACTTGGTAAGTACATGGGGTCAGTTATATTAATGCTACACTCTGCACTTAATTTTGCAGATCCAAGTGTTGGACCGACTCGTGGCTAGCTGTGAGTTGTTGTTGTAAGCATCTTCCAAGGACGAGGTAGAGTTGCATCTCGATCGCAGCCTTTGGGTGTTTCTTGTCATTTTAGTACTATTCTTTACTTTCATACAATATTTCATTTTGTGTTCCAGATGTGTACTTCAATTTAGAGCTCATGGCTCTATATTTATCAGTTATGGGGGAGGGTACTTATCGATGCAGTTCATTTATTTTGTTGGCTTTAGACTTATGCTATTTCCACTATTTCTATTATTATATTCCGCTTGTGTTATGTTGACCTGCCTAGCAAGTGAGTTAGGCATCATCAGTCCCACCAACTCATCATGATCAGGGGGATATACTCATCGTCTGGAGCTACTGGTGGCTCCCTACTTGCTGCTCTAGCATGATCTCTAGCTGTGGTACGTGCTCCTCTGCCTCTGCCCCGGCTTTCATTGAACCGGCCTTGGGGGCAACACCATCAGTCACTGTAGCACGTGTTCTCACCATCTGTGAGAGAATAGAAAAACAAAATTCAAACTCCAATATAAATAAATCAGCACGATAGAGAATGAAAGAAAGCAAAAATTTTCCTAACGGTTTGGTAGCCTCTCGAAAATAAATACAGACGTCTCTGTACTGAACCGCAAGACTCTACTAAACTTTCTCATGACCCGTACAACCTATGAAAATAGGGTTCTGATATCAACTTGTCACGACCCAAAAACTACAAACCAGTCGTAATGGTGCCTAACTCACTTTCTAGGCAACCCGAACAAAACAAAATAGAACAAGATAACAGAATTAACGTAAATAATATAAATTCGAAGTCAATGGACATAAATGACTACGTCAATACATAAATCCCCCAGAACTAGTAATACAGAGTCACGAGCTCTACAATAGAAGTACAAGTCTTTAAATACAAATTAAAATATTGTATGGATAATTATAACAACTGAAATGGAATGAGATGCCAAAGTCTGCAGTCAAAATGCAGCTCTACCTCGTCTCTCGGCTACTCACAACAAAAATCACAATGACTTTCGGCTCGGTCCAATACCTGCATCTGCACAATTAAGTGTAGAGTGTAGTATGAGTATAACTGACCCCATGTATTGAGCAAGTATCATAACTAACATCGATGAGATAATAGAGGCAAGATTTATTAATGATACTCGCTAATAACATGCTCAGTTCTTGAATTTCACAAGTACACAACAATAATATCAGCAAGGCATAAATCACAAATGAGGTCATCTCGGTGCCCAAAAGATAATGTGCCATGTATCAGTTAACAACCCATCATATAGAGAAGATATGCGTATATGATCAAGTCTCGTATGCACAAGTAAACAAATAGAGAAGAGATGTACCGTTCTCCCACTAATAAAACTAAACAGCATATAGAGAATATATGCGAATAAATCATGTATACACCCAAGAAAATTGCAAACTAATAAGAGATGCAATAAATCATGTATACATCCAAGCAAATTGCAAATAGAGAAGAGATGCAATAACCAAAACAAATGCTAATAGGTTTTTCTCATACCACGTGTACACCATCAAGAAAGAAACATGAGAGGGTGACCCTAGGGGGATGGATCCTTATCCATACGCTGTACGAATAATTCATGTGCCATATAGATAACCACCACATGTGCTAACACAACTCATATCCGCACGGACTGCTCATGTGCTATGAAGCCAGTCCATACCACACAGAAAGCATATAGAAGAATACATGTATATGAACAATGGATATAAAGTTACATACTCAAGGGCTAATATAAGTGACATGCTAAGGTGTAGGCATGTGTGAAGTGTACTTCCATAGTTCAGACCAAGCGATTACTCCACAAGAATAGAAAGTAACATTTTGAACAGGATATCAACCAACAGATAATCTCTAACATGATTCAAATAGCTGAAAAAGGGGGTACATCATAAGAAGTATGATAACATGAAGCTTAGCAATCAATTGAAGGCATATAGTAGCCTAATCACTACCCCGAGCATGGATAATACTCTGGTACACACACATGGGCTCAATCCCCTCACATGTGCGCCACCCATAAAGCATAGCCAACACTAATAACACAGGCAACTAGTGCCTCAACCATGTTTAAGTAATATACTTACATCAAGCAATCCAAATCAATACTCTAGAAATGCTTTCATGTGTGAATCAACCTCCAAACGGCTCGAATCTAGCCAAAAACAACTCAATGTTATGAAATAAGTCCGTAGGAAATAATTCCAAACAATAAAGATACGCTCTTAAATAAATATACAAATTCAACCTCGGGCCCGCACCCCGAAACCTGGAAAAACTCAAAAATATTAAACACTCATTCCAATACGAGTCCAACCATACCAGTTTCATCCAAATTTGACTCTAATCGGGATTCAAATCTTGAATTTTCACTTAGATAAGGTTTTACCAAAATATCCAATTTTCCCTCTTAGAATCACCAATCAAAAGCCAAAATTAAGTAGGGAATCATGAATAATAATAAAATCCGAGTCAAAAATACTTACCCCAATCCAAATCGTGAAAATCGCCTCAAACATCGCCCAAATCCGAACTCCAAATCGCATAATATAATAAAATGAGTAAAGGTCAACCTAATTGTACACTCAGTGATCGCGAAGTACAAAATCTGATGCCTTCCAAAAGACCATATGCTAATGCGGCCCCAGGACTGTGATCACATTTCACCAGCAGCCAAGCCTACGTGAACGTGGGTCCCTTCCACGAACACGAAGGCAAAATCAACTTGCCTACCCCATCTGACTCACACGCTATGCGAACGCAACCCCCTCTACGCGAACGCACCGCTACAGCTCCTAAAGGATCGCAATCGCGAAGAGAAAGCTCCACCTTCCACCCAAACACAGTAAACGATCGCGTGAGACCTTCTGCGATCGCGATGAAGACACCAGCATCAGAAAACCAACAATTCCAAACATGAGAGAAATGGTCTGAAACCCATCTGAAACACACCCGAGGCCATTGGGACCTCGTCCAACCACACCAGCTAATCTCAAAACATAATACTGACCTACTCGAGGCCTTAACTACACAAAATAGCATCAAAACCACAAACCGTCGATCAAGATCAAACTCTTAAGTTCATAAACTTCAAATCAGCTCCCGATCAAACGTATGAACCTTCTAAACCTTTAAATTGCCAACTTACGCCAAAAAGAATCAAATCGACTTAGGAACTTCCAAATCCAAATTCAGACATACGTCTAAGTCCAAAATCACCATGCAAACCTATTGGAAAGCTCAAAATACAAATCCGAGACCATCTACATAAAATTCAAACATCGGTCAATTCTTATAACTTAAGCCTCCAATAATGAAATCAAGTGTTCTAACTCCCTCCAAAACGTTCCCCAAACCAAACCAACCAACCCCGCAAATTACGAAACATAAAATGAACATAGAGAAGGTAATAAATAGGAGAATGGGGCTCAAATACCCAAAACGACCGATCGGGTCGTTACAACACTTCAGCAGTTGTGTTGTCATCATTCTTCTGGCCACTACTTTTGCCTCGACTTTACTTTGGGAAAATATTTTTTAAAGTGATCGAGTTGACCGTAACTGTAGTACTTTTTACATTTTGACCGATTTCTGGACTTTCTATGACCTTTCGATTTATCACGGGTACTCGAAGCTTTATGAAGACTTCTTCCATTGTTTTCCATGATAAGAGCACATCCCTGGTTTTTAGGATTCTTCCTTATCTTATCATTGAGTAGGATGGTTGATGCGACCTCCTTTAATTCGATGGTATCTCTACCATGTAAGATGGTTGTTGCCAAGTTATCATAGGAAGATGCCAACTTATAGAGAAGGTATTCAAAACAAGGAATGTATACATTCCTGCTCTAGCATATAAATAAGATATGCAATTAAAAATTGTATACAACCATGGAAATGGCAAGTATAGAAGAAATGCAATAACCAAATCAAACACTAACCAGTTTTTCTCATACCGCGTGTACACCATCAAGAGAGAAACATGAGAGGATGACCCTAGGAGGGTGGATCTTTATCCCCACACTGCATAGAAAACTCACGTGCTATAATATCAACCGCACGACGAATTCACTTGTTAATAATCACAACCGCATGGCATAATCACGTGCCAATAATCAAAACCGCACGACATATTCATGTTCCAATAATCACAACCGCATGGCGTATTCACATGCCAATAATCACAATCGCATGACGTATTTAGGTTCCAATAATCACAATCGCATGGACAATTCACATGCCACCAGTCCAATCCATATCACACAGAAGGAAGATATACAAGATTACTTGTACATAAACAATGGATATCGATTTTCATACTCCTGGACTGGTATAAGTGACATGCTAAAGTGTATGTATGTGCAAAGTGTGCTATCGTAGCTCAAACCAGGTAATTACATCACAGAAGTAACAATTATCGAGTTCAATCAGGAGACTAACCTCTATGTAACCTCAAACATGGTTCAAATAGCTCACAAAGGGGGTACACATACAAGATACATCACAAAATGAAGCTTAGTAATCGATTAAAGGCATATCATAGCCTAAGCACTAGCCCGAGCATGAATCCCCGGTGCACACACGCGGGCTCACCCCCACACATGTGCGCTACCCATAACACGTAGCTATCACAAATAACTCAGACAACTAATGCCTCAAACCAAGTTTAGGCAAGACACTTACCTCAAGCAAGAAAAATCAATACTCTAGGAACGCCTTGCCATGCGTATCAACCTCCAGACGACTGGAATCTTGCCAAAAATAACCCACTATTATCAAATAAGTCTATTGGAAACCATTCCAAACAACAAAGATGCAATATCTAACAAATAAGCAAAGTCAATCCAAAATGTCAACCCGGACCCGCACCTAGGAACCCATCAAAAGTCACAAATCCTAAACATACATTCCACTACGAGTCCAACCATACATGTTTCATATAAATCCAGCTTCAAATTTCGAATTATCACTTAAGAAAGTTTTTAGTAAAATCCCCAATTTTTCTCCCATAGATTCATCAATCAAAACCCAAAAACAATGATGGAATCATGAATAATAACCAAATCCGAGTAGAAAATACTTACCCCAATCCAAATCGTGAAAATCGCCTCTAAAATTGCCTAAATCCGAGCTCCCGATCTCAAAATATGATAAATTGGCCAAACCCTCGAAAAAATATAGCCTGCCCAACAATTCTTGCATTTGCGGCCCCTGGCTCCTCTAGCCCAGCTCCGCTTCTGCGGCTCCAAGCCCGCTTCTGCGGACTCGCATCAATAACCAAAATCCTGCAGATGGAAAAACACTAGAACTCAGCAATCTTCAGAAATGCCAACTTAATCCAAAATGATCCGAAATCAACCCGAATCACACCTGAGGCGCCAGGGACTCCGACCAATCATACCAACTAATCCTAAAATATAACAAGGACCTACTTGAGGCCTCAAATCAAACAAAATAACATCAAAACCACGAATTGCACGTCAATTCAAGACTAAGGAACTAATGAACTTCCAACTTCCTAAACTCATGTCGAACCTCATCAAATCAACTCGGAATGACATCAAATTTTGCATACAAGTCCCAAATGACAAACGAATCTATTCCAACTCCCAAAATCACAATCCGACTTCGATATCTTCAAAGTCAACTCCAAATCAAATCTATAAACCTTTTAAACCTTCAAATTCCTAACTTTTGCCAAAATGAGCCAAAATCACCTAGGAACCTCCAAATCTAAATCTGGACATATTCATAAGTCCAAAATCACTATATGAACCTATAAGAACCATCGAAATACCATTCCGAGGTTGTTTACACAAAAATCAAACCTCGATCAACTCTTAAAACTTAAGCTTCCAAGAATGAAACAAGTGTACCAACTCCCTCCAAAACCTTCCCGGAAACAAACCAACCAACCCCGCAAGTCACAAAATATTAAATGAACACAGACAAGATAAATAACAGGGGATCAGGGCTCAAATACTCCAAACAACCGACTGTGTCATTATATTCTCCCCCTCTTGAACAAACGTTCATCCTCGAACGAGTATAGAAACATACTTGATGTAACAAACAGTTATGGATATTTTCTCCTCATGTCGGACTCGACCTCCCAGGTTGGATCCTCAACCCTTTGCCCTATCCACTAGACCTTCACCGAAGCTATCACCTTGGACCTCAACTGTCGAACCTACCGATCTAGAATCGCTACTGGCTCAACCTCATAACTTAGGTCCTCATCCAACTAAACTGAACTGAAGTCTAACACATAGGAATTATCTGCATGATAACGCTGAAGCATAGATACATAAATCACCGGATGAACTGATGACAACCTCGGTGGCAATGCATGTCTATATGCCACTTACCGACTCTCTCATTAATCTCAAAATGGACCAATAAACCACGGGCTCAACTTGACCCACTTGCCGAACATCATCACACCTTTCATAGGTGATATATTTAGCAGAACCTTCTCACCCACCATAAAATCAAGATCACGAACCATCCGATCCGCATAACTCTTTTGCCTGCTCTGAGCTATGCGAAGGCTCTCCTGAATCAACTAAACTCTCTCCAGAGCATCACGAACCAAGTAAGTGCCACACAACCTAGCCTCCCCAAGCTCAGACCAATCGATTGGAGAACGACATCACCTACCATATAAGGCCTCATACAGCGCCATCTAAATACTCGACTGGTAGTTGTTGTTGTAGGCGAACTCTGCTAATGGTAGAATTTGGTCCCACTGACCTCCGAAATCAATAGTATATGCCCTTAACATATCCTCTAAAATCTGAATGGTGCGCTCGGACTGCCCGTCTGTCCGAGGATGAAATTATGTACTCAACTCAACCTGGGCACCCAACGCATGCTGCACTGCTCTCCAGAAATGTGAAGTAAACTGAGTGCCACTATCCTAGATAAGAGAAACAGGTACACCATGTAGACGAACAATCACCCAGATGTAGATCTAAGCCAACCTCTCTAAAGTGTAAGAAGTCATAACTGGAATGAAATGCGGCGATTTGGTCAACCGATCCTGTCACGACCCGAAATTTTCCACCGACGGGACCGTGATGGCGCCTAACATTTTACTTGCTAGGCAAGCCAACGTTAGAGAATCATTAAACAAATTCCTTATTCTCATTCAGTAATTAACAATAATTAACTAAGATAAAATATAATAAGTGCGAAATATCATAAAACCATATTAATTACTACCACCCGTATCTGGAGTCACAATTCACGAGCATTCTAGAATTTATTATAAGTAATAGTCTGAAAGAAATACAATAGTCTGAATGAAAGAAAAAGTAGAACAGAAAAGATAGACAGGGACTTCAAGGTCTGTGAACGCCGACAGATCTACCTTGAGTCTCCGAACAACGGACCAATAGCAAAATCTCAATCAACCCGAGTAGATATCAAAATCTGCACAGAAAGTGCAGAGTGCAGTATCAGTACAACCGACCCCATGTACTGGTAAGTGTCGAGCCTAATCTCGAGAAGTAGTGACGAGGCCAAGGCAAGGCACCTACAAATCAACCTGTACAATTTAACAGTGTATATACAAATAACAGAAATGAAGAACTAGACAGGGAATGTCGGGAGGGGAACATACTGAGGGGAATACTAGATAAAGAACTACAATAGAATGATCACCGGAGCAGCCAATATACCATGAATCAACAGGAATAGTGAATATAGTAAGGAAAAATGCACGACATCACCCTTCGTGCTTTTACTCTCAATCTCACCATAAAATTAATAGAAACGGCACGGCATCACCCTTCGTGCATTAACTCTCATATCATGGCACGACATCACCCTTCATGCTTTTACACTCACCATATGGCACAACATCACCCTTCGTGCATTAACACTCACAATATGGCACGACATTACCCTTCGTCCATTAACTCTCATATCATGGCACGACATCAACCTTCGTGCATTAACTCTCATATCATGGCACGACATCACCCTTCATGCATTAACACCCTCCCTTACCATAATGCAATATATAAATAACAACAGGGAGATAGAATAACAAGTACAAACCTTACTTCAACATTTGGTTCCACAATATAGATCTCAACTTTTAAATAAATACTCGATTACCAACAGAAAATCCGTAAACATGATAATGACGATCAATTTAACAACAATAGTAAAAACATGTAGCAATTAGGCATAGGAAGAGACAATGTAAGAAAACGGAAGAAACATGGAAAAATAGGTAAAATGGCGGCGCATAAGTACTCGTCACCTCACATATACGCCGCTCACATGAATTTCACTTAGCAAATAATCTAAGGTTCCTAATTCCCTCAAGTCAGGGTTAGACACAACACTTACCTAGCTCCGAAGGCCACTTAATTCTCAATCATAGCTTTTCCTTTGGAATTCCCCTCCAAACCACTCGTATCTATTCGAAAATGACTCAATTATATCAAATATTGCTAAAGGAATCAATTATATTGCATAAATTAAATTTCCCAAATTTCCCTTCAAAAAGTCAAAAAATCGACCCCGGGCCTACTTGGTCAAAACCCGAGGTTCGGACCAAAATTCATTTACCCATTCACCCCCGAGCCCGAATATATAATTGGGGTTTGGAATACGACCTCAAATTAAGGCCCCGAGCCCGAATATATAAATGGTTTTGGAATCCGACCTCAAATTAAGGTAAATCCCCAAATTACCGAAATTCCTAGTTTCTACCCTAACCCCTAATTCTACCATGAAATCTCTAGATTTTAGGTTGATAATTCGAGAAATGTAATGGGTAATTGAAAGAAAATGGTATAGAATCAGTTACCTATACTTTGGGAAAGAAAATGACTCCTGAAAATCGCCTCTACCCGTTTGGTTCTTGAAAAATGTTGAAGAAATGGCTTAAACCCGTGTTTGATTCTGTTTTATGCACTGGGCGACAGTATGTATCGCGTTTGCGAGGCCACTGTCACATTCGTGAAGGGTACTGTCTGCCAAGTCTTTGCGTTCGCGAGACCTTGCTCATGTTCGGGATGGTTACTCCCCCTGGCCTTCGCGTTCGCGATGAAGGAACGACCAACCCTCCCCCAGATCCCCAAGTACTTAGCGTTCGCGATGAGCCGGTCGCGTTCACGTTCGCGAAAGGTAAATCCCCCATCACTTTGCGTTCGCGACCAGGCCTTCGCGTTCACGAAGAAGAAGTCTCAGCCTCACCAGTTTACTCTCTGCGTTCGCAAGAGGACCTTCGCGAACGCGAATAAGGATATGCTAGACACCAGAATCTACAGAAAACCAGATTTAATTTTTCAAGTCCAAAACATCCCGTGGCCTATCCGAAACTCACCTGAGCCCTCGGGGCTCCAAACCAAACATGCACACAAGTCCAAAACCATCATATAGACCTGCTCGCGCGATCAAATCGCCAAAATAAGACATAGAACTCCTAATTTATCACCAAATCAAATGAAATTCTCAAGAACACTTTAAAATTTCTATTTTCTCATTTGGGCGTCCGAATCACGTCAAATCAACTCTGTTTCTCACCAAATTTCACAAACAAATCTTAAATATCATAATGAACCTATATCGGGCTCCGGAACCAAAATACGGACTCGATACTAACAATGCCAAATATCAATCATTTCTAAAAAACAAATAATTTTCAGACTTTTAGCTTTTTTCAAAAATTCATAACTCAAGCTAGGGACCTCCGAATTCGATTCTGGACATACGCTCAGGTCCCAAAATTCGATACGGATCCACCGGGACCGTCAAAATACAAATCCGGGCCTGTTTACCAAAAATGTTGACCAAAGTCATCTAAAATTAACTTTTAAGGCATAAATTCTTATTTTCATCAATTTTCAACATAAAAGCTTTCCGAAAACATGCCCGGACTGTGCACGCAAATCGATGAGGATACAAGTGAGATTTTTAAGGCTTAAGAGCGCACATTCGAGTTTTAAAACATAAGATGATATTTTGGGTCATCACATTCTCCACCTCTAAAACAATCGTTCGTCCTCTTTCCGAACCTCGTTACACCCTTCATGGGTGATACCCGAAGTAACACTCTCTCTCCGACCATGAATGCAACATCACAAACTCTACGATTGGCATAACTCTTCTTCCTGGACTGAGTTGTGCGAAGTCGATCCTGAATAATCTTGACCTTATCCAAGGCATCCTGTACTAAGTCTGTGCCCAACAATCGAGCCTCTCCCCACTCGAACCACCCAACTGGCGACCGGCACCGCCTATCATATAATGCCTCAAAAGGAGCCATCTGAATGCTCGATTGGTAGCTGTTGTTGTAGGCGAACTCTGCAAGGGGCAAGAACTGATCCCACGATCCTCCGAAGTCTATAACACAAGCGCAGAGCATATCCTCCAAGATCTGAATAGTACGCTCGAACTGCCTGTCTAAATGAAAGAAACAGTTAACATAAAAGATAGAAGAGGACTTCAAGGTCTGTGAACGCCGACAGATCTACCTTGAGTCTCCGAACAACGGACCAATAGCAAAATCTCGATCAACCCGAGTCGGTATCAAAATTTGCACAGAAAGTGCAGAGTGCAGTATCAGTACAACCGACCCCATGTACTGGTAAGTGTCGAGCCTAATCTCGAGAAGTAGTGACGAGGCCAAGGCAAGGCACCTACAAATCAACCTGTACAATTTAACAGTGTATATACAAATAATAGAAATGAAGAACTAGACAGGGAATGTCGGGAGGGGAACATACTGAGGGGAATACAAGATAAAGAACTACAATAGAATGATCACCGGAGCAGCCAATATACCATGAATCAACAGGAATAGTGAATACAGTAAGGAAAAATGCACGACATCACCCTTCGTGCTTTTACTCTCAATCTCACCATAAAATTAATAGAAACGGCACGGCATCACCCTTCGTGCATTAACTCTCATATCATGGCACGACATCACCCTTCATGCTTTTACACTCACTATATGGCACAACATCACCCTTCATGCTTTTACACTCACAATATGGCACGACATTACCCTTCGTGCATTAACACTCACAATATGGCACGACATCACCCTTCGTATATTAACTCTCATATCATGGCACGGAATTACCCTTTGTGCATTAACACTCTCCCTTACCATAATGAAATGCATAAATAACAACAGGGAGATTAAATAAAAAGTACAAACCTTACTTCAATATTTGGTTCCACAATATAAATCTCAACTTTTAAATAAATACTATATTACCAACAAAAAATCCGTAAACATGATAATGACGATCAATTTAACAACATTAGTATAAATATGTAGCAATTAGGCATAGGAAGAGACAATATAAGAAAACAGAAGAAACATGGAAAAATAGGTAAATTGGCGACGCATAAGTACTCGTCACCTCACATATACGCCGCTCACATGAATTTCACTTAGCAAATAATCTAAGGTTCCTAATTCCCTCAAATCAGGGTTAGACACAATACTTACCTCGTTCCGAAGGCCACTTAATTTTCAATCACAGCTTTTCCTTTGGAATTCCCCTCCAAACCACTTGTTTCTATTCAAAAATGACTCAATAATATCAAATATTGCTCAAGGAATCAATTATATTGCATAAATTAAATTTCCCAAATTTTCCTCCAAAAAGTCGAAAAATCGACCCCCTGAGCCCGAATATATAATTGGTTTTGGAATCCGACCTCAAATTGAGGTCTAAATCCCCAAATTTACGAAATTCCTAGTTTCTACCCTAACCCCTAATTCTACCATGAAAACTCTTTATTTTAGGTAGATAATTCAAGAAATGTAATGTGTAATTGAAAGAAAATGGTTTAGAATCACTTACCAACACTTTGGGAAAGAAAATGACTCCTGAAAATCGCTTCAACCCGTTTGGTTCTTGAAAAATGTTGAAGAAATGGCTTAAACCCATGTTTGATTCTGTTTTATGAAGTGAGAGACAGTGTGCATCGCATTTGCGAGGTCACTGTCGCGCTTGCAAAGGGTACTGGATGCCAAGCCTTCGCGTTCGCGAGACCCTACTAGCGTTAGCGATGGTTACTCCCCTGACCTTCGTTTTCGTGAGGCGTTGCTCGCGTTTGCAATGAAGGAACGACCAACCCTCCCCTAGGTCCCCAAGTGCTTTGCATTCGCGATGAGCCGGTCGCGTTCGTGAATGGTAAATCCCCTATCATTTCGCTTTCAAGACCAGGCCTTCGCGTTCGCGTAGAAGAAGTCTCAGCCTCACCAGTTTACTCTTTGCATTCGCGAGAGGACCTTCGCAAACGCGAAGAAGGATATGCAAGACACCATAATCTGAAGAAAACCAGATTTTGTTTCCCAGTCCAAAACATCCCATGGCCTATCCGAAACTCACCCGAGCCCTCGGGGCTCCAAATCAATCATGCACACAAGTCTAAAAACATCATACGGACCTGCTCGCGCGATCAAATCACCAAAATAACACCTAGAACTCCGAATGTAGCACCAAATCAAATGAAATTCTCAAGAACACTTTAAAATTTCTATTTTCTCAACTGGACGTCCGAATCACGTCAAATCAACTCCGTTTCTCACTAAATTTCACAGACAAATCTTAAATATCATAATGAACTTGTACCGGGCTCCGAAACCAAAATACGGACCTGATACTAATAATGCCAAACATCAATTAATTCTTAAAAATAAATAATTTTCAGACTTTTAATATTTTTCAAAAATTTATAACTCAAGCTAGGGACCTCCGAATTCAATTCCGGGCATATACCCAGGCCCCATAATTCGATACGGACCCACCGGGACCATCAAAATACAGATCCGGGCCTGTTTACAAAAAATGTTGACCGAAGAAACTAAAATCAACTTTTAAGGCATAAATTTTTATTTTCATCAATTTTCAACATAAAAGCTTTCTGAAAATATGCCCGGACTGCGCACGCAAATCGATAAGGGTAAAAGTGATATTTTTAAGGCTTAAGAGCGCAAATTCGAGTTCTAAAACATAAGATGACCTTTTGGGTCATCACAGATCCATAATGACCCAAATGACATCAAACTTCCTTAAAGTCCGAGGCAATTCCACTACGAAATCCATAGTAATCCTCTCTCACTTCTACTTTGTAATAGTCAACCTCTGAGTCAATCCACCAGGATTCTAGTGCTTGTACTTAGCCTGATGGAAATTCAAACATCTAGAAACATGGCCCATAATATCTTTCATCATCCGCCGCCACCAAAAATACTGCCTCAGATCATGGTACGTCTTTGCCACTCCTGGGTTAATAGAATATCTAGAACTGTGAGCCTCCTCAATAATCAACTCTCTACCCATCAACATTCAGAACACAAAACTGACCCTACAACCTCAATAGACCATCATCACCTATGTCTACCTTTGTGGTGCCTCCCCACTGAACTGAATTCATCAAAATGAGCAAATAGGGATCATTAAACTTTCTAGCCTTAATGCGCTCGAGTAAACAAGACTGTGCCATCATTGAAGTAAGAACCCTACTGGAATCAGAAATATCCAATCTCATAAATATGTTGGCTAAATCCTGAACATCTATGGCTAACGGCCTCTGCTCAACTTGAATGAAAGTTAAGTGCCTATACGCACTATATTTCTAGTCAAGGCATCTACTATTACATTAGCCTTCCCCAGGTGGTACAAGATAGTAATATCATAATCCTTCAGTAACTCTAACCTCCTCCACTGCCTCAAATTTAAATCCTTCTGTTTAATCAAGTGCTGGAGACTGCGATTATCAGTATACACTTCGCAAGATATGCCATATAGCCTTCAATCTTCAAAGCATGGACAATGGCTACCAACTCTAAATCATGAACCAGATAATTCTTCTCAGGAACCTTCAACTGGCGTGAAGCATAAGCAATCACTCTACCATCCTGCATAAGCACACATCCAAGATTAATGCGTGAAGCATCACAACATATAATGTAGGATCCCGACTTTGTAGGTAATACCAAAATTGGAGTTATAGTCAATGTTGTCTTGAGCTTCTGATAAATCTCCCCACACTCCTCGGACCACCTGAAAATAGCACCCTTCTAGGTTAACCTGCTCAATAGGGCTGCTATTGATGAAAACCCCTCCACAAAACGACTATGGTAACCTGCCAAACTAAGAAAATCTAAATCTTAGTCGTTGAAGTAGGTCTAGGCTAGCTCTGAACTACCTCAATTGTTTTTGGATCCACTGCAGATCCTTTAACTAGACACCACGTGGCCCAAGAATGCCACAGATCCAACCAAAACTCACAGTTAGAGAATTTAGCATACAACTGTTTCTCCCTCAGAATCTGAACCATAATCCTTAAATGTTGCCCGTGTTCCTCCCTACACGGAGAATATATCAAGATATCATCATTGAATACAATAATAAAAGAATCCAGGTAAGGCTGAAGCACTCTACTCATCAAATATTGGGGGTATTAGTCAACCCAAAAGACATCACCAAAAATTCATAGTACCCATACCGAGTACTGAAAGTCGTCTTAGGAATATTTGAAGCCCGAATCATCAACTAGTGATACCCTGATCTCAAGTCAATTTTTAAGAACACTCTGGCACCCTGAATTTTATCAAACAAATCATCAATACGAGGCAAGGGATACATATTCTTGATGGTAACCTTGTTCAACGGCCCGTAGTCAATGCACATCCTCATAAAACTATCCTTCTTCTTCCTAAACAATATTGGTGCACCCCAAGGTAACATATTAGGGCTGATGAAGCCGTTATCAAGCAACCCCTCCAATTGCTCCTTCAATTCCTTTAACCCAGTTGGATCCATACGATACAGAGGAATAGAAATAGGTTGCATTCCTGGTGCCAAATAAATGCCAAATTCAATATTCCTATCGTGTGGCATGCTCGGTAGGCCTGTAGGAAATACATCTGGGAACTCTCTCACTATAGGAACTGACTCGACAATAGGAGTATCATCAATAACATCTTGAACAAAGGCCAAATATTCCAAAAGACACTTCTCAACCATTCGTTGAGCCTTCAAGTATAAAATCACTCTGCTAGGAGTGTAACCAAGGAACCTCTCCACTCCAACCCCGGCAAACTCGGCAACCCCGACATAGATAATCTCACAATCTTAGCGTGACAATCAAGAATAACATGATGCGTACATAACCAATCTATACCCAAGATCACATCAAAATCTACCATATCTAACATCAAAAACTCTGCCCTCATCTCAAAACCAGAAATAGTCACCACATAGGATCGATAAATTTGATTCACCACAATAGAGTCACCAACAAGTGTAGATACATGAACAGGAATATCAAGTGAAGCAAATGGTATATACAAACAGGAATAAATATGTGAAGGAATATAGTAATATGTAGAACCAGGATCAAATAGAACTAATTCCTCTCAGTAACAAATGGAAACAATACCTATGATCATTGCATCTCAAGTGACTGCCTCTGGCCTACCCAAAAATGCATAGCAACGGGCTTGTCCTCCACCGGACCAACCTCCCCCTGTAGGGCGACATCGAACAGACTGAGCCCCACCCCTAGATGGTTGTGCGGGTGGTGTAGCTAGCTATACTGAAACTATAGATTGCATGCTCTACTCTGGGACTCTACTCAGAAGTTTGGGGCAATCCTTTTTGACATGACTCAAGTCTCCACACTTGAAGCAACCTTTTCTACGAGGATGCTGACCCTAATAACCCAAATAACTGCATGTTGAACCCTGAGCAGATGGAGCATGGTAAGAACTCTATGTCGGCAGTGCCCTAAGTAAAGACTCAACTAGGCGAGCACTACATTAAATGTGGCTCACTGATGAACCACAAGGATTCTAACGAGCCAAACCCCAATTTCTATACTTCAAATCCTTTATCCAAAGGAAACAAATGTTTAAATCAAGTAGTGTATTGTAGATCTATAGTAAGATGATGTGCCCAAACTATTTTGATGAATTCTCCTTAAAACATATACCAAATAGGAGTTGTGTAGCTCTCAAAATAACCAAATAAGAGAAAATCACGAATGGGGGTAGGGGTAGTACCAAAAGTCCAAGCAATACATAGCTGAAGGAACCGGCGTCGTGCGCCAGGGCATCTTCGCCCTATGCCTTGCCTCGCGCCAAGGCAAGGGCGTCTTAGGTCTCGCCTCTTTCCCTCCAGTCTACCGAAGGCCTCGCACCATAGGCCGCCTCATGCAATTCTGTAGCCTAGTGCTGGTGCTGCTAGCCTACATACAGTAGATGAAATACAGAAGACATGGTAAATTTACGTCTAACAACAAGATAATAGAAAGTAAAATCATTTCAAAAGTAAACAAGATAAGTCTAAAACTAATAACTACGTGATCCATCCCAAGATGTGGTATTACAAAGTACACAAGCTTCTAGAATTTTCTATATACACCATTCTGAAAGAAAATACAACATTGTTCGTGAAAGGAAAAATGTACAACAGAAATAGAAAAGTGACTAAGGCCTGCAAACAAGATGCAGCTCTACCTTGAATCACCGTTTTGTATTGACTCGACCGGTTGTTTTGTATAATATATCCTTGTTCCCCTATTTATTTCTTTTTTATGTTCATTTATGGTTATGTGACTTTTCGGGGTGGTTGGATTGGTTTCAGGAAGGTGTTGGAGTGAATTGGGACACTTAGTCCCAAGTTTGGAAGCCTAAGTTGAAAGAGTTGACCGGAGTTTGACTTTTCTATAGACAACTCCATAATGGAGTTTTGATAGTTCCAATATCTTCTTATAGTGATTTTAGACTTAAATGTATGTCCGTATTTAGATTTGGAGCTCCGTAGGTTGGTTTGATGCTTTTTGGCGAAAGTAGGAAAGTTGAAGGTATGGAAGGCTGAGAGGTTTGACCAGGAGTTGACTTTAATGATATCGAGTTCGGATTTTGGTTCCGAGATTTAGAATAAGTCTGTTGTGTCATTTGGACTTGCATGCAAAATTTGAGGTCATTCAGAGTTAATTTGATATGGTTCGACATGAGTTTTGAAAGTTGAAATTTCATTAGTTCATCAGGCTTCAATTGGATGTGATTCGTTGTTTTGATGTTATTTGTGTGTTTTGGGGCCTTGAGTAGGTTTGTGTTGTGTTTTGGCATTGGTTGGTGTGATTGGATGGGGTCCCGGGGGCCTCGGGTGTGTTTCAGACCATTTCCATCATGTTTGGACTGTTGATTTGATGTTTGGTGTGTTCTTCATCGCGATCGTCACATAGTGGCCGCGTTCGCGGAGACTTTTTGGTTGGCAGGTGAAGTGATCTTCGCATTTGCGAGTTTGGAAATGCATTCACGATGCTTTGGAAGGCAGTGACCATCGTGAATGCATGAGAGATGACACATTCACGTATAAGGGAGGCTGGCAGGGGCATCAGGCCTTAAGCCTCCAGTTTCGCGGGAGAGTTCACGCGTTCGCGTAGGCATGGGGTCGTTTGGTCATCACATTCGCGACAAGGATGTCGGGATCGTAAAAGAGGTTTAGTAGCTGCTGAATTTTGTTCTTCGCGATCGCAAAGGCATTTCTGCGATCTCGAAGAGTACCCCTAGGCAGACGTATATATATAATACTCTATTTGGAGGGCTTTTGTTGTTTTACCACATTTTGAGTTAGAGAGCTCGAATTTGGGTTATTTTGGAGATGATTTTCATGATTTGGATTAGGGTAAGTGTTTTTGACTCGGATTTGTTATTATTTCATAATTCCAACCTCAATTTTAGTGTTTGATTAGTGAATTGAATTGCAGAAATTGGAGATTTTTGTAAAAACTTTTCTAAAATATAAATTGAAGATTTGAAGGTCGATTTGAGATCAGAATTGGATGATTTTAGTATTGTTGGACCCATATCGGAATGGGTGTCCGAAATTTGTAAGTTTGGTTGGGTTCTGAGGCGCGAGCTCGGGATTGACGTTTTGGGTTGACTCTTTGATTTTGGTTAAAGATCTTAGCTTTATCAATTGGATTTGTTTCCTATGGCTTTATTTGGTGATATTAAGTTTTTTTGACTAGATTCGGATCATCTAGAGGTTGATTCATGAAAGAAGGGCTTCTTAGAGTACTGATTTGGCTTGCTTGAGGTAAATATCTTACCTAAACTTAGTTGAGGCACTAGTTGCCTGAATTATTTATGATAGCTACATGCTATGGGTAGAGCACATGTGCAGGGCTGAGCCTATGTGCTTGCACCGGAGTATTTATCCATGCTTGGGGTAGTGCTTAGGATATGAAATGCCTTGAATTGATTGTTAAGCTTATGTTGTGGTATTTCTTATATTTGTACCTCGTTCTGAGCTAATTGAGCCATATTTGTGGTTACGCATAGATTAATCTCCTGATTTAACTTGATAATTGCTATTTTCGTGATGGAATTAATGATCTGAGCTATGATAGCACACTTTCCACATGCATACACCTTAGCATGTCATTTATATCAGTCCAGGAGTATGAAACTTGATATTCAATCATCATATACATTTAATATTGTATATCTGTTCTCTGTGTGATATGATCTTGGCTGATAGCCCATGACCATGACAAGCAGATTGTGATATTGAGCATGTGACCACGCCAGGCGGATGATGATTATTGGCATGTTGGTTTCCTGTGTAGCACGTGAGTTGTCCGTACAGCGAGTGGATATGGATCCATCCCCCTAGGGTCACCCTCTCATGTTTCTTTCTTGATGGTGTACAACGTATTTGAGGAAAACTGATCAGTGACTTGGTACGGATATGGTAATATTGAGGAAAATCTAGCGAGTGTCTATTTTGATGGTTATGGATCCATCCCCTTAGGGTCACCCTCTCATGTTTCTTTCTTGATGGTGTATATGCAGATTTGAGGAAAACTGATTAGTGACTTGGTACGGATATGGTAATATTGAGGAAAATCTAGCGAGTGTCTATTTTGGATTTTGCATTTTATCTTTACTTGCAATTTCCGTGGTTATTTACCTGATTTACTAGCATATGATATTTATATGTTGGATTATTGACTGGGCAGAGTACTTGAGTAATTGTGCACACACAGATGGTTCTTTCTGTTCTTTATGACTTGATTACATTATTATTCTATACTTGTTGAATTTATGAAATTGTACAGGTTATAGCAAGTATCATTTATAATTCTTGATTATTTTACCTCGCCGAGGTTAGTTATGATACTTGTTGAGTACATGAGATCGGTTGTACTCGTGCTACACTCTACACTTAATTATGCAGATCCAGGTGTCAGACCCAAACATTAGTAGCGGAGTTGCTTGTTGAGCTGATCAACGGGAGACGAGGTAGAGCTGCATTCTCGGCCGCAGTCTTGGTATCTCTTCTCTTATATACTGTTACCTTTATTTTAGAAAGTATTGTATTTGGCCATTTTAAACTTGTATTTCTATATCAGAGCTCATGACTCTGTATTTACTAGTTCTGGGGGATTTTATCATGTATTGACAGTATTGAGTTATATTGGAAAGCTTCACACTTGTGTCATTTTGTTAAATTTTGTTATTTTTCTTCTTTTTGTTATATTCTGCTTGCCTAACAAGTGAGTTAGGTGCCATCATATACTGGGTTTGGGTCGTGACACTTCTGGTATCCGCTAAGTACCTCACGGGAGTCCGCCACAAGAAGTGCAGAAGTATATTATGAGTACATCTTACCCAATATACTCCATAAGTGTCGAGCCTAACCCAATGAGGTAGTGACGAAGCTAGGACACGACAACTATAGCCATTTCATGTAGTTTTATATATATATATATATATATATATATATATATATATATATATATATATATATATATATATATATATATATATACTTGTTGAGTTTATTGGGCCGTTTGTACTAATGCTACACTCTACACCTAACTATGCAGATCCAGGTGTCGGACCCAATCATCAGTAGCGGAGTTGCTTGTTGAGCTGATCAATGGGAGATGAGGTAGAGTTGCATTCTCGACCGCAGTCTTGGCATCTCCTCTCTTATATATTGTTGCCTTTATTTAAGACAGTATTGTATTTGGCCATTTCAAACTTGTATTTCCGTATCACAGCTCATGACTTTGTATTTGCCAGTTCTGGGAGATTTTATCATGTAATGGCAGTATTGTGTTATATTGGAAAGCTTCAAACTTGTGTCATTTTGTTAAATTCTTTTGTTTTTCTTCTTTTTTTTTATATTCGTCTTTCCTAGCAAGTGAGTTAGGCGCCATCATGTATTGGTGGTTTTGGGTCGTGACACTTCTGGTATTCGTTAAGTACCTCTCGGGACTTCGCTGGTACCAATGTCAAGATCTGCAAAAGCAGTACAGAAGTATAGTATGAGTACAACTGACTCAATGTACTCCATAAGTATCGAGCCTAACTTGACGAGGTAGTGACAAGGCTAAGACAAGACACCTACTAAATACTGTTGTAGTTATATATATATAACGTAGACAGCTTACCTTAATGCAAGTATTAATGGATGCTTTCACGGCTCGAACTTATGACCTACAGTCACATCTCTCTATAACAGCATTCATATATAACAACCATTCACTATAAAAGCCATATTTTTTTTGAACAGATTTTTATATTATGTTATAATATTATTAATATATATCCTCTATAATAGCACTTCATTATAGCCGCAAAAAAATATCGGTACAAACAAGGTTATTATGAAGAGGTTTAACGGTATATATATAGGTATATATATATATATATATATATAGGAATAACAAGTAAAGAATCAATTGTAACAATGGGATATGGACATATAAAAAGGGGACAATAAATGAAAACAGTAAGTAAAGAATCACTAAGTAAACCTCTTTCGAAAATAGGCAATGAAAAACCCAAGTCAAATTCACATTTCCAAATGTCAATTAAAAGCAATAAGAGCAACAAATTGCACGACATCATCCTTTATTCCTTTACTCTCATCCTCACCATATCAGATAAATATAAGTGCACAGTCACCCTTCGTGCTTTTACTCTCATCCTTACATGATAATAATAATAATAAAGCATTTGCATGGCATCACCCTTCGTGCTTACTCTCATTCTCACATGATAATAATATCACTCAACAATGATATCAATATGCAAATGAAGCACGACAACACCTTTTGTGCTTTTCACTCTTCTTCACCAAGCAATAACAACACAAATACCAAGCAAGGTGGAAAGCAAATTCAACTTCAACAATAGTGCTATAACACAACTCATGATATGAGAATCTTTCAACATTTAGTGCCAACAACCAATCATCAAATTCCACGAACACAACTCCTAATATCACAACAATCTCAACATAAGAAATAAACATGAAAGCGAGTAATCAAAGAATTAACAATCTATATAAGGCATGGAAGACAACGCATATGAAATAACATGGTACCAGTAAGGCCAATTACATATGCATGCTTATCCCATGGCCAACGCATATACTCTCGTCACCTCGCATATACGCTACTCCCAACACATAGTTCACATAGAAAATAGACTCGATTATACCTTATTTCCCTCAAATTAAGGTTAACCAAGATACTTACATCTTTTCTAACACAACCAATAATCAACCATGGCTTTACCTTTAGAATAACCCTCCAAACCAATCGAATCTAGCCAAATAACATTCAATCAATTCAAAAAAGGCTTACAAACTACCCATCAATGAAAAAGGTTCAATCTTTATCTTAATTGAAAAAGTCAACTCGAAGCCCACGTTGTCGAAATTCGAAATTAAGACCAAATCTAGATTACCCATTCACCCGAGCCCAAATAAGTGATTTGTTTCGCAATCTAGCCTCAATTTAAGGTCTACACCTCAATTTTACAAAATTCCTAAATTCAACCCAAAAACTCCCAATTTATACTATGAAATTTACAAATTTGACGAAGAAATAAATGAAAAAGTAATGGAAATTAATTAAAAACAAGTTAAGGTTGCTTACCAAAAAATTTGGGAAGAAAAAGTCTCAAAATTTCCTTTATGGAGTCTAGGGTTGGAAAATAGTGTAATATGAGTTAAGTCCTGAAATCCTCATATATTACCCAGCTGCAGATGTCGCAATTACGAACTCCTATTTGCAATTGCGATGTTCGAAAATGCGAACAACTGTTCGAAAAACCGAACAGTGTACCAGTCATGCAATTGTCGCAAATGCAACATTTCCTTCGCATTTGCGAAGACCCTTCAGTTCGCATACGGAAAGCAACTCCTAGCCTACCAGTGTTACAAATCAGACACTTTGGTCGCAAATGCGATCCCCATCCAGCTCGTAAAAATGACCTTGCCCTCGTAAAAGAGAAGCTCCAACCCCCAAGTCCACTTTTGCAAAAGCGAGTAGTCACACACATAAGCGAGGCTCGCATTTTCTAGGAGTACCTCGCAATTGCGAGAGCTGCAGGCAAGTGACACCAGCTGAAGCATCAGTTAAACAAAACCTTGTGCAACCCATCCGAAAACCCACCCGAGCCCATCGGGCTCTAGTCCGAACATGTACAAACGTGTAACAATATCATACAAATTCGCTCGCTACTTCAAATCATCAAAATAACATAAAAATGACAAATCAATCATCAAAACTTAAATGTTTTATTTAAAACCCAAATTTTCCAATATTTCACATAATGCGCCGAAAATGCGCTCGGGTCATCCGTGACCCCAACCAAACATCTGTATAAGTCTAATAACATCATATGAACCTGCCAAAATTGTCAAAAAATCGATCCGAGTTCGTTTATCAAAAACGTTAACCATGGTCAACTCTAGCCTCATTTTAAGCCAAAAATTATATTTTCTTCAAGATTCACATATAACTTTCTGAATAGCGACACAGACCATGCACGAAAGTCATATAACATCAAATGAAACTATGAGAGGTCTCAGAACAAAGAAAAAGAAGCTAGTATTCAAAATGACCTATCGGATCGTCACATTTTCCATTTCTAAAAGAAACGTTCATCCTTGAACATACATAGAAATGTACCTGGACCAGTAAACAGATGTGGGTATCTACTCCTCATATCAGACTCGGAATCCCAAGTAACTTCCTCAGTCGACTGACCTCTCTAAAGTACTTTCACAGAAGAAATATCCTTTGACATCAACCTTCGAACCTGTCGATCTAAAATAACTAACAACTCTTCCTCATAAGTCAAATTCTCATCAAGTTGTACCATGATGAAGTCTAAAACATGTGAGCTATCCTCATGGTGCTTCCAAAGCATAGAAACCTGAAATACTGGATGTACCCCTGCTAGGCTAGGAGGCAATGCAAGCCTATAAGAAACCTCCCCAACTCTCTCCAACGCACCAATAAACCTCGGGCTCAACTTTCCCTTCTTCCCAAATCACATCACGCCCTTCATGGGCGAAAGTTGAAGAAGAATATTCTTACCCTCCATGTAAGCCACATCTCGAACCTTCTGATCCAGATAACTCTTTTGCCTGGACAATACTGCCTGAAGGCGATCCTGAATCAACTTCATATTCTCGAAAGCATCACGAACCAAATTCGTACCCATAAAGCTAGCCTCTCGAGGCTCAAACTATCCAATAGGAGAATGACACCGCCTACCATATAAAGCCTCGTACGACGTCAGCTGAATGTTGGACTAGTAGCTGTTGTGGTAGGCAAACTCTGACAATGATAAAAATTGAACCCAATGGCCTCCAAACTCCCTAACACAGGCCCTCAACATATCCTCCAAAATCTGAATCGTTCGCTCGGACTGGCCGTCTGTTTGAGGATGAATGAGGTTCTCAACTAAACCTATGTGCCTAACTAGCGCTGAACGGTTCTCCAAAAGTGCAAAGTGAACTGTGTGCCATGATACGATATGATAGAAATGGGCACACCATGCAGAAGAACAATCTCTCTAATGTAGATCTTAGCCAAGCGCTCTGATGTGTAGGAAGTCATCACCAAAATGAAATGCACGGACTTTGTCAATCTATCAATAATGAACCAAATGGCGTCATACTTCATCCAAATCCATGGTAACCTTACCACAAAGTCCATAGTAATGCGCTCTCACTTTCACTCTGGTATCAACAATCTCTGAGTCAAACCACCCGTTGATTGATGTTCATACTGCACCTGCTGGCAATTTAAACACCGAGAGACATGTCCAACAATATCTTTCTTCATCATTCTACACCAGTAATGTTGTTACAAGCGATGGTACATCTATGTGACACCCGGATGAATAGAATACCAAGGGCTATGAGCCTCCTCAAAGATCAACCCTTTGCATAACACCATCATCCCCAATCACAACCTTCTTACCACCACCCTCTGTACTATGTCTTTCAACACCAACAAGTGAGGATCATCAAACTAGTGAGGCTTGATGCGCTCCAACAAAGATGACTATGCCACAACACAAGGAAGAACCCGACTAGGCTCCGAAACATCAACTCTCATAAACTGGTTGGCCAAAGCCTAAACATCCATGGCTAATGGCCTCAGAGAAGCTGGTATAAATGCCAAACTGCCTATACTCTCCGCCTTCCTACTCAAGGTGTCTTCCACCACATTGGTCTTCCCGAAATGATACAATATAGTGATATCATAGTCTTTTAACAATTCTAGCCATCTCCGTTGCCTCAAATTCAGATCCTTCTATTTAAACAATTGGTGGAGACTCCGATGATCGGTATGGACCTCACATGACATGCCATACAAATAGTGCCTCCAAATCTTGAGTGCATGCACAATAGCTACCAACTCTAAATAATGAACATGATAGTTCTTCTCATGAACATACAACTGACGAGATGCATAGGCAATCACCCTACCATCCTACATCAACACTGTTCCAATCCCAATGCGTGTAGCATCACAATACACAGTATAAGGCCCCGAACCTATAGGCAAGACCAACACTGGAGCGGTAGTCAAAGAAACCTTGAGCTTTCGATAGCTCTCCTCACACTCATTCGACCACCTGAATAGGGCACCCTTCTGGGTCAACTTGGTCAATGAGGCTGGGAAAGATGAAAACCCCTCCACGAACCGACGAAAGTAACCTGCCAAACCTAAGAAGCTCCATATCTCTGTAGCAGAAGTAGGTCTAGGACAACTCTGGACTGCCTCAATCTTCTTAGGATAAACCTTGATAGCCTAAGAAGAGACAACATGACCAGAACTCTCATTTTGAAAACATGGCATAAAGCTGACGATCCTTCAGAGTCGGAAGTACAACCCGAAAGTGCTGCTCGTGCTCCTCTCTACTATGAGAGTAAACTGGAATATCATAAATGAAGGCAATCACAAAATAATCCACGATAGTGCTTGAACACTCGGTTCATCAAATCCATAAAAGTTGTTGGGGCATTAGTCAAGCCAAATGACATCACCAAGAACTCATAGTGACAATATCGAGTCCTAAAAGTTGTCTTAGGGACATCTGATGCCCTAATCTTCAATTGATGGTAGCCCGACATCAAATCAATCTTGGAAAGCATCTTAGCCTCTGAAGCTGGTCAAATAAATCATCAATCCTAGGGAACAGATACTTGTTGTTGATATTAACCTTGTTTAGGTGCCGATAATCAATGCACATCCTCGTAGAATCGTCTTTCTTCTTAACAAACAACACCGGCGTAGCCCAAGGTGAAACACTCGGTCTAATAAATCTTGAAGCTTCTCCTTCAATTCCTTCAACTTATCTAGAGTCATACGGTACTGTGGAATACTAATACACTGAGTACCTGGAGCCAAGTCAGTGCAAACGTCAATATCCCGATGAGGCGCCATACCGGGAAAATATGTTGGGAACACCTCAGGAAGCTCACTCAAAACCAAAACCGAATCCATAGAAGGAATCTCCGCCTAGAATATCAAATGTACACCAAATATTCTAGACATATCTTCTAAACCATACGTTGAGACATCAAAAAATGAAACCACTCTGCTTGTGGAATGACCAAGGGTCCCTCTCCACTATAATCTAGGCAACCCTGTCATAGCTAAAATCATAGTCTTAGCATGACAATCTAAGATGGTATGATACGGGCATAACCAATCCATACCTAGAATGACCTCAAAATCAACCATGTCCAACAATACAAGTTCAGCTAAGGTATCAGAACCTCTAATGGTAAAAACAAAAAATCAGTACACCCGATCTACCAATATAGAATCCCCATCAGGCATGGATACAAAAACAAGAATATCAAGAGAATAATGAGGCATACTCAAGTGCGAAGTAAAATATGAAGACACATAGGAATATGTAGAACCCAAATCAAACAACACTGAAGCATCTCTATGAGTAACTGAGATAATACCTATAATAACTGCATCAGATAATTCTTCCTTAAACCTACCAGGAAATGCATAACAGCGGGTTGAGCCCCAAACACCTGAACTCTACCTCTCGGATGCCTTCTCACTGACTGGCCTCTACCTCTAACTATCTTACCCCTGCCCCAAGCTCGCCGGGAAGGTGATGGAGCAACCAGTGTTGGAACCATGGCACGAGTACCCTGCTATGGCATGCTGCTCTATAACCTAGGGTAAAACCCTATGACGTGCCTCAGATCCCCATATGTATAACAACCCCTCGACTTACGTGACTGCTGACTCTGTAGCTATCTTTATCGACCTGAATAACCACCCTAGAAACTCTGTATTGGAGGTGCAGTGATAGGAGCTAAAGGTGCACTAAATATTGGCTGCTAAAAAAGGGATCCATAAGTAATGTGGCTCCGTGAAGTATCATGAGTGACTTGTAGAGCTGACTTAACTGGCCTGATGTGATGGACTCTATCAAATGAACCACTGCCTCTAGAAGAGGCACCGTTGAAGCCACCAAAATAACGAGGCAACTTCTTAGAGCTCGCCTCCCTACTCTGGCCACGAATACTCTCAATCTACCTAGCAATCTCAACTACCTAGTTTCGCGCCCTTTTTTCTCTCGAAAGAGGGGTTCGACATGTGACAACTCCTTTAAATGAGTATCAAAAGAGAAGAGTCACCACCTAACAATTTTAAGGTGTGTTAGGGCACCTATTTACGAATAACTCTGTTTAATTAGTCTACGTCACCAAAGCTCGGGTAAGGGCTCAAATTACCACAAAGAGAAGGTGGTAGGCACTCTTCGAGGTCCACAACTGTGGGTCCCGGCCAAAATTCACACTGTGTGGGATTATTAGATTATAATTGTCCTATGCGATCACGTACGGAAGACAGGGAATTTAAAAGTTTAACTACAATGTAAACAACTGTGAAGAAAATCTCACTTGTGAAGGAATTGAACTATATATAATGTAGTACAAGTCTTTAGAGGTTACATGACACCATTTAATTATTCTAAGTTCAAGAGACAAGGCAGAAACAATAAACATATAAAGGAAGGGGGGTCCTAAGTTTTTTAGCCTAAAGGATCACCTCGTGTAACATAAATAATACTTCGCAACTCCCTTAGGGTAGGGGTTTCTCATATTATCAACGGGCAAAGACTATTATCTCCTGCTACCCAATTACTATGTTAAAGTTATTTACCTAAGGTGCTCTAATTAAATTCTAAATCGTGTCCTATGCGTGCACTACCCGTCCTATAAGCATGCTATCTAAGTAGACATGGGAGTAGGTAAAGTATTTACTCAAACAATAATGCTTTTGATAATGTATGGGAATTAGGAAAATTGAGTAAGTGACACGTATGATTTCCTATAGGCATGATTTCTATTAGTGCGTAGAACTAAAGCACCAGCAAGCAAAGCAAATAAGTTCTATAGACATGTTTTCTACCCATTTAGGCAAGAATTAAGCTACCCCATCCCCCCTTTCACTAATCTCCCCATCTGTTTGTTTACAAATTATTACAGGCTCAGATAATGAATAGAAGTATAAATATTACACAAGGAACAACTGCAGGCCCAAGAATAGGCTGAAATGAATTACCCACTACTGCATAGGCCTTTAACCAGCTCTCTTTCACACAGATATCAGGGCTAAATCCAAACGCATCTCAAACAGGAGAGTGTGTCTATTGACACATTACAAGGCCATCCATGAACTCATACCAAGCCCAATAATTAGAAATTGACCACTTAGCCAAATAAGTTAATGAACCACACATGAAAATCAATTAAATAGCCCTGAAGCAATACCTCTTAGAGACAAAATTATAGGACATTTAGTAGGATTCACATAAACACATTGGCATTTTAGAAGCAAGAGTGACATGATTGATTAAGCAAAGAACACGAAAACTAGGAGAATCAATAGGGCTTAATTCTCAACAGGGTAAATTTTACACAAAAAACAACATAAGTCCATGATTTCAATTATTCAACAAAGGAAGGGTGTAGCATGCTGAACATAGTCATATATTAGGATGACTTATGAGGCATGTCTACTGTGTTAGCAGAGTGAACACACACAATGCGAAGTTTCAGAAATCAATCCTAAGGCATGATCCAGAATTAGTCAAAAGGGACTTTAGACTTAGGAACTTAAATCGTAGAAGTCTGATAGAGTTGCAGTTAAGAGAATAGAAATTTCACATACAAGTTTCTATCATGAGAACCTAAACAGTATAACAAACAGACTGGTGTTCATGGTCTTACAACAATCGAGAAATAGCTTAACATACTGGGTATAGCACAAAGATTTAAAATCCAAAACACTTAAGGTAGTAAGGAAAGTATACCAATTTAAGGTTAATAGGACAGGCAAATTTTAAGACTTATACCCATTGACCATGTGTAACAGAAGAAGATAAATTCATTGAGATTCAACTAAAAACTTAGGCAATACTGGAGAATGCAAGATTGAATAAGTTAAAGCACAACATTAAAGTTTTTCGACAACGGAGCAATCATGTTAAGCCAAACATTAAGACACATATGATTCATGTAGATATATATCAAGGTAAACATTATCTCAAACATAAAGGATTCAGTAGATAGGGACTTATTAGAGCAAAATTTTGGTAAAGTAGTAATTCCCTAGGAGTTTCAGTGCAAGTATTCAGATTGAGACATGAAAAGGATGCAGTATCAAACAATCAATGTAAGAGATTAAGCATACACGAACACAACAACTTCGAACAAGTATCATAGTCCAGAAATCCTTTAAGTTGACTACACTGATTGAACACATGCTAACTAGTACAAGTTCAGATGAAGGATTATGAGAAACACAGAGCAAAGGTCGGCACATTATCATATTGGACTTGAAAAAGCCTGCATAACAGGGATATTCAGAAGCATGAACACAAATAGGGAAGAAACATATTTGCGAGAGTTTGAACACATACCAGTTTGCAAATTTAACAACAAATAGAGAAGAATCACCAAATTCCAGTAGCGAAGTAAGAACTTCAGCAGGAATTCCAAACCCCTAGTGCGTTAGGGTTCACAGGAGCTTCGAATGAGCAACGAGCAGTGCTTGCTTTAGGGAGTTAGTTAGAGAATATTCTGGTGGCCTTGTCTTTCAGCCGACCACAACCAAGAGTACATAAACTATAGAGGAATGCGAGTTGAGGGAATAACAATAGTGGTAGCAGTTGTTAAGTCTTAGAGGGGAAACATGGAAAAGGGGTTTACATAGTAGTAAAAATCAACACACCAATAAGAAAATACAGTCAATCGAACATAAACAAGGAAATAATAACATGCAAAAATAAATTTAGAATTGGAGTAGGAGAAGAAACTAGGTAAACCCTAGTTTGACAAGGATCAGATATTGGCCGGAGATCTTGGTGAATCGGACCCTCACAGCCTTTCCATGAATGTATACAGATGAAATATCGTCCAAATCTAGAAGAATAAAGCCGATTTCCCTTGATTCGGAGACTGATACTTGCCAAAAATGGGTAAGTACTAAGTAACACCAAAGTCATGTAAGTAACATCAAGTTAACGTGTAAAAGGTAAGTAAATCATGGAAGGAATCCATGATTTGAGCTGATTCGGAGATGATTGGTAGAGGTGGCTAGGGTTTCTAAAGAAGGGAGAGGGAAAGTGTTTAGGGGCGGCTGCCTTTGAGGAATGGGTGTTAAGGTTTGGGGTTGGGTAGTTTAAGAAGGGAAGATGGCTTGTGGGTCGTTGATTTCTAAGATCAACGGCTCAGATAAAGGAAAGAGTGGGGCGGGTCAACAGGAGCAAGTCGCGACCGGGTTTAATCAATGGGTCATTTGGTTTGGGCTAAGGTTTTAAGGTCTGGGCTGGTGGATTGGGTCCTAAATTTGGCCTATTTTAGGCCAGATTTTAAATAAAAAAAATTAAAGGAAAAATAAAATAATAACATAGCTAAATAAATATAAAAAATACTATTTATGAAAATTAATATTTTTAAAACAATGGATGAATATTATAAAAATATAAAGAATTATTTTGACCCTAAATAGATAATAAATATAATTAATTGTAAAGTATATGCTATTAATGCAAATAATACGTAAATATCACGAAGATGCATAAATGTAATTATATAAATAATGTAAAATATCATAAAACATACATGTGGGTACAAATAATATATTTGAATGATTAAATCATCCCAAAATAATTTGAAGGGATAATTAATAAATATTTGAAAAATTAAATGCGAGAAAATCAATTTTAAAGCTTTAAAAATTATAGAAAATACTTATATGACTCTTGGAAATTGGGTAATAATGCAAAAATAATATTTAAAAGTGTATGAAATACTTTATAAAATATGAGAGCAACATTAGGTATCAACATCTGTCTCTCTTTACCCGAAAATGATGAAAGAGTTGTCGGGTAAAGAAAATGATGACCAATTTTGTCCGAAATGAGCGAGGATGAGGTGTGTTTGAAATAATCAGGGTCGAACCCTGCTTCTTGAGTTTTCTACATATCCCTGGTGTTATGAGAATCAGACCATGTGTAGTTATGGATCCAACGGCAAACGAAACTGATTGAGTTCTTATAAGAGTGGTTGTGTGTTTCGAAAAAGGATCTCTTGCATAGGATAATGTCGTGAGTAACAGATAATTTCAGGTGGAGCTATGAATACGAATTTGAATGTTACGGATATTCGAGATAAATGTTTGGGCAGTTACGGAACAAAGAGTAATCAATTGCCAATCATTGGTTACGTTTGAGATAATCAAAGGATGTGAACATTGTGAACGAAGACCGGAGCGAGAATTGCTCCCGTTTGTATAAGGGTTACCTCTCGAGTTACCTACTAAAATTAAAACACAATGCATGCGAATATATATGGTTATTGCGTAAATTTAAACATGATGCAAATTTCCTTCGGACGATGAGGATGATGTCCTTCGTCCTGGGCCATGAAGCGTATGATTAGGGATTCGCGGGCCATGAAATGGTGTCCTCGGGCCATGAGGATGGAGTCTCTGGACTAAGACGCCTTTGAATAATGATATGCAGTTTTGAGAGATCCTCAGGCCATGGCATGATGTCTTCGGGCTATGAGGATGATGCCTTCAGACTATGACGCCTTCGGACAATGTGGCGATGTTTCAGCCCATGAAATTCAAAGATGCGGCGATATCGATCATTTGATAGAGGGAACATGTGATGCTTAGTCATATGCGAGTGAGACAAGGTAATGTTTATCCTTATGCCAGTGATGGAGACAGTGCTTAATCTCGTGCGATGTAATGAGGGCAGTGCTTTGCCCTATGTGGAGAGAGGCAGTGCTTAGCCTTATACAATAGTGGAGATGGTGCTTAGTCTCGTGTGATGTAATGAGGGTAGTGCTTTGCCCTATGCGAAGATAGGCAGTGCTTAGACTTAAGCACTAATGGATGCAGTGCTTAGCCTCATGCAATGTAATGGAGATAGTGCTTAGTCTCATGCGGAGGAAGGCATTGCTTAGCCTTATGCAATAGTGGAGGCAGTGCTCAGTCTCATGCAATGTAATAAAAACAATGCTTAATCTCATGTGGAGGAAGGCAGTGCTTAACCTTATGGAATAATGGAGGTAGTGCTTAGTCTCATGCACTATAATGGAGACAGTGTTTAGTCTCTTGTAGAGGAAGGAAGTGCTTAGCCTTATGCAATAATGGAGGAAGTGCTTAGCCTCATGCAATGTAATGGAGACAATGTCTAGTCTCATGCAGATGAATGTTGCGTTTAGCCTTATGCAATAATGGAGACAGTGCTTAGCCTCATGCAATATAATGGAGACAATGTTTAGTCTCATGCAGATAAAAGAAAGGTTTAGCCTTATGCAATGAACGAGGCAGTACTTAGCCTTATGCAGGAAAAACAACGATTAAATGTGAGAGGGGAAGTGGTCCTTAGCTTGACGCGTTTGTGTGAACAACTAATTTTTTACCACACCCGAATTCGATACTATTTTCCTGTAAATATTTCTTTTAGGTATAATCTTGATATTTTAAACTTTTAGCTTACTTTTATAGGTTTTATTTGAGAAAAATTTAAAACTACAAAAAATCGCATGTTCTTAGAGTATATGTTTTGTTCCTATTTTTAAATAGAAGAAAAATTTACAAAAACAATATTACTTTTTTTTAAAATTAGGATCTTAATAAGTAAATTAGTAACTTTTAATCTATTTTTAGTGTCATTTAAATCATAGTCCAAGTATATATTTGTATTAATCTAAAAATAGGTAATTAATGTTCTTATCTTTATATTTTCTTTTATTTCTCTAAACGATAAAAAAGAAATGGAGAAAAGATCCTAATTTAATCACTAATCCCAAATCTTTAACCCCAAAAATCCCACAAGCCTAACGTCTCTCATCCCACACTCCCTAACTTTTACGGCACTCACCGCACACGATATCACATACACACGATCTCACCAACACCCATTTCTTTGAATACATAATCCCATTCATTTATATAAATAAAGACACAAGAGGGAGGAGTATGGGAGGCAATCAGACAGAAAAAAAAGAGCAACTAAGAAACACTAGCATTGTTCTTTTAGAGTGAAAATTATTTGGAGATAAATTGTTTGGTGGACTTTTTAGGTCGGAGTCGAAAATTGAAGTATCTTTCGTGGTTTTAAGTTCGCAAGTTCAACTCAACAGATTGTAAATATTTTTTTTATTGTGAAATCTTACAAAAAGGATAACACTCAATCTCCTCTGTATAGTTTAAACATGATATATGAAATCTATGTCTTCTTAAAGTTCGGAAATTTGCTTTAATTCGTTTGTAAATTTTTTTGTTAGAATTTTTTTTCCATCTTTTCTTTTTCTATGGTAAGATAGAGAAAGGCGTCTACAGTTTGTTATTCCTCTTTGTATGTAATATTTAATATATTAGAAACACTTTATACTAATTCATGAATTTGGAGGCAAGATATAATGACAGTTAGAATGTTATTCTTAATTAGTTAAGTCTATATAGTTTGTAAAGCTCGATCTTATTTTGAATTAGTAAATCCAATTTGGGGTGGTGATATTAATCTATTTTAATAGATTGGTCAAATTATTTTAATAAGGCAGTGAATTGATCAAATGACTTTTATCAAGCAAGTTTAATAGGCTGGTAATTTTTTAAGAATTCCGTTGGTAAATCTATTAAGTTTGGTCATGTATTTACTACATTTATTTTTACATTTTTTGGATATGAAATTCAACCTTGGTCTCTTTTAAGGCATTGATTTTTTGGTATTAGTCTGTATTGGTAATATACTTATTGTCAAATAGATTTAATGAATTAAAATATTGAGTCAAAGTATTTTATATTTGATTTTAGACGAACTGATTGTATTCTTTAGTGCAAGTTTATTTGTTTTAGTCACAGATTGTATTTAGGTTTCTATTTTAGATAAATAACAATTAATGTTTTTTTAGAAGAATGTAAGTTTCAAGTTCTATATTTTCCATAATGTTGATATGTAAATTTGGTAGTTGCTTATATTGACGTGTGTTTGTAAAAGAATGATTTCATGCCATATTTAATTGCTTCATATTGGTTATCCACTGTTTTTCTTTATGACAGATTACTGGTTGAGGATATCTAATTGTTCAAATATTATAGCTTGTTTTGTAAGCCCGTTGCAAGAAGTAAAATAAGCGAAATCAGCCATGAACTAATTCAAGACTCGTTCCAATAAGTAAAAGAAAAAATAAATATACAAATATATATATCTCGAATCTAAAGAGTCAAAATAATTAAAATACTCTAAAACGCTAGAAAAACTTTGGATGTACTTTAAATATTAGCCAGGTGTTTATACCCGAACCTTGGATTGATATGCTAAAGTAATAAAAGGATCATGTGCGCATTCCCGCGTCTTGATACCTTTAAATTTAAAATAATTACGTTTTGACAATGTGTACATTCTGTACCTTGGTTTAACATTTAATTTCAAAGAAGTACCTTGTGCGCATACTGCATCTAGGTCAAAATAATTAATAAAATATAATAATTAATTATGTGGTAATTGGAAAATCATAATCAATAAAATACAAGAATAATCGAGAATTGATTTAAGCCGGACATTAGTCAATAGAAGCGACTGAATTAGAACCACGAGACTCGAGAGGTGCCTTACACCTTCTCCTCGGTCAACAGAATTTCTTACTCAGACTTTTATTTTCGTAGACCATAAATTAAGAGTCAAACCTTCCATTTGAAGAGGGATTCAAATAAAAGGTGACTTGGAACATCAAAACTCAATTCCAAGTGGCGATTCTAAATAATAAATAATCCCTTTTCAGAACGTCACTTCAATTGAAAAAACTCTTCTAACTCAACCTCGTATGTGGATTGTGTGGGAAAAAAGAGGTGTGACAGTTTGTGCTTGGTGACTTCTGTCAGTGTGAAGGTAGCATTCTTGTTATGTATTCGTAGACGTGCTTGTTATGTCTGTTATGCCTGCATCCAAAGAAAAATCGTGAGTTTTTGGGGGAAAGGGCAGTCCGTACTTTTGATTCCTCATTTCGCCTTTGCTCCTTTTCTTGACACCTTGTTAGAGTCACCCTAGGTAACATCTGGCTACTACAGAAATGAAATTTTTGAAAATATGTATTTGTGATAAATCATTTGTGAGAAATGCAGTTGTTCAAAGTATATGATGATTCATAAAACAAATAATTTTGTTGAATCATAGACTGTGACACGCTTTGAGACATTGCGACCTTCTCAACTCGGAATTTTGAGGACCCTTCTCAAAATTCTGCCCTAGTTTAAATGTATACTTCCCGCGATCCTTGACGTAATGCGTTTGACGAAAACTCGAGATTTTCTCCAGTTCCTAACTGTAGAAGGGAATGAAGATTTTATTATGATGTAATCAAACCCACAGGGCTGCCCACATATACCCTTTTAACGGGAATCATGTCAAGAGTAGTTCATGTTACATCAAAAGAAAGTGCAAACATAATCTCAAATATAGTATCTCTTGATGGCGTCCAAATTGAAAGGTTTTGGCCATATTTCTTCATCCATCTCTACAAGTATAGGTGATCCTCATGTTAGTACTCGGTGAACCATGTAAGGGCCATGTTAGTTAGGTGAGAATTTTCCTTTTGCTTCGTCCTGATGCGAGAATATCCTCTTCAACACCAATTACCCCAGTGTGAATTGCCTCGATCTAACCTTTTTTTTTTAAAGCCTCTTCTATTCTATTCTGATAAAGTTGACCGTGACTCACTGCGTTCATCCTCTTACCGTAAATGAGAGCAAGTTGCTCATACCGGCTATGTATCCATTCTGCATTGCTGAGCTCGACCTCCTGTATGATTCTTAGGGAAGGAATCTCAACCTCTGTGGGTGTAACAAATTCAGTACCGTAAACAATTATGTAGGGGGTTTCCCCAGTTGACGTGCGGACTGTGGTGCCATACCCCAGCAGAGCAAATGGTAGCTTCTCATGTCATTTCTTGTAGTTATCCACCATCTTCCTGAATATCTTCTTGATGTTCTTGTTGGCGACTTCCACGACTCCATTCATTTGCGGCCTATATGCTGTAGAATTCCGGTGCTTGATCTTGAATGTTTCACACATGGCTTTCATCAGATCACTATTGAGATTGGCGGTATTATCAGTAATGATTGACTCAGGTACTCCAAATTGACAAACAATATGATCCCAAATGAAGTCTGCTACGACCTTCTCAGTCATAACTTTATAAGAAGCGACTTCGACCCATTTTGTGAAGTAATCTATAGCCACCAAAATGAATATGTGTCCGTTTAAAGCAATGAGTTTAATTAGTCTGATGATGTCCATGCCCCCACCAGAGAAAGGCCAGTGTGAACTCATTGCATTGAGTTCGTTGGGTGGCACCCGTATCATATCAGCACGCCCTTGGCATTGGTGGCACTTCTAAACGTTTTTGATGCAGTCTGTCTCTTATAGTCATCCAGAAATACCCTGCCCTTAATATCTTCTTGGCCGGAATGAACCCGTTCATGTGAGATCCGCAGGTTCCAACGTGTATTTCTTCTAGAAATCTAGATGCCTCATTGGCATCGCCACATCGCAGCAATCCTAACTCAGGAGTCCTTCTATACAAAATTCCCCCGCTCTGGAAGAAGTGGTTGGCCAATCTTCGAAGCGTGTTCTTCTGAGTGTGTGTATCATTTCCTGGGTATTCTGTTTTCTCTAAATACTCCTTGATATCGTAAAATCATGGATTTCCATCGAACTCTTCTTCAACATGAGCAAAGTAAGTTGGCTGCTTACGAATCTCTATCGATATGTGATCAATAAACTTCATGTCTGGATGTTGTATCATGGAAGACAAGGTAGCTAGTGCATCTGCGAACTCGTTCTGAATCCTCGGAACTTGTTTGAATTCTGTCTTTATGAACCTCCTAATCAAATCATGCACACAATGCAAGTATGGCAATATTTTAGTGTTCTTAGTAGCCCATTATCCAAGTACTTGGTGTACCAGAAGATTTGAATCTACGATTACCAGTAACTCCTGAATATTCATGTCGATGGCCAGTTTGAGTCCCAAGATGCAAGCCTCGAATTCTTCCATATTGTTGGTGCACGGGAACCTGATCTTGGCGGATACCAGGTAGTGTTGACAGGTTTCTGATACTAAAACAACTCTGATGCCCACTCCTTTGAAGTTTGCGGCTCCCTAAAAAACATCCTCCAACCATCGTATGATTCAGCAATATCTTCTCCTACAAACGTCACTTCCTTATCTAGAAAATACATCTTCAACGGTTCGTATTCTCCATCTATAGGGTTCTCTGCCAGGTGATCGGCCAATTCTTGCCCCTTGTCTACCTTATAAGTCACATAGATGATGTCGAACTCACTTAGAAATATATTCCACTTTGCTAGCTTACCTGTAGGCATGGGTTTCTGAAAGATGTATTTTAGCGAATCCATACTCGATATGAGATAGGTGGTGTAGGCGTAGAAGTATTGCCTCAATTCCTAGGCTATCCATGTCAAAGCATAACAGGTGTGCTCCAGAAACAAGTATCGGGCTTTGTAAGGTGTGAACTTCGTACTCAGATAGTATATCGTGTGCTCATTTCTCCTGGTTTCATCATGTTGCCCTAGGACGCAACCAAAAGATCCATCCAACACGGATAGGTACAACAGTAAAGGTCTTTTGGGCTCTGGTGGGACCAACACGGGTGGCTTAGACAAGTACTCCTTGATTTTATCGAAAGCCCTTTGACATCCATCAGTCCAGCTCGTCGCAACACCGTTTCTCAGCATTTTGAAGATCAGCTCACATGTTGAATGTGTTATAAAACGGCTGATGTAATTGAGGCATCCTAGAAAGCTCATCACATCCTTCTTGTTCCTCGGTGGTGACAAGTCCTGAATGGCTTTGATTTTTGACAAGTCTAGTTCAATGTCGCGGCGACTGACGATGAAACCCAGCAACTTCCCAGCAGGTACTCCGAAAGCACATTTTGCAGGATTTAACTTCAGATTGTACTTTCAAAGTCGGTCAAAAAACTTCCTCAGGTCTGCTATGTGATCCGAACTCCTCTTAGATTTGATGATGATGTCATACATGTATACCTCTATTTCCATGTGTATCATATCGTGGAAAAGAGTAGTCATGGTCCTCATGTCGGTAGCCCCGGCATTCTTCAAAACAAACAACACCATTTTATAATAATGTACTATTTATGGCATGATGAAAGCTGGCTTTTCGGCCTCCTCTTCATCCATCCAAATTTGGTAATATCCTACGAAGCAATCCACAAAGGATTAGAGTTCATGTTTGGCACAATGGTCGATTAGTACGTGTATGTTGGGCAATGGAAATCATCCTTAGGGTTTGCTCTGTTCAGATCTTGATAGTCAATGTACATCCTGACATTCCCATCCTTCTTCGAAACTGGTACGATATTGGCTAACCAAGTTGGATACTCGACCACCCGAAGGACTTTGGCTTTGATATGCTTGGTGACCTCTTCCTTTATCTTTAGACTCATATCTGGCTTGAATTTCCTGAACTTCTGCTTTATCGGCAGACACATGGGGTTGGTAGGTAGCTTGTGAGCCACTATGGATGTGCTTAACCCAGTCATGCCGTCGTAGGACCATGTGAAAATATCCTCAAATTCCATCAAAAATCTGATGTACTCTTCCTTCTCTTATGATGAAAGATGAATGCTAATGCGAGTTTCTTTGAATGTTTCAAAATCTCCTAAGTTAGCTGCCTCAGTTTCTTCCAAATTTGACTTCGGTTTCTTCTCAAAATTCTATACTTCTTTGACAATTTCCTCAGTGTAATGAACCAGCCGGTCGTTTTGAGAATTTGAGCCCTGATCCCCTAATATCTTCTTCCCCCGTATTTGTTTATGCTTTTGGGATTTGCCGGAGTGTTTGGTTGTGGAATTCGGAGAGTTTTGGGACACTTAGTCCCTAGTTGTGAGTTTAAGCCTTAGAGTTTGGACCGTAGTTGGAACTGTGTGAAGATGGATCCGGACAGGAATTTCTTCGACTCTGTTAGCTCCGTTGAGTGATTTTGGGGTTTGGAGCGCGAGTGAAATGTGTTTTGGAGGTCTGTAGTAGATTTGGGCTTGAATTGGCGAAAGTTAGTTTTTCAGCGATTTCGGCCGATAGTAGAAATTTTGATATCGAGCTTGGAATGGAATTTCGAAAGTGTTTGTAGGTTCATAGTGTCATTTGTGACCTGTGTGTAAAGTTTGAGGTCATTCGAACTAGTTTTGAAGTGTTTCGGCGTCATTTGTAAAATTTGGAAAATTCTAAGTTCTAAGGCTTGAATCCGTGCTTAATTCATGATTTTGGTGTTGTTCAATGTGGTTTGAAGGCTCGACTAAGTTCGTATGGTGTTTTAGGATTGTTTGGCATGTTTGGTTGAGGTCCCGGGGGCCTCGGGTGTGTTTCGGATCCTTAACGGGTGAAAGCTTGGACTTAGAGGAATTTCTGATCTTTGCTGGTTCTGGTGTTTCGCACCTACGGAAAAGAAACCGCAGGTGCGCGAGCCGCACATGCGGAGATGGAAGCGCAGATGCGAGAAGTTGAGAGTTGGCGTGGGGTCGCAGGTGCGAGGAAGTTCCGCATCTGCGATGCCCGCAAATGGGCAAGGCTGTTCGCAAATGCGCAAGATGCGCAGAAGCGGAAGGGATTTCCGCAGGTGCAGCCCTTTCGTCGCAGGTGCGAAGGCAGAGGGGGAAAGTGAGTTGTGCAGATGCGCACGTTTTCCGCACAAGCGCACCTGCAGGTAGGAGCGCAGGTTCCGCAGGTGCGGAAAAACCTGGGCAGGTGATGAGTACGTACACGGGCTATTATTGCAAAAATCATGTTTATCTCTTTTAAATCATAAATTGTTTCTCTTATTAATTTGTACTAATATGTTTAATTGTGTAGTTTAAACTAGAAAAGCATTCTTACGTGTTTTAACTGTCTATTCGACATTCTATGCGCCATGCTTAGTTAAATCCCTATTTGCTTTATCAGTGTCGAGTATAAGCTGTATAACTCGATGCCATACCTGCCATTTCATCTTGCATTGCATATTTAAATTGGGACTACGGACGTATTTCGGGAGATCCCCCTGTACTGCATATTTACTTTGGGACTACATACATATTTCGGGAGATCCCCCTATACTGCATATTTACTTTGGGAGTACAGACGTATTCCAGGAGATCCCCCTGTACTGCATATTTACTTTGGGACTATGGACGTATTCCGGGAGATCCCCCAGCACTGCATATTTACTTTGGGACTACAGACGTATTCTAGGAGATCCCTCTTGTACTGCATATTCATTTGAAACTTTGAGACAGTATCCTGAGAGATTCCCTATTGTGTTTACCTTGTTCTGAGCCGAGGGCTCCCTTATCTGTTAAATGTTCGAGAATTTCTTTAACTATATTACCGTAAAGTTTACTTATATCTTTTACTATTTAATAATTTTATATTTACTCCGGTAGGGCCTTGACCTGACCTCGTCACTACTCGACCGAGGTTAGGCTTGGCACTTTCTGGGTACCATTTTGGTGTCCTCATGCCCTTTCCTGCACATATTTTCGTGTGTAGATCCAGGTACGAGCTATCAGCCTTGGGGTTAGCGCGTGCTGCTGATTCTAGGAGACTTCAAGGTACTTCTGCTTGCGTCCGCAAATTTTCAGAGTCCCCTTCTACTCCCTCGCCTAGAGACTTTCTTTATTATCTTCAGACTTTTTTATAGAGCTACATAGATTATAGCAGCTTGTGACTTAGTGATATTCCGGGTCTTGGTAAATTATTTTGTATATGCCGAGTGGACTACTCTTGGCTATTTAAAATATGTTGTTTATCTTTAAAATGTTGTGTTTTCTTTATATTTTCCGCAATATTAGGCTTACCTATTCGTAAAGACTAGGTGCCATCACGACACCTTATGGAGGGTTAATTTGGGTTGTGACAAGTTGGTATCAGAGCACTAGGTTCGTAGGAGTCGCGAGTCACAAGCCGGTTTATTATACTCTCGCAGATCGGTGCGGAGACGTCCAAACTTATCTTCGGGAGGCTATGTAACTGTTAAGAACAATCACATTTCTTTGATTTCCTTGTCATGCGAGTTATTGACACCAAAATTTCTAAGATTCTATTCTATTCTTTCTCACAAATGGTGAGGACCCGCAATGGGAGGACCGACGATCAGGCACCCGAGACCCCTGCCAGAGCCAGAGGCCGGGGTTGGGGTAGAGGACGACCACACGGTGCAACTCGAGCACCTGCGAGAGTTGCATCAGAGGAGCCCCCAACAGCTTCAGCTGGAGGGCCAGCATCGGAGATCCCTATTGCTACTCTAGCCCTCCAGGAGACTTTGGCTCAGTTATTGAGCATGTTCAGCACTCTGGCTCAGGCTAGACTATTCCCGATAGCTCCCGTTATATCTCAGGCCGGGGGAGGGGCATCGACTCCCGCAACCCGCACTATTGAGCAGAGGGTCCAGGTTGATCAGGCCCCAGAGTATATTTCTATGCCCCTAGTGGCACCGGTTCAGCATGAGATTAAGGTAGCTGCTTTTGAGGCAAAGCAACTTAGACTTGAGAGGTACTAGAAGTACCACCCACCTACTTTCAGCGGACTAGCTTCAGATGATGCTCTGGGTTTTCTTGAGGAGTGTCATCATATTCTCAGGCACTATGGGCATTGTGGAGACGAGTGGGGTTTCTTTCACCGCTTTCCAGCTGAGGGGAGCAGCATATCAGTGGTGGCGTGCCTATGAGCTGAGTAGTCCGGACGAGGCAGCCTCACTCACTTGGACTCAGTTTTCAGAGACGTTCTTGTGTGAGTATGTTCCTCAAAGCCCCAGGGATGCTTGGCACGTAGAATTTGAGCAGTTGCGTCAGGGTTCTATGACAATGTCGGAGTATGTAGTCCGTTTCAGTGGGTTAGATCGCCATGCACCAGCTCTGGTTGCTACAGGGAGAGAGGATTCGTTGCTTCATTGAGGGACTCCACCCGAGTATTCGGACCAGTATGGCCAGGGAGTTGGAGATGGATATCACTTATCAGCAGGCAGTGAGCATTGCCAGGAGAGTGGAAGGCATGTTTGCCCGGGACAGAGAGGAGAGGGAGGCCAAGAGGTTTCGGGAGACTGGTCATTATTCAAGAGTACGTGCGCCAGCAGCAAGCTATGGTTGGGGTTTTGTGAGTCACCCTGTTCATTCAGCTCTTCCAACAGCCAGCGGTGTTCCAGCTCCTCCTAGACCTCAGGAGCCCTATTATGCACCGCCAGCATCTAGTATGCCTCCTACTCGATGTGCTATTACCGACCAGTCCAGCAGGCCAGGCCTGAGTTAATCCCAGCCGCTGCGTCCTCCGAGATGTTGTTTTGAGTGTGGTGACACTCGTCACCTGGTTAGAGATTGCCCCAAATCCAGGAGGGGTGCACCTCCACAGACTTATCAGCCTCCACGTGCTCCACCGGGTCCTCCGGCCATTCTTCCAGCACCAGCTGCTACCCCACCTCATCAGCCAGCTCGAGGTGGAGGTCGCCCTAGAGGGGGAGGCCAGGCCAGGTATTATGCCCTTCCAGCCCGTTCAGAGGCCGTTGCTTCAGATTCATTTATCACAGGTATCGTCCCTGTCTATCATAGGGATGCATCAGTATTATTTGACCCAGTCTCTACGTATTCATATGTGTCTTCTTATTTTGCTCCACATTTAGGGATATCTCGGGGTTCTTTGAGTTTCCCTGTTTATGTATCTACTCCTATGGGAAATTCTCTTATTGTGAACCGCGTCTATCGATCGTGTTTGATTGCTCTTAGTGGTTTTGAGACCAGAGCCGATTTGTTATTACTCAGTGTGGTAGATTTTGATGTTATCTTTGGCATGGACTGGTTGTCGCCTCATTATGCTATTCTTGATTGTCACGTTAAAACCGTGACGCTGGCTCTGCCAGGCTTGCCGAGATTAGAGTGGAGAAGTACCTTAGAGTATACTCCCCGCAGGGTTATTTCATTTCTTAAGGCTCAGCGAATGGTTGAGATGGGGTGTGATGCGTATTTGGCCTATGTGAGTGATGTCAGTATTCATACCCCTACAGTCGAGTCAGTTCCAGTAGTGAGGGACTTCCCTGATGTGGTCCCAGCTGATCTTTCGGGCATGCCGCCCGACAGAGATATTGATTTCGGCATTGATTTGCTGCCGGGAACTCAGCCTATTTCTATTCCTCCCTACCGTATGGCTCCTCCTGAGTTGAAGGAGTTAAAGGAGTAGTTGCAGGAGTTTCTTTATAAGTGTTTCATCAGGCCGAGTGTATCACCTTGGGGTGCTCCGGTCTTATTTGTGAAGAAGAAGGATGGTTCTATGCATATGTGTATTGATTATCGGCAGTTGAACAAAGTTACAGTGAAGAACAGGTATCCTTTGCCTCTCATCGATGATTTATTTGATCAGTTACAGGGTGCCAGGGTGTTTTCCAAGATTGACTTGCGTTTTGGCTATCATCAGTTGAAGATTCGGGAGTCGGACATCCTGAAGACTGCTTTCAGGACTAGATATGGTCACTATGAGTTTCTTGTCATGTCATTTGGGCTTACCAATGCCCCAGCAGCCTTTATGCATTTGATGCACAATGTGTTCCGGCCTTATCTTGATTCCTTCATCATTGTGTTTATTGATGACATCCTGGTACATTCCCGATCTCGGGAAGATCATGAGCAACACCTGAGGACTGCACTTCAGACCTTGAGAGAAAAGAAGTTGTATGCAAAATTTTCAAAGTGTGAGTTTTGGTTAGACTCAGTGGAATTCTTGGGTCATATAGTATCAAGTGAGGGGATCCAGGTAGATCCGAAGAAGATTGAAGTAGTGTTGAGTTGGCCTAGGTTGTCATCAGCTACGGAGATCCTCAGTTTCCTTGGTTTGGCGGGGTATTACCGTCGCTTTGTGGGGGGATTTTTATCCATTGCAGCACCTATGACCAGGATGACCCAGAAGGGTGCTCCGTTCAGGTGGTCCGAGGAGTGTGAGGAGAGCTTTCAGAAGCTCAAGACAGCTTTGACTACAGCCCCAGTATTAGTATTGCCTACAGGTTCAAGGTCCTACACTATCTATTGTGATGCCTTGAGGATTGGACTTGGAGCAATATTGATGCACGATGGTAGGGTGATTGCCTACGCGTCTAGACAGTTAAAGGTGCATGAGAAGAATTATCCGGTTCATGATCTCGAGTTAGCAGCTATTGTTCACGCCATAAAGATCTGGCATCATTATTTGTACGGGGTTCCCTGTGAGATTTACATTGATCATTTGCAGTACTTGTCTAGGAAGAAGGACCTTAATTTGTGTCAGCGGAGGTGGTTGGAGCTACTTAAAGACTATGATATCACTATATTGTACCACCCGGGGAAGGCCTATGTAGTGGTCGGCGCCTTGAGTCGCCGGGCAGAGAGTTTGGGGAGTTTGGCATATCTTCTGGCTTCTGAGAGGCCCTTAGCTTTCGATGTTCAGGCCTAAGCCAGCCAGTTGGTGAGATTGGATATTGCAGAGCCTAGCCGGGTATTAGCTTGTGTGGTTGCCGGTCTTCTCTTTATGACCGTATTAGGTAGCGCCAGTATGATGATCCTCATCTTCTAGTTCTTTAAGATAGGGTTCGGCAATGCCAGAGATGTGACTATTGGTGATGATAGTGTGATGAGGATGCAAGGCCGGATCTGTGTGCCCAATGTAGATGGGCTTCGGGAGTTGATTCTTGAGGAGGCCCACAGCTCGCGGTACTCCATTCATCTGAGTGCCGTGAAGATGTACCAGGACTTGAGGCAGCACTATTGGTTGAGAAGAATGAAAAGGGATATAGTTGGGTTTGTGGCCAAGTGTCTCAACTGTTAGCAGGTTAAATATGAGCATCATAGACCGGGTGGATTACTTCAGAGGTGAGAGATCCCAGAGTGGAAGTGGGAGCGGATCACCATGGACTTTGTGGTTGGACTTCCTCGGACTTTGAGAAAGTTCAATGCTATTAGGGTGATCGTGGATCGACTGACCAAGTTAGCCCATTTCATTCTAGTGTTGACTACATACTCTTCAGAGAGATTGGCTGAGATTTATATCAGCAATATTGTCCGCCTTCATGGTATTCCAGTATCCATCATTTCAGACAGAGGTACACAGTTCACATTCAGGTTTTAAAGAGTCGTACAACAGGAGTTGGGTACTAGGGTGGAGATGAGCACAACCTTTCACCCTCTGACGGACGGGCAGTCCGAGCGCATGATTCAAATTCTTGAGGATATGCTCCATGCATGTGTGATGGAGTTCGGAGGGTTATGGGACCAATACTTTCCACTTGTAGAGTTTGCTTACAACAACAGTTATCAATCCAGCATTCAGATGGCACCATATGAGGCTTTGTATGGTAGGCGGTGCCGGTCCTCTATAGGATGGTTTGAGCCGGGCGAGGCCCGATTGTTGGGTACAGATTTGGTCTAGGATGCCCTGGATAAGGTGAAGGTGATTCAAGAGAGACTTCGCACAGCCTAGTCCAGGCAGAAGAGTTATGCGGACCGGAAGGTTCGTGACTTAGAATTTATGGTTGGCGAGCGGGTCTTGCTTCGGGTATCACCTATGAAGGACGTCATGAGGTTCGGGAAGAAGGGAAAGCTGAGCCCGAGGTTCATTGGTCCTTTTAAGATATTGTGGTGAGTTGGGGAGGTTGCTTATGAGCTTTCCTTGCCTCCCAGCCTAGCAGGAGTTCACCCGGTATTCCACGTGTCTATGCTCCGAAAATATCACGGTGATCCGACTCATGTATTGGATTTCAGCTCAGTCCAGTTGGACAAAGATCTATCTTATATTGAGGAGCCAGTAGCCATTTTGGACAGGCAGATCAGAAAGCTCAGGTCAAAGAATATTGCTTCAGTAAAGGTCCAGTGGAGGGGTCAGCCGGTCGAGGAGGTGACTTGGGAGACCGAGCAGGATATGCGCAGCCAGTACCCTCATCTTTTCACAGTTTCAGGTATGTCTTTATATTCGTTTGAGATGAACGATTATTTTAAGAGGGGGAGGATGTAACGACCCGGTCGATCGTTTTGAGAATTTGAGCCCCGATCCCTTAATATCTGCTTTCCCCGTATTTTTTTCTGCTTTTGGGATTTTTCGGTGTGTTTGGTTATGGAATTCGAGGAGTTTTGGGACACTTAGTCCCTAGATGTGAGTTTAAGCCTTAAAGTTTGGACCGTAGTCGGAACTATGTGAATACGGATCCGGAATGGAATTTTGTCGACTCCGTTAGCTCCGTTGAGTGATTTTGGGGTTAGGAGCGCATCCGGAATGTGTTATGGAGGTCTGTAGTAGATTTCGGCTTGAATTGGCGAAAGTTAGTTTTTCGGCGATTTCGGCTGAAAGTGGAAATTTTGATATCGAGCTCGGAATGGAATTACAAAAGTGGCTGTAGGTTCATAGTGTCATTTGTGACCTGTGTGTAAAGTTTGAGGTCATTCGGACTAGTTTTGACGTGTTTCGGCGTCGTTTGTAAAATTTGGAAAATTCTAAGTTCTTAGGCTTGAATCCGTGCTTAATTCATGATTTTGGTGTTGTTCGATGTGGTTTGAAGGCTTGTCTAAGTTTGTATGGTGTTTTAGGATTGGTTGGCATGTTTGGTTGAGGTCTCGGGGGCCTCGGGTGTGTTTCGGATGCTTAATAGTTGAAAGGTTGGACTTAGAGGAATTTCTGATCTTTGCCGGTTCTGGTGTTACGCACCTGCGGAAAAGAGACCGCAAGTGCGCGAGCCGCACATGCGGAGATGGAAGCGCAGATGCGAGAAGTCGAGAGTTGTCCTGGGGTCGCAGGTGCGAGTAAGTTCCGCATATGCGATGCTCGCAAATGGGCAAGGCTATTCACAAATGCGCAGGATGCGCAGAAGTGGAAGGGATGTCCGCAGGCGCGAGCACACAGGTGCGGCCCTTTCATCGCAGGTGCGAAGGCAGAGGGGGTAACTGAGTTGCGCAGATGCGCACGTTTTCCGCACAAGCGCACCCGCAGGTGCGGAAATACCTGGGTAGGATTAAAACCGAAGGGCTTCGCGATTTTTATCATTTTTGGCTTTGCAAACTCGGGTTAGGGCAATGTTTGAGAGCATTTTCGAGGCATTTCTTGAGGCATGGTCCTTCTGCTTATTTTTGGTCAATAATCTTGCCTTGCCATGTATTTTTCCACCTAGTTAATGTGTATTTAAGGTGGAAATTGGAAGTTGGAGGCTAGGGATTTGAAAGTTTGAATTGTGGATTGGAGGACCATTTGGTGTCAGATTTTAGTAAATTTGATATGGTTAGACTCGTTAGTGAATGAGTTTTTTAGTTTCGTGAATTTTGTCGGGTTTCGAGACGTGGGCCCGGGGGGCCGTGTTTGATCCAATTTAGGGTTTTGGCGTAATTGTTGTAGTTTATCTTGTGGGATTCATTCCATTAGCGCGTATTGATGGTATTGTAGTGTTTTGAATAGATTCGGGCCATTTGGAGTTGGATACTCGTGGCAAGAACGTGATATCGAGTTAATTTGAGCGGTTCGAGTTTAGTGGCTTGCCTAACCCTGTGTTGGGGACTTCCCCCTTAGGATATCTTGATATTATTTGGTGTGTGGGCGCCGTGTACGTGAGGTGACGAGTACGTACATGGGCTATTATTACAAAAACCTGTTTATCCCTTTTAAATCATAAATTGCTTCTCTTATTAATTTTTACTAATATGTTTAATTGTGTAGTTTAGACTAGAAAAGCATGCTTATGTGTTTTAACTATCTATTTGACATTCTGTGCGCCATGCTTAGTTCATTCCTTATTTGCCTTATCCGTGTCCAGTCAAAACTGTATATCTCGATGCCATACCTGCCATTTCATCTTGCGTTGCATATGCAAACGACTTGATTCTTGGGTAATTATTTCAAAACAAAACACTGAAAATGTCTTAAATACCAAAAAATAATAAATCATGCTAATTCTGCCAAGGCTACCCAAGTACTTGGCGAGCCCGGGATGGTGCGGCAGTTCAGTTCCTGAGAATTGCTTCTTCTTCCACTGTCTGAATGGTAAGGTCTTTCTCCTCCTCCTTCTCCTCCTCCTCGTTCTCCACTAAGATTGCATTGCAGTCCATATCTTACTGGTCCAGAAATAGCTTCCTCATGACGGCCAAAACCTCATCTTCCTCGGATCCCCAAATCACATCAGTCTAGCAGAATGTGTGGTGCAACAGTGGTATGGGTTGCTCCTATGGATGGTAAAAGTCATGCCACGACGGTATCCAATCCTGATATTCTTGCATGGTATATTCATACCCGAGACCAAAGTTTGTGCCGTGATATTGTGGTCGTATTGGTTCTGTGATCCCTTGAAATTTTGGACCAAGAACCTTGCATGGTTCATACCCCAACCACATCAGTATTCTCTCTATCTTATTGCTCCACCATCGACCCTTCTTAATTACATATACTCGCTCAATGTTGTGGTATGTTTCTCCTCTCAATTTCCTCTTATTCTCGATAGCTGGCAAAGTCAGGTTGGTGTAGATAGGGTTACTTCCATCTCCGTGAATAATCACCTCTTGATGATTTCACTCAAACTTCACAGCCTGATGTAGGGTAGAAGCGACTTCCCCACTTGTGTGTTTCCATGGTCGTCCCAGTAACAAGTTATAGGTGGTGGATATATCTAGTACCTGGAATTCCATATTGAACCAGGTCGGGCCCATCTGTAGATCGAGGTTAATTTCTCCGAAAGTGGCTCTCAATACCCGTCAAACGCCTTAACGTTCATACTTCCCATCCAAATCTCATGCAGTCCTATACCCAATCCTTTCAAACTAGTCAATGGGCATATGTTCAGACTCGAGCCACCGTCTATCAGATCCCTGGCAATGAACTTGTCTTCATATTGCACAGTGATGTACAATGCTTTGTTGTGACTCAACCCCTCCAGCGGTAGCTCATCTTCGTGGAAAGTAATCTTGTGGCTCTCCAGTATCTTTCCTACCATATTAGCCATCTCCCCACTAGTGATACAGGTAGACACATAAGCTTCAATTAATACCTTCATCAAGGCATTTTGGTGCGCATCTAAGTTTTGAAACAATGATAAGATGGATATCATGGCGGGAGTCTTGTTCAGGTGATCAAAAACGAAGTATTCCCTCGCCTGTACCTTCCTCCAAAGATCATCAGTGCCTGGCTCCATGACATATGGTTTAGATGTGGTCTCTTTGATTGTTCCTCCAAGTTTCTTGGGTGTGTAAACTCTGCCGGTTCTGTTCATTCCTTGCACAACACTTGTTTCTTCCATCTTGGCATTTTCTTTTCTTCTTGCCTCCGCCACATAATCCCATGGGACAATATCAAAGTTATAAGACAGTGTTGGAGCTACCATCACAATGAAGAGCATAGCTACCTCGACCTCGAATGGTGCCTGGGTTTAAACAACAATCGGTGAGAGGGTGACAAGAGATGTTTGGGGAGCATCCCCCTCTCGAATAAGTCCAATGGATCCCTCCTTATCCCATTCTTCATCAGTTTCTATCACCCCTATGATCAGGAAGAGGGTTATTGTGTACATTCGGCATAGACTCCTTTGCTTGTATAACTTTGGTGTCAATCAATGTCTGGATCTTGTCCTTCAGTATGCGGCATTCCTCGATAGTATGACCCTTCATGCCTGAATGGTAGGCACAAGTTTTGTTAGGGTTAGCCCATTGGGAAGGGTTTTCAACAACAACAACCGGAATGGGAGTGACATAACCAGCAACTTTTAGTCTCTCATATAGTTGGGCTATGGGCTCGGCGATAGGGGTGTTTTGTCTGGAAGCCCTGCCGTCAAAGTTTAGTAGTGTCTTTGGGTAGTTTTAGCAGGCGGTAGGAGGTGAATAGAAATTGCGAGCTGGGTATTATAGATATGGTAAGTAGTGGCAGGGTATTGGTATTTTGGAGGTGAGGGTTGATATGTGGGTGGGGGCGTTTGATAGGTAAGGGAAGACTTAGGGCCCTGGGCTACCATCACGACGCCCACTTCCTTCTTCTTCGAAATACCTCCTGACTGTAAGTCTTTATTGGTAGCTTGCAGCGTCTCAACATTGGTCGCCATACCGCTCTTGATCCCTTCTTCTATCCTTTCTCCCAACTTGATGATGTCGGAAAAATTATTATTCTCTATAACCATCAATCTTTCATAATACTATGGATCCTGAGCTCTGACAAAGAACTTGTTCATTTTCTCTTCTTCTATTGGCTGCCTCACCTTGGCGGTTTCTGATCTCCAGCGAATAGCATAATCACAGAAGGTTTCTATTGGTTTCTTCTTAAAGTTCTAGATATAGAAAATGTCTGGTGCGTTCTCTATGTTGAACCTCAATCTATCCATGAAATCAAATTCCATGCTCACCCAGTTTGTCCACTTCTTCGGATTCTGGCTAATACACCAAGATAAGGCATCTCCTATAAAACTTCGCATAAGCAGTTTCATGTGGATTTGTTCGTTCTTGCCCACTCCAGCAAGATTGTCACAGTAGGTTCTCAAATGCATTTTAGGATCACCAATGCCATCAAACATCTCAAACTTAGGAGGTTAGTAACCCTCCGGTAGTTCTACATCTGGTTGGATACACAAGTCTTCATAGTTTAAACCAGCAATGCATTTCCCGCCTTTGACACTCTGGACTCTTTCTGTTAGTTTCTTTAACTCCTCCGCTATGTTTCGAATGAGCAGGTCCTTCTCGGTCGGTTCAGGTATGTACAGGGTTATGGGGTAAGGTTTCCACGTATATCGGGTTGCCTTGGTGTGTTCTTAGGACTTGGGTATTTGAGTGATCATTAGTCGAGGTTTGAGGGGGATATGGGGTATGTTGTGGTGCGTTTTGAGGGGTATGATAAGTGTTAGTTTGCGGATACTAGGTTGGGTGATGGTGTTGTTGTTGAGGGGTTTGTACTGGTGGGGGTTAATGTTTTGAGGGGGTGTGGGGTTATGATACTAGTGCGTTGCGGGAGGAATTTATGGAGCTATAAATGGTGGATTTTGGGCTTGGGTGTTTTTTGGTGGTGTTTGATTCTGAGCGGTTGTGTTTTGATAGTTAATGCCAGGAATATTTAAAGTAAGGGAAAGGTTTGCGAGATTCCAGGCCTGCTCAAGCTCACCTTGTAGCTCCAAGATTTTCTGTTCCAAACGTAGGACCAACTGATCATGTCCTGGCGTACTTCTTCCATTTCAGGTTTCAACATTTTCTTCCATGGTATAATTGTCTTTTCGATTAACACTTAGATCGTCCATCTTCACTTTGCCATTGCCTTTTGGGTCGCTAGGTGGAGAAGGAGGTGGAGGACCTCTTGATATGGTGTGGTATGGTGATGATGCCAGAATACACGAACCAATCTTTAGGAATGGGAGTAATCAAAAGGAAGAAAAACAAAGGTAACCGAGTTAGTAAGACGAAGTAAAAGAGTGTTTGCAATATTTAAGCAGGTATCACGTAAGGTCATGCAAAAGTGACAAGATTGATTAATCAAAGAACATGAGAACTAGGAGAATCAATAGGGCTAAATTCTCAACAGTGCAAATTTTACAAAGGAAACAACACAAGTCCATGATTGCAGTTATTCAACAAAGGAAGGGTGTAGCATGCTGAACACAGTCATACAATAGGAAGACCTAAGAGGCATGTCTATTGAGTTAGCAGGGTGAACACACACAATGCCAAGTTTTAGAAATCAAGCCTAAGGCATGATCCAGAATTAGTCAAAAGGGCTTTTAGACTTAGGAACTTTAATCGTAAAGTCTGAAAAAGTTGCAGTTAAGAGAATAGAAACTTCACATGCAAGTTTCTATCATGAAAACCTAAACAGCATAACACACCGTCTGGTGGCCATGGTGTTACAAAAGTCGAGAAACAACTTAACATACTGGGTATAGAACAAAGATTTAAAATCCAAAGAACTCACGGTAGGTAAGGAAAGCATACCAATTTAAGGTTAATAGGACATGCAGATTTCAAGACTTATTCCCATTGACCATGTGTAACAGAAGAAGTTAAATTCATTGAGATTCAACTAGAAGTCTTAGGCAATATTGGAGAGTGCAGGATTAAATAAGTCAAAGCACAACATTAATGTTTTCGAACAACAGAGCAATCATGTTAAGCCAAACATTAAGACATATATGATTCATGTAGATATAGATCAAGAATAATAGTAGCTCAAACATAAAGGATTCAGTAGAAAGGGGTTTATTAGAACAAATTTTGGGCAAGTAATAATTCCCTAGTGCAAGTATTCAGATTGAGACATGAAAAGGATGCAGTACCAAACAGTCAATGTAAGAGATTACGCATAGATGAACACAACAACTTCGAACATGTATCATAGTCCAGAAATCCTTTAAGTTGACTACACTGATTGAACACATGCTAACTTGTACAAGTTGAGATGAAGGATTATGAGAAACTCATATCAAAGGTCGGCACATTATCATATTGGCTTTGGAAAAGCGCACATAACAGGGATATTCAAAAGCATGAATACAAATAGGCAAGAAACATATTTGCGTGAGTTTGAACACTTACCAGTTTGGAAATTTAACAACAAATAGAGAAGAATCACCAAATTCCAGTAGCAAAGTAAGAACAAATGTAGGAATTCCAAAACCCTAGTGCGTCAAAGTTCACATGAACATCGAATGAGCCCCGAGCAGTGCTCTCCCTAGGGAGGTGGTTAGAGAAGATTCTGGTGGTCCTGGTTTTCAGCCGGCCACAACCAAGAGTACAAAAAGTATAGAAGAATGAGAGTTCAAAGAATAACAGTACTAGTATCAATAGTTAAGTCTTAGAGCGAAAATGGGGAAACGAGGTTTATATAGTAGTAAAACTCAACATATCAATAAGGAAATACATTCAATTGAACATAAAAAAGGAAAGAAGAACATTGAAAAATCAATTTAGAATAAGATTAGGAGAAGAAACCAGGTAAACCTTAGCTTGACAAGGATAAAAAATTGGCCGAAAATCTTGGTGAATCAGACCCTCATAGCCTTGCCATGAATGTATACATACGAAATAACGTCCAAATCTCGAAGAATGAAGCCGATTTCCCTTGATTTAGCGAATGATACTTTCCAAAAATGGGCAAGTAATAAGTGACACAATAGTTGTGTAAGTAACAACAAGGTAACGCGTAAAAGGTAAGTAAATTTGATCGGGTTCGGAGAAGATTAGGGGAGACGGCTAGGGTTTCTGAAGATGTTAGAGAACTTATTATTCTCTATAACCATAAATATTTCATAATACTGTGGATCCTGAGCTCTGACAAAGAACTTGTTCATTTGCTCTTCTTCTAATGGCGGCCTCACCTTGGCGATCTCTGATCTCCAGCGAGTGGCATACTCACATAAGGTTTCTATTGGCTTCTTCTTGAGGTTCTATATGTAGAAAATGTCTGGTGCGTTCTCTATGTAGAACCTCAATCTATCCATGAAATCAAATTCCATGCTCACCCAGTTTGCCCACTTCTTCCGATTCTGGCTAATATAATAAGATAAGGCATCTCGTATAAAACTTTGCATGAACAGTTTTATGCAGATTTGTTCGTTCTTGCCCACTCCTACAACATTGTCATAGTAGATTGTCAAATGCATTTTAGGATCACCGATGCCATCAAAAATATCAAACTTAGGAGGTTTGTAACCCTCCGGCAGTTCTACATCTGGTTGGATACACAAGTCTTCGTAGTTCAAACCTTCAACACCTTTCCCGCCTTTGACACTCTGGACTCTTCCTATTAGTTTCTTTAACTTCTCCTCTATGTTTCGAATAAGCAGGTCCTTCTCGGTCGGTTCAGGTATGTACAGGGTTATGGGGTAAGGTTTCCACGAATATCGCATTGTGTTGGTATGTTCTTGGGACTTGGGTATATGAGTGATCATTGATCGAGGTTTGAGGGGGATAGGAGTAAGTTGTGGTGCATTTTGTGAGGTGTGATAAGTGTTAGTTTGCGGATACTAGGTTGGGTAATAGTGGTGTTGTTGAGGGGTTTGTACTGGTGGGGGTTAATATTTTGAGGGGGTGCGGGGTTGTGATACTGGTGCATTGTGGGAGGAATTTATGGAGCTATAAGTGGTGGATGTTGGGCTTGGGTATTTTGTGGTGGTGTTTGATTCTGAGTGGTTGTGTTTTGATATTTGATGTCAGGAATATTTAGAGTAAGGGAAAGGTTTGTGAGATTCCGGACCTGCTCAAGCTCACCGTGTAGCTCCAAGATTTTCTGTTCCAAATGTAAAACCAACTCATTCTGTCCTGGTGTAATTCTTCCATCTGAGGTTTCAACATTTTCTTCCATGGTAGAATTGTCTTTTCGATTACCACTTAGATCGTCCATCTTCCCTTTGCCTTTGCCTTTTGGGTCGCTAGGTGGAGAAGGAGGTAGAGGACCTCTTGATATGGTGTGGTATGCTGATGATGCCAAAATACACGAACCAATATTTAGGAATGGGAGTAATCAAAAGGAACAAAAACAAAGGTAATCGAGTTAGTAAGACGAAGTAAAAGAGTATTTGCAATATTTAAGCAGGTATCACGTAAGGTCATGCAATAATTCGCGTCCTAATTTAGGGACCTCATTGTGCCTGAGGTAGGCCTAAGAGACATATAGACTTGGAGAAAATTCATGCTAATGTTGCTTCACTCTATTAATGTGAAAATAAGTCAAATCAATCTTTCACTAAATCGAAATAATAATTATAAAGTCACTAATGGCACTAAGCCTTATTACATCGAAATCTAGAAAGCAGTAAAGAACATTATTATCTCCTAGTCTATTTACTCCGAGAAGGGCCTTCTCTATGCTTATCTCTTTTGACTCCATCATATTTCCCAGGTCGCGCATGTCGAGTAGCAAGTAAGCCATTGCCAGCTTCCCTCCTTCATCATAGTCCATGCCTTGACAATCCCAAAGTCTTTTTCTCATCTTCCCCTCTAGCTTCATCAATCCTTGCTCTCGATGCTCTAACCTCTCTGTCGACGTATTTGTCATCTCCTTCCATTCCCCGATCGCCTCCATATCCACCTTATGTTGTTCCAGATGCTTAGCTTTAGATTCAAACACTGGTTTACATAGCCTCTTGTACTTCACTTGCAACTCAGTCACCTCATTTATAATTCTATCTTTCAGATTGACTCCCATTTTGATGCCCCCGACTATGTAGTCTTCCAACCATGAAAGATAGTAGTACATATGACTGGCGTGATACCTGTTTGGTTCAATAGTCTCTTCCTCAATGATGATCTTTTGATTCCACATGTGTTGGGCCTCAAATTTGAATTGGATGGCATCCCCTTTGAAATCTGCTTTATACTGAACAATGTTGGAAACCCGAGGTATGACTTGTTTCCTCCCAGCTTGCATCATTACCCTTATACGAGCCTAAGGGCAGATGTCTCACAGCACGATCAGTACTAACTGAGGGGTTCTTTTGAACATGATGATGAACTCGCTACTAGGAAACCACTCGAACATTCAATGCACTAGCTCGTCTGTCAGATTACTGAAGAAACACACCCAGCCTACAACATTTCCATGCTTTGCAAACCTGTCTGGAAACAATTTCATCTTCTTTGGATGATGACTGGCTAGGGAGTCATTCAGTGGCCTACGTAGAAGCTCTTGGCGATAATCACCCCTCTGAAAATGTTCTAGCAACCAAACTTGTAGTAAGAGATTACAACCCTCGAAGTGTCTGAACCCATGCTTGCACCGATCCAGAGCACGGTATATCTTGGCTACGATCATAGGGATAATAGTGTATTTCAGCCCCTCGATACCCTCTATTAAGGTCCTGGTGACCATGGCTAAACGGGTGTGAATTCTCCCAATGCATTGGAAAGATCAACAAACCCAAAAAATAGACTATGAAGGCGTACACCCGGCAGTGTACACATCCCAAAGAGGTAATGGATAGCTCCTCAGGATGCAGGCGATATGATTTTCTATGCCCATACCGCTCATAGAGAAATTCAAAGGGGATGTATGTTTTCTTTAGGCAGACCAGTTCATCGTTCTTCTTAGAACCTAACACCTTCAGAAAACAGCATAGGGTGCAATTTTCTGGCACCAGTAGACCCGGACTATCCCATGGTAACTTGGTGAAGCCCCTTATTTCTTCCAGAAGCGGAGTTATTTTTATATTGCCAAATTGGAAAATATCTCTCTTTTCATCCTAGAACATGGTGGCTGCCTCGATTAATTCCCTGTTGGGTTGAATATTCAGCAAAGATGGCAAGTCACCCAGTACTCTCCTCACGTGAATTCTATCACATGGTGAAAGGTCATTCCACCAGTCAATTAGCAGAGGAGGGATATTTTGGACCACACCAAACCTGGGGATTTTGTGCTTCATTTTCTGCAAACAAACAAAAGTTAGCCCTTTCCCCCTCCAAATTTGACTATCTACGCGATAATGGTCAACATGTTGGCACATTTTCTCTAAGTAATGCCCATAATATGATAGTGTCCTTTGGTTTTATGGAAATTCCGTTGGATTTTAGACAAGGTTTATCTAAGCGGGTTGATGCGTCAATGACGTCTCAATATACTAGGTTTAGCATGATGCATGTACATTTCAAATCAGAGTATGGTTTCTAGAAGGGTCTAGACTGGTACATTGAATTGGACAACTTGAGAAGGAAAGGCACGAGACCGACGACTACACCGCTGATCAACTAGTCTACCACTAATAAGCCTTTCTGGTTTAAAATGGTGTTTTTAGGAATGTGCGGACACTCATCAAGCGCTGGTATGTTGATAATAAGCATGGGTGATGTATGATACTGAAAGCATGCTTTATGCAAAAATAGTAACACGTTACCAGATATTTTCATGATGAAAGCGCGTAAAAATAGTAAATAATATGATAAAGAGGAACAGGAGAAAGAAAAGAAAAAAGGAAAGACAAAAGAGAAAAGTCAATTTAACTCATGAAAATGTGCGAGAATGTAATTAATGAAGAAAATAGGGAGATAAGGACGGGAGAGACATGATATAGCAGTCTTAAACAAAATAAAGGAAATAGAGAAGGGACATATATGGTAAAGCAATTTAAGCAAGTAAGGAAAAAAGGGAGGGGATGTACGTGTCATCAAATAATTCATTTTTCCACATAGGCCAACTTCGTTATGATAAGAGCCTAAGTATATCCCTAGCAGAGTCGCCATGCTGTCACCTTTTTCTCTCAAAAGCGGGTTTCAACATATGGAAACTCTTTTAAATGGGTATCAAAAGAGAAGAGTCTCCTCCTAACCATTTTAAGGTACGTTAGGGCAGCTATTTACAAATAACTCTGTTTAATTAGTCTACATCACCAAATATCGTGTAAGGGCTCAGATTACCTCGAAGAGAAGGTGTTAGGCACTCTTCGAGGTCTACAACTATGGGTCCCGGTCAAAATTTAGGATATGTGGGATTATTGGATTATAATTGTCCTATGTGATCATGTAAGTGAGGCAAGGAAAGGAATTTCAAAGTTGAACTATAGTGTAAACAAGTGTGATGTAAATCGCACATGTGAAGAAATTAAACTATATATAAATGATCAATACAAGTCTTTTGAGGTTAGAGGATACAGCTTAATTATTCTAAGTTCGAGAGACATATAAAGGAAGGGGATCCTAAGTTTTTTAGCTTAAAGGATCACACTGTGCAACATAAATAATACTTCGCAACTACCTTAGGGTAGGGGTTGCTCATATTATTCAGCGGGCATAGACTATCATCTTCTGCTACCCAATTACTATATTAAAGTTGCTTACCTAAAGCGCTCTAGTTCAATTCTAGGTTGTATCCTATGTGTGCATTACTCATCCCAAGCCTATGGTCGAGGAGGCTTTAGACCTACTATTTGGGAAGTTCTAGACATTACTTAGGGGCTCAAAAGATAAAACTAGGCGCACATTCAAAACATGTAGGACTACACATAAAATCAATAAATGGCTCATATTGTCTTGCTCGATTTTCTGTAACCGAGCCTCAAGCTCATCCATCTCTTTAACTTTTTACTCCAGCATCGGGAGGAATGCGGCAAGTTGGTTTCTCTCAGCTAAAAGTTGATCCCGCTCAAAAGCAAGCCTTTTCTTATCAAGGATCAACATTTTCAAGCCCTCGGAAGCAAGAAGGTTGGCCTATTAAAAAAAGAGGCTGAAGTTAGAATTACCATTGCAACACGTAAGCATAAAATAAAATAGGAAGAAACTAGTGTGGGACCTGCATCGAACAGTGCATACTCTTATTTATCAGGCACTCCCTAGAAAGGGAGCCCATCTTCTTCCAATCCTTCGCCGAAGCCAGCGGCTTCATATAGTTGGTAAGCTCCACTGACTTGGAGAGGAGATGGCACTCCTTCGAAACCAAAAGGGTGGTGTTTCGCCTTCCTTGGGGATCGTGAGAAGGTAGAGCATAGGTGCTCCCCAAGTTCCCGTGGTTAGGAGACCGAGGAGGAGAAGCATCTCTTTCTTGATCAGCTGGTGCCAGTAGAGAAGATGTAGTTGGTGATGGTGGCGATGGAGCAGCTGGCGTCGGTGGGCGTTAAGTTACTATTGAAGAAGGAGAAGAAGTAGTTGTGGTAGAATGGATAGTGATTGTTGCTTGCTTACTAGTTGAAGGCAAAAGAATCTCGGGGTTCAAACTCCTTTGATCGAAAAAAACAATAGGGGTGGGAAGCATGAGTCGGTATTCTCAACCAGACCTATCCCACCCCCAAAGTACCCGAACTTCATCAGATGATGGATTTTGAAGCCCCCCCAGCTGAGCATCCGGTTGAGATGATGAAGATCCTTTTCTCCTTTGATAGGAACCTCTTCATCACTGGCTCTCTCTTCTTCAACAAGGACCATTGTGGCCGGATCGGATGGAATTTTCTTTGCCCTTTTCTCTTAAGTCCCAGCTGAGGAAGAGCGTCTTCTCTTCGGTTTATTGTTCTCAGACTGGGGACTCTGAGAGGAGGCACTCTCACCGGAGGCTCATGCAGATCCACGAGCTTTGCTTTGGGAAATGACATTTTGCAACACCCTTCTGGCCTTGTCGGGGTCATCTAAGTCGTCGACTTCAGGGCAGGTGACGGAACCACTCGGAAGCCTTGTATTAGGCAAAAATGGAGTTAGCAATTTATTCATGAGATTTCCTGTGTAGGATAAAAGAGAGAATGACTTTGTCTTACCATGGTGCTTGGATTTCTACCCGTATTTGGGAGCCATTTCCTTCCACAATCGGGATTTCGGGGTCGTGATGTCCAGAATTTTCTAAACCTATCGATCCATACCATGAACCCGTAGGGGTTCCCAGCAAGTAACTGAAATAAAGGAAATAGTTATCTTTTTACGAAGAAAGAAGAAAATAACCGAAACTTACAAAAAGGGTTCCATGACTGGGGAAAAGCTGGAGTTGTGGTCAAGATGATGTCCCTAGTAGCAATAACGACGAGCAGTTCCATCCATCCATAGTCGTTGTTATTTTCTATGCTGGTGAGGAGGGTGTGCTGACCATGCCTGCTGAAGTTTAATACCCCCCCACAAAAAATCTTGGGAGAGTAAATGTAACGACTCGGCCGATCGTTTCAAGAGTTATAGCCTCGTTTCCCCTATTTATGCTTCTTTTTGTGTCCTTCAGGTATATTGTGTTATATCGGATTAATTGGTTTGGCACCATAGTGGTTTTGGAGTGAATTGAGACACTTAGTCTCTAAAGTAGAAGCTTAAGTTGGAAAATATCAATCGGATATTGACTTATGTGTAAACGATCTTAGAATTTAATTTTGATGGTTCTGTTAGCTCCGTTAGATGACTTTGGACTTAGGAGCGCGTTCGTAATGAGATTTGGAGGCCCGTGGTAGAATTATGCTTGAATTGACGAAAGTTAGAATTTTGGCGATTTTGGTCGGTAGTGGAAACTTTGATATCGGGGTCGGAATGGAATTCCAAAAGTTGGAATAGGTTCATGGTGTTATTTTTGATTTGTATGTAAAATTTGATGTCATTCGGACATGGTTTGGTAGGATTCGGCATCGTTTGTGAAATTCGGAAGTTTAAAAGTCCTTAGGCTTGAATCCGAGTGTAATTTGGTGTTTTGATGTTATTTTGAGTGATTTGATGATTTTTCTAAGTTCGTATGATGTTGTGGGATATGTTGGTATATTTGGTAGAGGTCCCGAGGGCCTCGGGGTTATTTTGAGTGATTAACGGAATAAATTTGGAGATTCGAGGTATTGCTGAAGTTGAACTCAGCTGTCATAATCGCACCTGCGGATGTCTAATCGCAGGTGCGAGCCCACAGAAGTGAGCGAGTTATCGGAGATGCGAGATTGGAGGACCTGGGAAGAAGGCGTAGGTGCGAGAAGGTTGTCGCATCTGTGAGCCCGCAAGTGCGAGACTTGGGGAGCAGATGCGAAAGGGAGGAAAATGACTTGCTTCGCAAATGCGGGGAGTTATGTGCAGGTGCGCAAGCGCAAGTGTGAGAGATTGGCCGCAGATGCGGAACCTGGGATCTTAAGTGAGTTCTGCACCTGCGATGGAAATTCCGCAGGTGCGGTGTCGAAGAAGCGGAAAAAGGACCGCAGGTGCTGCTTCGCTGGGCAAAATGTATAAATTGAGGACTTCGTGATTTTTTTCTCATTTTCACCATTTTTAACTCGAACTTTGGAGCTTTTGAGGGGATTTTTGAAGGGGATTCAAGGTTATTCACTAAGCTAAGTTGTTTGAGCTCTATTATCATTAGCTATAGTGTTTTCCCGTTGATTTCTCACCTTATTAGTAGGAATGTTGAAGTGAAATAAGGGGTTAGGGCTTGGGATTTTGGAGAGAGTAATATGAGGATTTGAAGGACCAAATGATGTTGGATTTTGATGAATTTTGTATGGTTAGACTCGTGAGTGAATGGGCTTTCGGGTTTTGTGACTTTTGTCGGATTTCGAGACGTGGACCTGAGGTTTGAATTTGAGTCATTTTTGGGTTTGAGTCTAATTTAGTAGTTTTCTTGTGGAATTTATTCCTTTAGCATATATTAATGGTATTGTACTACTTGTGGAAAGATTCGGAACGCTCGAAGGCCATTCGAGAGATAATGTCATTGCGGAGTAATTATTTGCTCGGATTAAGGTAAGTAATGGTTATAAATCTGATCCTGAGGGTATGAAACCCTGGACTTTATGTTATGTGATTATTTTGCAGGTGACGCACATGCTTGGTGACGGGCGTGTGGGCGTGCACCGAGGGGACTATGACTTGGTCCGTCCCGTAAAACTATAAAGTGAATAACTTGTTGTTAGCCATATGCTCTCTATGTGTTGTAGAAATTTGACTGTAAATCATATTAGAAATCATGTTTAGATTATATGTTTGCACTGTAGGGACCCACAGTGGTCGTTTACATGTTGAACTATCTACTAAATTGTTATTTTGTACTCAGTCACAGTTTACTTGTTATTTTATCTCAGTCTCTATTGTTCATTATTTGATGCATCATATCATTGCTATCTGGGCTGATTTCATGATTATTGAGAGCCCGAGAGACTGGAGAGATTTATGACTGAGTGAGACCGAGGGCCTGATTGTGAGATATTATACTATAGCACGTGAGTTGCCCGTGCGGATACTTATATTATACTATAGCACGTGAGTTATACGTGCAGCACGTGAGTTGTCCGTGCGGACCCATATATTTATAATATGGCACGCTTGTCCGTGCAGCATGTGAGTTGTCCGAGCTTATAGTGCTTGGGTTGTAGGAGCCCCTCCGGAGTCTGAACATCCCTAGTGAGCGCGGGTACCCATTGAGTGTGAGTGCTGAGGGCTGGGAGCAGAGTGGTTGAGCAGTTGTGACGAGTTGAGTGACTGTTGCCCTGAGAGGCTGTACTTGCTTTTTATTTGTGGTTGCACTTAGTTGCAATCTGTTATTGTTGTGAATTATTTTTGAATGAGTTTATATCCGAATTACATGAACTTGAACTGTATAAAGTTGATTTGACTTAAACTGCTGGATTGGAAAGCATGTCTATTCTTTGTTGGAATTACTGAAAATGAACTATAACTGTGTAGCTCGTCACTATCTTCAGTTCCTTATTTATTTCTGTTACTTGCTGAGTTAGTTGTACTCATACTACACCCTGCACTACACGTGCATATCCAGGAGTGTCTGAGCACGGAGATTGTTGAGTCCAGGCCTGTTTGAGTTTCAGAGACTGCAAGGTAGTTGCCAGCGTCCGTAGACCTTGTTACTCCTTCCATATTTCTTTCCGTTTTGTACTGATATTTAGACATTGGATGTAATAGTTTTAAATATTTAGATGCTCATGACTTAGTGACACCCCGATGTCGTGCTATTTTTCCGCACTTATGTTTTATTTGGGTTTTACCCCTTATTTATGAGAAACTCCGGTTATTTTAAATGTCATAATTCACTTTTGTTAAATTTTGAAAGTATTTTAGAAAGGTCGGCTTGCCTAATACCACGATAAGCGCCATCACGACGGGTTAGGTTTTGGGTCATGACAAGTTGTTATAAGAGCCCTAGGTTACATAGGTCTCACGAGTCATGAGCAGGTTTAGTAGAGTCCTGCGGATCGGTACAAAGATGCCTGTACTTATCTTCAAGAGACTGCCAAACCCTTAGGAAAATTTAACTTTCTTGCATTCTATCATGCGGAATTGATTCAACTTGAAACATAACTCTTTGAATTCCTTCCATGCATTTCGTATGCGCATACGAGCGCTCGGTATCAGCTACACACCGTCGGCTTGTGATTCTATGAACGAGGTTCGAGTCTGTTTCGATTAGACCGCAGCTTAGGTTCGGTAGTTTCGATTGTGAGAACTTGTACATATGGACCCCTATATCCGTTAATATGCCCACGAATAGGATTTGTGGCTCGATGAGCGAGTGAATGGCTATATGGTAAGTATGGTGTGACTGCGGGATGTGTTCAGATGGGTTGAATGTGACGAATAAAGTTTGCTTATAACTCAAGCATTTGCTATTTGGTACTTGATTTCTGCCTTGATTTGACGTATAGTCTCGAGTTGTGAGTGTATTGGAGGATCTTTCACGTTGTTAAATTGTGGGGCAACTTTTATTCTCATGTCTTGTCAATGAGTTTGGACTCAAGAAGAGTAAGTGATTATGTAGTAATTTTGGTTGCGAATGGGCATTTCTAAAGTTGATGGCTCAAGAAAGATGATCTTAGAAGAGGCTTAGAGTCGGTAACATTTTATTGGTTCAAGTGCGACATAAATGCATTTTGATTTGATACAATAGTTGGTAAGTAAAGTATGAGGGAAGACATGACGGGAAGTGTTTAGCGATGGTTAAAGTACTAGCAGGTAAAGTAGGAGAAGTAAAGGTTGAGAAGTTGCTTAAAGGAGATGATTTAACCGAAGTAAGAGTCAGATTTGCATATGGATTATGTGGTAGGGTAGTCGCGTGTCTTGAGAAAATGTAGAACAGTTTGTAATCATGATAGAAGGTGATTTGGCCTACAGACTTTATTTGGAGTGATGGTTACTGTAAGGAGAAAGATTAAATATGGCCGAAATGGGTTTGTTTGAAATGAAGAGGGATGCGAAGACCTGATTATTGTTTCAGGCTCAATATGTCTTGAGTTAAGAAGGTATTGTTGAACTTTCAGTTGATGTCAATAGGGAAAGTGCAGACTTATACTAATGGTGGACGAGCATGTGTTCAGGAGAATTTACTGATTACGTAGTTGTTGCATCCAATGCAGTGTCGTTGGAAGATATCGGTAAGGAATTACACAAGTGGGTTATCTCCTGTGAGCAGTTAGCGGTGGCGTGATGTTGATGAAGCTTCTACGAGGAATATTACTTGCTACCCGGTAAGAGGTCGAGTGTGTGAATATGGCTGGTGATTCAGAATGTTTATGAAAAGCTTAACAAAAGACTTCGAAAAGTCTGGCGGGTTAACGGTGCAAGATCTTGGTAATTGAGAAAGGGAAATCCTTGCGGGTTCTGATTTTATATAATAGCAGCTTAAGGCTAAGTGGGGGAGCCTACTATTGATAATTTGATTTAATGGTTATGTGTTAAATTTTAGTTTTGGTCTGAGGCATACTTGTGGTTTAATTATGACTTACAGAGGTGGATATTGAGGATGACTCGGGTAAGTAAATTCCTGAATGTAGGTTATATTGAACTTTATGAGTATATGAAAATCATGGGATGATCTAATTGTTATTGTTGGATGTAGTACGCATGAAGTATGAATTTGATTGGCGACGTTAAGGCAGGGTTACTTCTTTATGTGTGGTCAAGCTAAGAGAGCACGTGTCTTTCGGCCCTTTCGAGCGGTGCAATTTAGACTTGAGTAGAGTGGAGGACTCTCTAGAAGATTCTAATGGGTTCAAGATTTATATATAGCAATTGAGAATTTCTCCGGACTTGTGCATGGATAAAATCTGAGATTTGACTTTGATGGTGCCTGGGCTTATGGAAATTCTGTATGACTATGGGTTCTACACTTTAGTATAAGGAAGGGAAGAAGAACAATAGAGTTGATTTGGGGTCCATTGGTAGGCCCAATTAGGTTGTGTATTCTACACCGAGTTTGACTGGTTGGCTCCCTAATGTACCATTCGGTTGATGTTGAACTTATTCGTGGTCTAAATGATCTATGAGTTACTCTTCTATGCTATGAGAAGTTGTGTTTCATTGGTTATATGCACACATGGTGTGGATCTATTAGGGGCCTTATGGCAGAATTTGAGCGAGATGAGTATGTGGGTATTGCATGCTCGATTACGTATTGGTTATGTTCTTTCAGGTTTTGTGTGGCCTTTTTATCATTTACCTCTTCGTCGTTATTGATTTTGAGCAGGGTGGCTGGAGGTAGATAATATGGACCAGCATTTGGATGGGGGCACACGTTGCAATGGAGTTATGTTAAGGTATGAACCTTGCGTTAGAATTGTGTGATGGTTCTTCGGTGTGTGATGGATTTTCAGTATTTCTTTGTGGCGGTACTTGTTAATCTGGCGGGGCAGTTCTCTCATTTGAGTCAATTTTCATGACTCAATACATTTAAATTGTTGCGTATTGGCGCACGGATGGCACGGTTTGTGGCTTTGAGCTATATTGGTATGGAATGTCTGTGGGATAGTTGTGTTTAATAATATAAGGTCATTGGACCCAGAATGGGTACTGTCAGGTTTGATTATGGTATATTTGGAAAGGTGGCATTGAATGTCGGCTAAGAAAGAGATTATGGTTCTGGGTGGAGTGAGAGAGCTCCATGACGTGTTGATCTGATAAGAGATTACGAGATTCTGCATGTTTCTTTTATTATCGAAAGTGTACGAAATTTTGGGGTGATGTTTGGTTCGATATGGGGTATAATACTAGTACTTGGTTGGTTTTGGAGTAGTTACTATGATCAGAAATGGTGCCACGAGCATGCGAGTTGTGTAAAATATTAGTTGATTATATCCGTGATTATAGTTATGGCTCGATGTAGTTCGTTCAGTCTTATACACTATGTGGATATGAGATTCGGGTCTTGAAAAGAATTCTGGATGTTAGAAATTTGGCTCTAAGGTTTTTGGGCTAAGGTTAAATTAATTATTTTCAGTTATGTTATGTGGTCAAGCCTATATAGAAAAGGGTGACGTGATATCACCCCCGGGTTCGTGCATGGTAAGATGGAGTAGTGATTTGATAGCTTGGAAACAACTCCTGGGACGTTCGAGGATGAACATATGTTTAAGTGGGGGTGGATGTAATGACTCGGCCGGTCGTTTCGAGAGTTATAGCCCTGTTTCCCCCATTTCTGATTATTTTTTATTTCTTCAGCTATATTGTGTTATACCAGGTTAGTTGCTTCGGTATCGAAGTGGTTTCGGAGTGGATTGAGATACTTAGTCTCTAAAGTAGAAACTTAAGTTGAAAAACGTTAACTAGACATTGACTTATGTGTAAACGATCTCGAAATTTAATTTTGATGGTTCTGTTAGCTCCGTTAGATGACTTTGGACTTGGGAGCGCGTTCGTAATGCGATTTGGAGGCCCGTGGTAGAATTATGCTTGAATTGACAAAAGTTAGAATTTTGGCGATTTTGGTCGGTAGTGGAAACTTTGATATCGGTGTTGGATTGGAATTTCAGAAGTTGGAATAGGTTCGTGGTGTTATTTTTTATTTTTTGTAAAATTTGATGTCATTCGGACGTGGTTTGGTAGGATTCGGCATTGTTTGTGGAATTCGGAAGTTTAGAAGTCCTTAGGCTTGAATACGAGTGTAATTTGGTGTTTTGATGTTACTTTGAGTGATTTGATGATTTGTCTAAGTTCGTATCATGCTGTGGGATATGTTGGTATGTTTGGTTGAGGTCCCTAGGGCTCGGGGTGATTCCGAGTGATTAACGGAACAAGTTTGGAGATTCGAGGTATTGCTGAAGTTGAACTCAACTGTCATAATCGCACCTGCGGATGTCTAATCGCAGGTGCGAGCCCGCAGAAGCGAGCGGGTTAATGCAGATGCGAGATTTGAGGACCTGGGAAGAAGGCGGAGGTGTGAAAAGGATGTCGCATCTCCGAGCCCGCAGGTGCGAGACTTGGGGCGCAGATGCGGAAGGGAGGAAAATTACTGGCTTCGCAGATACCGAGAGTTATGTGCAGGTGCGCAAGCGCAGGAGCGAGAGATTGGCCACAGATGCGGAACCTGGGATCTTCAGTGCGTTCCGCACCTGCGATGGAAATTCCGTAGGTGCGGTGTCGGAGAATCGGAAAAAGGACCGCAGGTGCGGCTTCGCTGGGCAAAATGTGTAAATTGAGGAGTTAGTGATTTTTGCTCATTTCCACCATTTTTAACTCGGACTTTGGAGTTTTTGAGGGGATTTTTGAAGGGGATTCAAGGTTATTCACTAAGCTAAGTTGCTTGAGCTCTATTATCATTAGCTATGGTGTTTTCACGTTGATTTCTCACCTAATTAGTAGGAATGTTGAAGTGAAATAAGGGGATAGGGCTTGGGATTTTGGAGAGAGTAATTTGAGGATTTGAAGGACCAAATGATATCGGATTTTGATGAATTTTATATGGTTAGACTCGTGAGTGAATGGGCTTTCGGGTTTTGTGACTTTTGTCGGATTTCGAGACGTGGACCCGAGGTTCGAATTTGAGTCAATTTCGGGTTTGAGTCTAATTTAGTAGTTTTCTTGTGGAATTGATTCCTTTAGTATATATTAATGGTATTGTACTGCTTGTGGCAAGATTCGGAATGCTCAGAGGCCGATTCGAGAGATAATGTCATTGTGGAGTAATGATTTGCTCGGATTAAGGTAAGTAACGATTATAAATCTGATCCTGAGGGTATAAAACCCTGGACTTTATGTCATGTGATTATTTTGCAGGTGACGCACATGCTTGGTGACGGGCGTGTGGGCGTGCACCGAGGGGACTGTGACTTGCTCCATCCCGTAAAACTGTAAAGTTGAACAACTTGTTGTTAGCCATATGCTCTCTATGTGTTGTAGAAATTTGACTGTAAATCATATTAGAAATCATGTTTAGATTATGTGTTGGCACTGTAGGGACCCGCAGAGGTCGTGTACATGTTGAATTTTCTGCTAAATTATTATTTTGTACTCAGTCACAGTTTACTTGTTATTTTTATCTCAGTCTCTATTGTTCATTATTTGATGCATCATATCATTGCTATCTGGGCTGATTTCATGATTATTGAGAGCCCGAGAGACTAGAAAGATTTATGACTGAGTGAGGCTGAGAGCCTGATTGTGAGATATTATACTATAGCACGTGAGTTGTCCGTGCGAATCCTTATATTATACTATAGCACGAGAGTTGTCCGTGCAGCACGTGAGTTGTCTGTGCATACCCATATATTTATGCTATGGCACGCGAGTTGTCCGTGCAGCACGTGAGTTGTCCGTGCAAACCCATATATTTATACTATGGCACTCGAGTTGTCCATGCAGCACGTGAGTTGTCCGTGCTTATAGTGCTTGGGTTGTAGGAGCCCCTCCGGAGTCTGAACATCCCTAGTGAGCGCGGGTACCCATTGAGTGTGAGTGCTGAGGGCTGAGAGCAGAGTGGTTGAGCAGTTGTGACGAGTTGAGTGACTGTTGCCCTGAGAGGCTGTACTTGCTTTTTATTTGTGGTTGCACTTAGTTGCAATCTGTTATTGTTGTGAATTATTTTTGAATGAGTTTATATCCGAATTACATGAACTTGAACAGTATAAAGTTGATTTGACTTAAACTGCTGGATTGGAAAGCATGTCTATTCTTTGTTGGAATTACTGAAAATGAACTATAACTGTGTAGCTCGTCATTATCTTCAGTTCCTTATTTATTTCTGTTACTTGCTGAGTTGGTTGTACTCATACTACACCCTGCACTACACGTGCATATCCAAGAGTGTCTGAGCACGGAGATTGTTGAGTCCGGGCCTGTTTGAGATTCAGAGACTGCAAGGTAGCTACCAGCGTCCGTAGGACCTTGTTACTCCTTCCACATTTCTTTCCGTTTTGTACTGATATTTAGACATTGGATGTAATAGTTTTAAATATTTAGATGCTCATGAATTAGTGACACCCCGATATCGTGCTATTTTTCCGCACTTATGTTTTATTTGGGTTTTACCCCGTATTTATGAGAAACTCCGGTTATTTTACATGTCTTAATTCACTTCTGTTAAATTTTGAAAGTATTTTGGAAAGGTCAGATTTCCTAGTACCACGATAGGCGCCATCACGACGAGTTAGGTTTTGGGTCATGACAAGTTGTTATAAGAGCCCTAGGTTACATAGGTCTCACGAGTCATGAGCAGGTTTAGTAGAGTCTTGCGGATCGGTATGAAGACATCTGTACTTATCTTCGAGAAACTGCCGAACCCTTAGGAAAATTTCACTTTCTTGCATTCTATCGTGCGAAATTGATTCAACTTGAATCATAACTCTTTGAATTCCTTCCACTCATTTCGTATGCGCATACGAGCGCTCGGTATCAGCTGTGCATCGCCGGCTTATGATTCTATGAATGAAGTTCGAGTCTGTGTTTTGTTGATGGGGCAGTCTGGAGGACTTGAGGATGGGGTTAGACCGCAGCTTAGGCTTGGTAGTTTCGTTTGTGAGAACTTGTACATATGGACCCCTATATCTGGTAATATCCCCACGAGTAGGATTTGTGGCTCGATGAGCGAGTGAATGGCTATATGGTAAGTATGATGTGACTGCGGGATGTGTTCACATGGGTTGAATGTGACGAATAAAGTTTGCTTATGACTCAAGAGTTTGCTATTGGATACTTGATTTCTGCCTTGATTTGATGTATAGTCTCGAGTTGTGAGTGTATTGGAGGATCTTTCACGTTGTTAAATTGTGGGGCAACTTAAATTCTCATGTCTTGTCAATGAGTTTGGACTCAAGAAGAGTAAGTGATTGTGTAGTAATTTTGGTTGCGAATGGGCATTTCTAAGGTTGATGGCTCGAGAAAGATGATCTTCGAAGAGGCTTAGAGTCGGTAACATTTTTTTGGTTTAGGTGCAACATAGATGCATTTTGAGTTGATGCAACAGTTGGGTAGCAAAGTATGAGGGAAGACATGATGGGAAGTGTTTCGCAGTGGTTAAAGGACTAGCATGTCAAGTAGGAGAAGTAAAGGTTGAGAAGTTGCTTAAAGGAGATGATTTAACCGAAGTAAGAGTGGCAGATTTGCATATGGATTATCTGGTAGGGTACTCGCATGTCTTGAGAAAATATAGAAAAGTTTGTAATCGTGATAGAAGGTGATTTGGCCTACAGACTTTAATTGGAGTGATGGTTACTGTAAGGAGAAAGATTGAATATGGCCGAAATGGGTTTGTTTGAAATGAAGAGGGATGTGAAGATCTGATTATCGTTTCAGGCGCAATATGACTTGAGTTCGGAAGGTATTGTTGAACATTCAGTTGATTTCAATAGGGAAACTGCAGACTTACACAAATGGTGGAAGAGCATGAGCTCAGGAGAATTTACTTATTACATAGTTGTTTCACCCAGTACAGTATCGTTGGAAGATGTCGGTAAGGAATTCCACAGGTGGGTTATCTCCTGTGAGCAGTTAGCGGTGGCGTGTTGTTGATGAAGCTTCTGCGAGGAATATTACTTGCTACCCGTTAAGATGTCGAGTGTGTGACTGTGGCTGGTGATTCAGAATGTTCATGAAAATCTTAACAAAAGACTTCAAAAAGTCTGGAGAGTTAACAGTGCGAGATCTTGGTAATTGAGAAAGGGAAATCCTTTTGGGTTCTGATTATATATAATGGTAGCTTAAGTCTAAGTGGGGGAGCCTATCAAATTGGTTATGTGTTAAATTTTAGTTTTGGTCTGAGGCATACTTGTTGTTTAATTATAACTTACAGAGGTGGATATTGAGGATGACTCGGGTAAGTAAATTCCTGAATGCAAGTTATATTGCACTTTATGTGTATATGAAAATCATGGGATGATCGAGTTGTTATTGTTGGATGTAGTACGCACGAAGTATGTATTTCATTGGCGATGTTAAGGCAAGGTTACTTCTTTAAGTGTGGTCAAGCTAAGGGAGCACATGTCTTTCGGCCCGTTCGGGTGGTGCAATTTAGATTTGAGCAGAGTGGAGGACTCTCTAGAAGGTTCTAATGGGTTCAAGATTTATATATAGCAATTGAGAACTTCTCCTGACTTGTACATGGATAAAATCTGAGATTTGCATTTGATGGTGCCTGGACTTACGGAAATTCTATATGACTATGGATTCTACACTTTAGTATAAGGAAGGCAAGAAGAACAATTTTAAATCCACAAAAGGTATTTTCAGAGTGAGTGTTACGATTGGGGTATTTATGAAGGTGCTTAAGAAGAATACAATTGCTTAATGGTCGTAGGGCGTTGTGGTTCTATGCTAAGGTTTGTGGGGTGAGTTGTGGCTAAAGATTGTGGCAATTTAGCAAGGAGAAGTATCAATCTGAAGTTAAATTCAAAAGGGACTCGGAGAAATAGGACAGCATGGTAATAGATATGATCGGTTCTATTGGGTGCTTATGATGTGGGGGTTTTCTACAGGTGCTTTGTGGCAATACTCTTGGATTTGGCGACCTGCGTGACTGGGTTGAGTTAGAGAGATTCGGTTCTAATAGCTTGGTTGTGTGAAAATGGGTCTCGAAGAGTTCTCAATTGTTTTTACCACGGCTCGAGGAGTATATTTCCTGCTGGTGTGAGGAATATGTTGCGTATTGGGATTTTCTCTGGGAGGAGATCAAATGGAAGATTTCTGATTGATCGGGTATGTGTTCTGCTTGACTCAGAGTGATTATGAGATTCTTGTACTCTTCACAGGATGGCATGGTAGACGCGGTGTATTGTGTGGGATTGAGATTTGTAGGTGCAATGTCACATTTAAGTTTTGAAGGGAAGGACATTAATTCGTAGGCAGCATGGATGGTTTCAGATGACTAGGTAAATGATATTATTAATCGGTATAGCCTGATGAGAGTATACATTTCAGAAAGGGTAGTGTGTTTTGATTCATCGATACTTCATTGGTATTGCGGCACTCTCCTGGTTGATCAGCTGCTGATATTCAAATTTTACTATATGGCACGGGTGAATTATTGAACCATTTTTCTTGGGATGATCGTAAAGATGTATTAGACATTCAACAGTGGAGTTGGGATCAGTTATGGTGATTCGTGTGTTCTATGGATTTGGAGACTGTGAGTCCTCAAGAGCAGATTGTTTCATTTGTGGACTGTGAAGTCATGGCCGAAGCTAGCCAGATGATTGTATATGTTATGATTCAGTTATTGTTTGCTTTCAGAGGATTATTTATCTACATGTGGGTGACCAGAGTTTATTTGGGGTCCATTAGTAGGCCCAATTAGGATATGTATTCTACACCGAGTCTGACAGGTTGGCTCCCTACTGCTATTGTTGAGTGATGTACCATTCGGTTGATGTTGAACTTATTCGTGGTCTGAAATGATCTATGAGTTACTCTTCTATGCTACGAGAAGTTGTGTTTCATTTGTTATATGCACACATGGTGCAGATCTATTGGGGGCCTTATGGCAGAATTTGAGCGAGATGAGTATGTGGGTATTGTATGCTCGAATACGTATTGGTTATGTTTTTTCAGGTTTTATGTGGCCTTTTTGTCATTTACCTCTCTGTCGTTATTGATTTTGAGCAGGGAGGCTCGAGGTAGATAATATGGACCAATATTTGGATGGGGGCACACATTGCAATAGAGTTATGTTAAGGTATGAACCTTGCGTTAGAATCGTGTGGTGGTTCTTCGGTGTGTGATGGATTTTCAGCATTTCTTTGTGGCGATACTTGTTAATCTGGCGGGGCAGTTCTCTCATTTGAGTCATTTTTCATGACTCAATACATTTAAATTGTTGCGTATTGGTGCACGGATGGCACAGTTGGCTCTGAGCTATATTGGCGTGGCATGTCTGTGGGAAAGTTGTGTTTAATAATATAAGGTCATTGGACCCAGAATGGGTACTGTCAAGTTTGATTACGGTATATTTAGAAAGGTGGCATTGAATGTCGGCTAAGAAAGGGATTATGGTTCTGGGTGGGGCGAGATAGCTCCATGACGTGCTGATCTGATAAGAGATTACGAGATTTTGCTTGTTTCTTTTATTATCGACAGTGTACGAAGTTTTGGGATGATGTTTGGTTCGATATGTGGTCTAATACTAGTACTTGGTTGGTTTTGGAGTAGTTACTGTGATCAGAAATGGTGCCACGAGCATGCGAGTTGTGTAAAATATTAGTTGATTATATCCGTGATTATAGTTATGGCTCGATGCAGCTTGTTCAGTCTTATATAGTGTGTGGATGTGAGATTCGGGTCTTGAAAAGAATTTTGGATGTTAGAAATTTGGCTCTAAGGTTTTTGGGCTAAGGTTAGATTAATTATTTTCAGTTATGTTGTGTGGTCAGGCCTAAATAGAGTAGGGTGACGTGAGATCACCCCCGGGTTCGTGCATGGTAAGATGGAATAGTGATTTGATGGCTTAGAAACAACTCCTGGCATGTTCGAGCAAGAACGTATGTTTAAGTGGGGGAGGATGTAACGACTCGGCCGGTCGTTTCGAGAGTTATAGCCCTGTTTTCCCCATTTCTGCCTCGTTTCGATTCCTTCAGCTATATTGTGTTATACCGGGTTAGTTGGTTCGGCACCGGAGTGGTTTCAGAGTGGATTAGGACACTTAGTCTCTAAAGTAGAAGCTTAAGTTGGAAAAGGTTAACTGGACGTTGACTTATGTGTAAACGATCTCGGAATTTAATTTTGATGGTTCTGTTAGCACCGTTAGGTGATTTTGGACTTGGGAGTTCGGAATGAGATTTGGAGGCCCGTGGTTGAATTAGGCTTGAATTGGTGAAATTTAGAATTTTGGCGATTTTGATCGGTAGTGGAAATTTGATATCAGGGTCGGAATAGAATTCCGGAAGTTGGAATAGGTTCGTGGTGTAATGTTTGATTTGTGTGTAAAATTTGAGGTCATTCGGATGTGGTTTGGTAGGATTCGGCATCGTTTGTGGAATTCGGAAGTTTAGAAGTCCTTAGGCTTGAATTCGAGTGTAATTTGGTGTTTTGATGTTGTTTTGAGTGATTTGATGATTTGTCAAAGTTCATATGATGTTGTGGGATATGTTGGTATGTTTGGTTAAGGTCCCGAGGGCCTCAGGGTGATTCCGGCTGATTAACGGAACAAGTTTGGAGATTGGAGGTATTGTTGAAGTTGAACTCAGCTGTCATAATCGCACTTGCGCATGTCTCATTGCAGGTGCGAGCCCGCAGAAGCGAGCGGGTGATCGCAGATGCGAGATTGGAGGAGCTAGGCAGAAAGCGCAGGTTCGAGAAGGCTATCACATCTGCGAGCCCACAGGTGTGAGACCTGGGGCTCAGATGCAGAAGGGAGGAAAATGACTGGCTTCGCAGATGCGGGGAGTTATGCGTAGGTGCGCAAGCGCAGGCGCGAGAGATTGGCCGCAGATGAGGAACCTGGGATCTTAAGTGAGTTCCGCACCTGCGATGGAAATTCCGCAGGTGCGGTGTCGCAGAAGCAGAAAAAAGACCGCAGGTGCGGCTTCACTGGGCAGAATGTATAAATTGAGGACTTCGTGATTTTTGCTCATTTCCACCATTTTTAACTCGGACTTTAGAGATTTTGAGGGGATGTTTGAAGGGGATTCATGGTTATTCACTAAGCTAAGTTGCTTGAGCTCTATTATCATTAGCTATGGTGTTTTCCCATTGATTTCTCACCTAATTAGTAGGATTTTTGAAGTGAAATAAGGGGTTAGGGCTTGGGATTTTGGAGAGAGTAATTTGAGGATTTGAAGGACCAAATGATGTCGGATTTTGATGAATTTTGTATGGTTAGACTCGTGAGTGAATGGGATTTCAGATTTTGTGACTTTTGTCGGATTTCGAGATGTGGGCCCGAGGTTCAGATTTGAGTCGATTTCGGGTTTTGAGTCTAATTTAGTAGTTTTCTTGCGGACTTGATTCCTTTAGCATATATTAATGGTATGGTACTGCTTGTGGCTAGATTCGGAATGCTCGGAGGCCGATTCGAGAGACAAGGGCATTGCGGAGTAGTGATTTGCTCGGATTGAGGTAAGTTACGGTTATAAATGTGATCCTGAGGGTATGAAACCCCGGACTTTGTATCATGTGATTATTTTTGAGGTGATGCACATGCTTTGTGACGGACATGTGGGCGTGCACCGAGGGGATTGTGACTTGGTCCGTCCTGTGAAACTGTAAAGTTGAATAACTTATTGTTAGCCATATGCTCTCTATGTGTTGTAGAAATTTGATTGTAAATCATATTAGAAATCATGTTTAGATTATGTGTTGGCACTGTAGGGACCCACAGAGGTTGTGTACATGTTGAATTATCTGATAAATTGTAATTTTGTACTCAGTCTATGTTTACTTGTTATTTTATCTCAGTCTCTAATGTTCATTATTTGATGCATCATATCATTGTTGTCTGGGCTGATTTCATGATTATTGAGAGTCTGAGAGAATGGAGAGATTTATGACTGAGTGAGGCCGAGGGCCTGATTGTGAGATATTATACTATAGCACGTGAGTTGTCCGTGTAGCACGTGAGTTTTCCGTGCAGCACGTGAGTTGTCCATGCGGATCCTTATATTATACTATAGCACGTGAGTTGTCCGTGCGGATTCAGATATTTATACTATGGCACGTGAGTTGTCCGTGCAGCATGTGAGTTGTCCGTGCTTATAGCGCTTGGGCTGTAGGAGCCCCTCCGGAGTCTGAACACCCCCAGTGAGTGCTGGTACCCATTGAGTGTGAGTGCTGAGGGCTAAGAGCAGAGTGGTTGAGCTGTTGTGACGAGTTGAGTGACTGTTTCCCTGAGAGGTTGTACTTGCTTTTCATTTGTGGTTGCACTTAGTTGCTATCTGTTATTGTTGTGAAATTTTTCTGAAGGAGTTCATATCCGAATTACATGAACTTGAAATGCATAAAGTTGATTTAACTTAAACTGCTGGATTGGAAAGCATGTCTATTCTTTGCTGGAATTACTGAAAATGAACTATAACTGTGTAGCTCATCACTATCTTCAGTTCCTTATTTATTTCTGTTACTTTCTGAGTTGGTTATAGTCATACTACAACCTGCACTACACGTGCAGATCCAGGTGTGTCTGAGCACGGAGATTGTTGAGTCCAGGCCTATTTGAGTTTCGGAGACTGCAAGGTAGCTGCCAGCGTCCGCAGGACCTTGTTACTCCTTCCACATTTCTTTCCATTTTGTACTGATATATAGACATTGGCTGTAATAGTTTTAAATATTTAGACGCTCATGACTTAGTGACACCCCGATGTCGGGCTATTTTTTCGCACTTATATTTTATTTGGGTTTTACCCCGTATTTATGAGAAACTCCGGTTATTTTAAATATTTTAATTCTCTTCTATTAAATTTTGAAAGTATTTTGGAAAGGTCGGCTAGCCTAGTACCACGATAGGCTCCATCACGACGGGTTAGGTTTTGGGTCGTGATAGTAAAGGCTCATCATATGTGCAAGATTTAGGGTTTCCCCGATCTCAGTGCACAATTGACGAGGGCAGGCCACCGTCCGCTATACATATGGGCTTACTTGTGCTAAGTAGACCTGATTTATGTGGCAAAATTCTAAAATTATTGGGTCGAGCCTTTCTATCACGACCCAAAATCCAACTAGTCGTGATGGCACCTAACCCAACCTGTTAGGTAAACCAATTACCAACTATCCAATCCCAATAATAATTATTAAAGCAATTTAAGTGAATAAAGGTCTTAATCTTATACAATCCCTAAGAACTGGTAGTATAATTCATGAGCTTCTAAGAATAGAGTTTACAAAGCGGAATGAAATAAATACATAGTCTGCTTGAATAGTACATATATAGAGCTTTTATAAATCTAAGGTTACCATGTACAAGAGGCAGTTACAACAGGAACACAGGTGCATCTTCAAATCTCGCAACCATCGAGCACAGCAACCACAATAGCCAATATCTGCACGCAATGTGCAGAAGTGTAGTATCAGTACAACTAACCCCATGTACTGAGTAAGTAACAAACCTAGCCTTAGGTTGAAAGTAGTGACGAGCTTCCACCAAGGTTGGGTCCAAAACCAATGGTCCACAATAGTCCATAACAGCATAAAGCAAATAATACCAGAAGTAACTCAGAGATAAAGTGATCAGCTCATTCACAGTTCCAGAACATAGTCATGCCTTTCAAGTATCTTAGTGAAAACCCAACTCTTTTACCAAAAATGCCAAAAATACGAGTAAGTTTGAAAACTGTAATTTTTCCAAATATCCTTTCCACAATAAATAAGATGTTTCATTTTCTTTCCAGATAGCAAGTGTGAAATACCTTTCTATGCCCACATACCAATGTGTCTAAAAAGTCATGAATGACGTGATACCGTACAACATGAGAAAAAATGCATCTATATTCCTGTATGTCATGTGTGCATGCCAATTCCATGTATCTCAGAGATGAATCATGTACTCACACTCTTAGAGTACTCAATCTCACTGTCTCACACTTTCCACTCATCATGCTCAACCACTCGGTGTTGTATATGGCCCATATGGTCCAGGGAAGATCCATCCCGGAATATATACATCACTGACCATCAGTCACTCAGTATCGAAGAAGGCCAATCCGGTCCCATGTAGAATATCCATCTCCAGGTATATAAATGCTTCGGACAAGATCCATGTCCAGGGAAGATCCATCCCTCAATATAATAAGTCACGCTCACTAGGGGTGTACAGAGGCTCCTTCCGCCCAAGCGTTAATAACTGCTTACTAGTATTACACCCATATCTAACCAAACCGCATTCCAAAACCTTCGTACACTGTTGATAATAAAAGAAACATGCGAAATTTCATGACACTTACCAGATCAACAAGTCACGGAGCTCTCTCGCCCCAACCAGAACCATAATCACTTTCTAAGCCGACTTTCAATATTATCCTTTCGAACATACCGTAATCAAACCTGATAGTACCCATTCTAGGTCCAATGACTTTATATTACTAAACATAGCTATTCCATAGACATGCCGCACCAATATAACTCGGAGCCACAACTCGTGCCATCCGTGCACCAATACGCAACCATTCAAATGTACTCAGTCATGGAAAATGACTCAAATGAGAGAAATTCCCCACCAGATTAACAAGTACCGCCACAATGAAATGCTGAAAATTCATCATACACCTTAGAACCAACACTCGATCCTAACACAAGGCTCATACCTTAACATAACTCCACTGCAATGCGTGACCCTATCCAAATGCTGGTCCATAATATATACCTCAAGCCACCCCACTCAAAATCAATAACCACAGAGAGGCAAACGACAAAAAAAATGCCACACAAAACCTGAAAGAACATAACCATTACGCAATCGATCATGCAATACCCAAACACTCATTACACTCTAATTCCGCTATAAAGCTAAAATAGAACCGCACCATCTGTGCACATAACCAATGAATCAGAACTCCTCGTAGCATAAAGGAGTAACTCACAGATCATTTCAGAACACGAATAAGTTCAGCATCAACCGAATGACACATCCCTCAACAATAGCTGTTTGGAACCAACCATTCCGGCTCGGTGTAGAATACATATCTTAATTGGGCCTACCAATGGACCCCCAAATCAACTCGGGTTACCCACAAATAGATAAAAATAACCGTCCAAAAATTCACCGCGACTAATTCATAATACATCCTATCATCTAACTAGCTTCGGCCATGACTTCACAGTACGTAACCATGAACGATCTGCTCCTGAAACTCCCAAATTCCAAATTTATAAGACACGTGAATCACCATAACTGATCCCAATTCTAGCCTTCGAATGACTAACACATCTTTCATGCACAATCATTCCACAAGAAATACTCCCATAATTCTTCCGCGTCACATAGCAATAATTTGAATATCAGCAGTCTATCAACCATGTGAGTACCGCAATACTAATTGTACATCCGTAAGTCAAAATACAATACGCCTTCTGAAAATTTGCCCCATTCTCATACAACACCAAGTAGTAATAGTGTTCATATATTTATTTAGAACCGCCTATGTTGTCCAACATTTGTTACCTTCTCTTCAACTAAACCAAGCCACGCAGGTCACCAAACCCAAGAATATTGCCACCAAAACATCTGTAAAGTCTTACCACGTCGTAATTACCCAAAGGACCGATTCAACCCTTAACATACTGGTCCAGTCTACTACCCAGTTGTCCGATTTTCTCCGAGTTCCTTCCTAATTTATCTTTAAATTGATACTTCTCCTTTCTAAAACACCACGATCTTTAACCACAACTCACCCCACGAACCCTAGCATAGAACCGCAATGCCCTACGGCCCTTAAGCAACTGTATTCTTCTTAAGCACCTCCAGAAACACCACGACTGTAATGCTCACTCTGAAAATACCTTATGTGAATTTAAAAATGTTCTTCTTACCTTCCTTATACAAAAACTTAGAATCATACAGAAATTTCATAAGTCCAGGCACCATCAAATGTAAATCTCATATTTTTATTCATACACAAGTCCAGTAAATTCTCAATTGCTATATTTAAACCTCGAACCTATTGGAACCTTCTCGAGAGGCACCCACTTTTTTCAATCCAAATTACACCTCCCAATAGCGCAACAACACTCAAAGAATTAACTCTACTTTTTAATACCACCGATCAATTTCATACTCCGTGGGCAAGAGATCATTGACGAATAATCCATAACCACGATTTTTATATACTCATCCATGCAATATAATCCATAACTAGGAATTTCCTTATTCGAGTCATTTTCGAACTCCACCTCTGCAAGTCATCACTGATACCCAAGTATACTTCAGATCCAAACAAAATTTGACACATACCCATGAATTGATTTATCCATAGCAGACTCCCCCACTTAGCTCAAAGCCGTAGATTAAAACATTCCATAACTCACAATACCCATACTTTATTCCTGCCATAATGCCACAGTTAGTTCAACAAAACTTCTTCTCTAACTCAAGCAACGCCAACCATAAAATACCCCAATCAGCCGCTAAGCTCGCATTTATTCTCTTAACACTCAGGTTAACTTTCTCAAACAGATTCAAATTCAAATCCCAACACATATGCTCCGTCGGCAGAAGATAAACTCTCTACTCACATCATAAGGAATACACCTACGTAGATTACTCCGTAAGGGATAACCCACCTGCTTAGCCTCAAACTGGTATCTTGTTATACCCTTTCTTATTCACAATTACTATGAAATCACTTAGTCTATCTGAGTCCAAACTCATTAACTAGACATGAGAGTTTAATTTGTTACAAAATTTAAACACGTGAAAGATCCTTTAAAACATTCATACTCGAGACTTTACGTCACATCAAATCAAAAATCAAACACCCAATGGCCTTTCCTTTACATTTCAAGGAGACACTTCTCATTATGTTCAAATTGTCTTAACACATCCTGTGGTCACATCATACCCATCACACAGCTATTATACCGCTCATCGAGCCAGAAATTCCACTCGTAGGAACATTACCGAACATATGAATCCCAATGTATAATTTACAACTAAATCTACCAAGCTTAAGCTGCGATCTAAACCTGGCCTCAAGTCCTCCAGACTGGCCCATCACCAAAACACATAATACACATCTCGAATCTCGTTCATAGAATCACAAGTCGGCGATACACAGCTGATACTGAGCGCTCATGTGCGCAAATGAATACGTGGAAGGAATTCAAAGAGTTATGTCTCAAGCTGAATCAATCTCGCACGATAAGGAAAGAAAGATGGGAAGTATATATCCTAAATTCCTTGTAGCCTCTCGAAGATAAGTATGGACGTCATCATACCGATCTGCAAGACTCTACTAGACACTTGCTCGTGACTTGTAGAACTTATGAACCTAGAGTTCTGATACCACCTTGTCACGACCCAAAATCCAACAAGTCGTGATGGCACCAAACCCAACCTATTAGGTAAGCCAATTACCAACTATCCAATTCCAATAATAATTATTAAAGCAATTTAAGTGAATAAAGGTCTTAATCTTATACAATCCCCAAGAACTGGTAGTACAAATCATGAGCTTCTAAGAATAGAGTTTACAAAGCGGAAATGAAATAAATACATAGTCTATTTGAATAGTACATAAACAGAGCTTTTATAAATCTAAGGCTACCATGAACAAGAGGCAGCTACAACAGGAATGCAGGTACATCTTCAAATCCTGCAACCATCAAGCACAGCAACAAGAACAATCAATATCTGCACGCAATGTGCATAAGTGTAGTATCAGTACAACCGACCCCATGTACTGAGTAAGTAACAAACCTAACCTTAAGTGGAAAGTAGTGACGAGTTTCCACTAAGGTCGGGTCCAAAACCTATAGTCCACAACAGTCCATAACATCATAAAGCAAATAATACCAGAAGTAACTCAGAGATAAAATGATCATCTCGTTCACAGTTCCAGAACATAGTCATGCCTTTCAAGTATCTTAGTGAAAACCCAACTCTTTTACCAAAAATGCCAAAAATACGAGTAAGTTTGAAAATTGTAATTTTTCCAAATATCTTTTCCATAATAAATAAGATGTTTCATTTTTTTTCCGGATAGAAAGTGTGAAATACCTTTCTATGCCCACATATCAATGTGTGTAAAAAGTCATAAATGACGTGATACCGTACAGCATGAGGAAAAATACATCTCTATGCATGTATGTCATGTGTGCATGCCAATGCCATGTATCTTAGAGATGAATCATGTACTCACACTCTCAGAGTACTCAATCTCACTGTCTCACACTTTCCACTCATCATGCTCAACCACTCGGTACTGTATATGGCCCATATGGTCCAGGGAAGATCCATCCCGGAATATATACATCACTGACCATCAGTCACTCAGTATCGAGGAAGGCCAATCCTGCCCCATAGAGAAGATCCATTTCCAGGTATATAAATACTTCGGACAAGATCCATGTCCAGGGAAGATCCATACCTTAATATAATCAACCACGCTCACTGGTGGTATACAAACTCCGGAAGGGCTCCTTCAGCCCAAGTGCTAATAACCGCACGGACAACTCACGTGCCACAGTATCAATATCAGAATCAATCAGGCCCTCGGCCTCACTCAGTCATCAATCTCTCCAGTGTCTCTCTCATGGGCTCACAATGTCATGAAAATAACCCGAAAATGATGATATAATGTATCAATAAATAACAACAGAGACTGAGATATGATATGCATATGAATGCGTGTGAATAAGTATGTAGTGCAATAAAATAGATAATTTAATAGCAGAAATGACCTCGGTGGGTCCCAATAAGATAGACATGTAGTCTAAACATAGTTTATAGCATGAATCACATTTTTGATAACTCTAGTACGTAGAGATTTCATGATTTCAGACAAGTTCAAATAACTACACAGTTCACACTGTGCACGCCCATACGCCCATCACCTAGCATGTGCTTCACCTCAACACAAAATACATAACATGTATAATCAGGGTCCATACCCTCAGCTCCAAGATTAGAAGAGTTACTTACCTTGAACACGCGAATCCAAAGTCGAGCAAGCTAAACAATGCTCCAGAAATCCCATTCTGTGTGTATCCACTTCCAAACGACTAGAATCTAGTACAATTAATTTGATTCAGCCCATGAAAATTATAGGAAATTATACCATATCAAAATACTAATATTTTTTACAAAATCCAACCCAAAATAACCCGTGGGGCCCATGTCTCGGAATCTGACGAAACTCACAAAATACGACAACCCATCCAATTACAAGTTCAACCATACTAATTTCACTCAAATCCGACTCCAAATCGGTATTCAAACTTGAAAAATTCTTTTTGTGACATTATAGAAATTTCCTTCTATTTCTCTTGAATATTCGATAATCTTATACCAAAAATGAAGATTAATTTATGAAATATAATCACAAGGGAGTCAAGAACGCTTACCTTAAGTTGTGTGGAAAACTTCCTCTACAAAATCGCCCAAACTGAGCTCCAAAATTGGAAAAATGGGGAAACAAAACTCGGAACCCTCGTTATAACACAGCCCAGGCATTTCCGCACTTACGGTGCCTGGGCTCGCACCTGCGCATCCTCTCTTGCAAAAATAATTGCGCGCCTGCGGACAAAGCCAACCTTCCAAAACCTCGCATCGGCGGCACCCTTCTCGCATCTTCGGGCTCGCAGATGCGCATTACCCTTCGCAGATGCGGAAAATTCTCGCACCTGCGAGAACTGCCCAGTTCCACTCTTGACCGCTTCTGCGACTGATTACGCGCACATGCTGCTTCGCACCTGCGATCAAAAGCTTCGCAAGTGCGATCACACCAGTAGGCAGTAGTTTCAGCATTTCCTTAAGTCCGAATTTGATCCGTTAACCATCTAAAACTCTCGAGGCTCCCGGGACCTCAACCAAATATACCAACAAGTCCCATAACCTAACACGGACCTACTCGAGGCCTTAAAGCATACATAACAACATCGAAATGATGAATCACACCAAAATTCGAAATCATTGAACTTTAAAACTTCAAATTATATATCTTGTACCGGAACACATCAAATCAATCCGGAATGACTTCAAATTTTGCACACAAGTCACATTTCACATTACGGACCTATTTTAAATTTCTAGAATCGGATTCCGACCCCGATATCAAAAAGTCAACCACCCGATCAAACTTTCCAAAAATTCAACTTTCGGCATTTCAAGTCAAATTCCACTACGTACCTCCAAATAATTTTTCGCACATGTAAGTCCAAAATCACCATACGGAGCGATTGGAATCATCAAAACTCCATTTCGGGGTCGTTTATACATAAGTTGACATCCGATCACTATTTTAACTTAAGCTTCAAACCTTGAAACTAAATGTTCCAATTCATTCCAAAACCTCCCTGGACCCGAATCATTTACCCCGGCAATTCACACAACAACTATAAAGTATAATTTGAGCAGTAAAGGGGGGAAGCGGGGTTGTAATACTCAAAACGATCTGTCGGGTCGTTACACCTTCACTCGTCCCCAAAGAGAATGAACCCAAAGTAAATAGATACGTATAGATATACGTAAACCCTTCTCTATAGTAGATAACTCGCTCTACCATGTCTGGAGTGAGGATTTAAATGTTGGGGCAATTGCAGTCCTCCTTCACAATAGGGATATTGGAAGATCAGATGGAGGAGGGGTACTTACGAACTGGCCAAAACCGGTGGCCTTGAGAAGTTGCATGAGGGGTTTTTTCTTGAAGATAGTTTGCAATATTGAGATGGAGTGGTATGATGGTGTTAACAGTTGGAGGGCCAGACTCAACATCAACCTTCTTGGCTTTGTTTTTTCTTCGGGCCTCTGCTGAAGAGAAGACCAGTGTTTCCGAAGGAGGTGGTGTAAGAAGCCATGGTGGTAAAGGGTTAGTAAAAGAAAAGTTCTTAATGAGAAAGTTGAAGGTTATGAAGGAGTTCCAAGCAAATGCAAAGAAGAAGAAAGATTTATGAAGATAGTGAAAGTGAAGGAGTAAAAATGATGAATAGCAGAGAAGTTATAAACGGCAAAAATCGTGGCCGTGATTACCTAGAAAATCGGTGAAAATATCACGGGAAAACATGTATTCGGGGTATTAAATGTGAGAAGATGTGTGTCATTTCAAATGTTAGAGACTATTTTGGAACTTTTCCGCAAAGAAAGGGATCTCCACCTACTTCCTAGTAACACTAAGTTACGTCACCGAAAAGTAGGGGGACTATCTCTATGGGGTAAAATTGGTTGATAATAGGTGATCGAATGGTAAAGTAATACGTGGAACCGAAGATAGGTAGAAGGTGAGTCGGGAGACAACTAATATCGAATGCAACGTATGTTACCGGTACCAGACTGATTCCGAAGGGAATATAGTCAGCGATAGAGGATCAAAGGTTCGACATCGGATAACATTCAATGAGCAGCCGTTACAGGGACTATTTGCTAGCATTTAATGAGCAATCGTTATGAAGAATATTTTCATGCCTTTATTTACTCATCAATGACACTTTCATTCTCATTTAAGAGGAGCGTGATCCTAGGATCTTGTCTCCCTAGGTAGAGCTATAAATAGCAGGGTTATCAGCAATTGTAGGGACATGAAACATTGTACAAGCAAAATCTATACTTTACCATTTTGCTCTCAATTTAACAGCTTTATCATCGCTTTATCATTATTTTCACTTTTACTCTCGAAAGGATGAGTTCGGAATCAGGCTTGTTATCTTCTTTTATTTCAGTCGTTAAGCCTTATTTTTAGTTTTATTTCCTTACCATTTTTAGATCAATCATTTCGCTTGTCTATAAACCACAGTACAAATTTAATTGTATCACTTTATGAGTAAAAGATTATCTTTGAAAGGTAGTTTGTGGGGTTTATCTATATTAAAAGTAACCCTAACACATAAGTGCCAAACTTGAGATACTTAATTAGGTAGTCCAACAAACAACCAGTAATATATGATCAAGTTTAACACTACAAGAAAGTAGGGATACAACGATATTAAATAAATGTCGTATAATGCTGCTTAAATGTCACAAATTCCTTTACTTACATTTAATTTACATTTAATTATATTTATTTAATTTACATTCGTCGTGAATCAAATATATATCTGATTTGTACATTCATAAATGTCAATCTTTATATACAAAGTAACAAATATGAAAAAGGAAATTTCTTTATATGTTGGATTTAAAGAATATAGTACTGACATAATAAGGTCTCCTTACAAGTTTGAGTTCAAATCAAATGACCTGTTATATCTCAAATAAATGTAATTCTAACTAAATCATAAAAGATATAATAATTTTAACATGGAACTATGTCAAATTCACTCCTAATCTGAATGAATTCCCTTAAATTCTAGACTAAATTCTGCAACAAGGCTTTATGAATCCATCTTTTCCCAAGCCAAGTATTCCTTGCAAAACATTGATCTACATCCTTCAGAAGTTCTGCAAAGAATCATATAAAAGGAGAATTACAACTATGTAATAAAACTGAAAAATACCATATGTGTTGCATGTTTTACCAAACTTACTCATTTCTTTTTCTTCGTCCCAAGTTTATTAGTTTCGTTCTTCTTAATTTTGTTTACCTAAGAAAAAAATATTAGAAAGGTGACTTTGATAGTTTATAGAATTCAATATTGAGTGTAGATTACAAGATACAATCAACAAGAAAAAGCCTAGATAGCCCCAGAATGTCGTACACTTCTACAAAAATAGTATAAGAACTTTAAATTACAAGCAAAAGTTTAGAGGCAACATTGATAGCACCTTTATACTAGATTTCCTTCTGTGACAACATTGTAAAAGTTCTTTTGAACTATAAGCTTCACTATTCACAAATCACAAAGATACCATCCAGTATAGACCCATCAATTCTCAAAATGCTAACAAACAAGTGAACATCAATTAAAAAAGTAGCTACAATTAAGCATGCTTAAACCAACGAATGACAGAACTTTCACCAAACCAAACCAAAGCTGAAGAGGAAAAATTATAAAGAAATAAGCCAGGCCAAAATTATCTTACTTATAACTCTCATATCTGAAAAAATTAATAACCAGAAAGAATTGAGTTTCACAAATTTATAAGATAATCTCAAATCTCCAAACATTAGAACAGATAAAAATAAATACAATGAATCTGATGATTTAAGACTGGATTTATTGCATTTGTCTAAATACTAAACCGAAGAGAAATAAAGGAATGGTGGAGGTGAGTAGGAAAGGTAGTTTTTCCCTAAATGCATTCTAAGCGAAGTATAAAACTACTGTCCGAAATAAGTTTGCACTACAGCTCAAACAGGTTGCATCCACACTACGAAATTTGCTACATATTAAAATATATCAACAAATAAAATCCCACATATTCTGCTTAAAACTAAGATCACAACACCTGGGCAATTAAACTCACAGCTAGTATATAATGCTCAAACCCACCTTATTTGTGTGAACAATAGAAATTGGTAATAATGACTGCTGGCGATCTTCAATTGATTTATTGAAAACCTATTACAAGAGAAGATTATTATAATTAAAAGAAAAATTAGCAACAATAACTTAAAGAGAAAAAGGTTTGTGAATGAGTATAAAATTATTTACCTGCTCATTACTGATCGATTTACTATTTTGAGTCAATTGTAACACCCATACTCTGCTTGTTGGCCCGTTTTGAGGTGGTTAGGCATTGTTGTACCTCCCATTTGTTGTTCTTGTTGCTCCGAAGAATTGGAAAGAGACCACCTTGACTAGAATCTCTTGTGTCTATTTCTTGCCATCCCAATGAAATTGTTCAAAAACTATGATTCCTGCCAAATTGAAAAATAATTTCTACTGTCTAAGAGTATGAAATAATATCTAACTACCAAGTCAAAATAAGACATGTAATCTTCATCAAATACTTCAATACTTTCTAGAGTTTGTGGGTCAATTTCTGTTCCAGACACTCCTTTCCTAACCCATTCAATATCTTTTTACTTTCAAATGTAGTATCATCTAGTCGTTGCTCATGCCACACTTTCATATGGCCTTCCATATGCCCAGTTGCTTGTGTATTTTCACCTAAATTAGAAAAATCTTTTGGCTTAAGTTTATTAACAATTGACACTCATTTACCATTGGATGATGGATATAAAACACATGTTGAACCTGAGAAGCAAAGATGAAAAAGGTTGATTTGACAGTTGATGCCTTGTGTAGAGTAGATAACTAAATTCACTAGAGTAAATCCATAATCATCTAACAATTAAAATGAGATCATATTAATCCAATCCTTTTCAAATAGCACCATATTTTTCTATACAGGTAGTTCAAATAGTAGAGACATACTTTGCAAACAACCTTAAAGAGCCTGAATAACTTGGAAAGGAGAAACCTAGTAAGTACTTCAGAACAAAAAAATACTTTCTTTTAACTATCACATTACAGAAAATAGATTTACATAGTATTAGATTAAATAGAAGATAGAAAATAACATGTGAAAGCCTCACCAAGAGTCTGAACGCTATATCAATGTTCTTCCAATAGCTTGCCTCCCTTTCCATGCTTCTTCAATCTCCAAGTATATGTGATTAAATTACCAAAGCGTAATGCAAAATTAGGTTGTCTGAAGAATTCTAATTAATAAAAGAAACTGTAATTTCAGAATTAGTAGGAGGGAAGCTGAAAGTTCTTACCGCCAAAATTTTTTCCTTCTAAATCTCTGATACTCTCCAAACATAGCTTTTTTCGAGACCGCAATCTGTAGTGGGAGAATATATTGCAGAGATACATATCAAATTTGACTAAAATTGGACTAGATTTGATAAATATTGAACCAATTTGAGAATTCCCAACATGTTAGGGTTTTGAGGTCTTCTAGGAAAGGTGTCGAGAGTATCTCGGCAAACTTTTGGTTAGCAATTAACGTAAGTTACGAATGTTGTCTAGGTTTATTGATGAATATAAAATATTAACTTATTATATACTTTTAATATCCTACTTTAAATAATAAACTTAAATTATATTTCGAATTTTGCCTCTTTTTAACTATTTTTGCAGGAAAAAAAAATTATAAATAACGGAAGGAAAAGACAGAATGCTCGATGAAAGTCTGTTATGGCAAACACAAGAATTGAAATAACAAATGGAAGTCTACAAAAAAAAGTTTCGACGCATACAAGCTCATTCCTCGAACACATCCAAACTCATTCCTTGGACACGTCTAATCAGTTAATGCTTGCAAGATTTGTCTATATATATAATGCAATTTGGCATCGAAGGGGAGGGGAGGAGAACTACTTTTCTCTAAACTTTGGTCTTAACTTTTTTCTTTAACTATTTTATTTTCTTCTTGTTAATTTTTGGATTTTCTAAGAGTATTGGCAATATTCTAGAATTTCTTTTTGTTGTGAGATTTAAATACTCCATAATGGAGTAATCTCGTTTGTTGGGATAGTTGATGAAGTTTGATATATATTTTTATAATATTATTTCAGTTTTAACACATTCTTGGCTTGAAATTTTCTTTTTATAATTCATACTGAGCTGAAATAATGGTTTCTAATTAATCATTATTATCACTTCTATATATTTTATTTAAGTTATTCTTATATTAATTTTGTAATTCTCATGGAGCAAAATTAATATATAATAACCAATGAATAAAATCGTAGAGTGAGCATAATTTTTTGTAAAACTCTTATTTCAAATCTGTAATCGTGTTTGTCTCAGTTTTAATTCTCATAGAGAAATTGTTATAGGCAAGATTACTGATCTTTTGATGACCCAAAAGGTCATCTTTAAATTAATAATTAATTATATATTCTAAGATCTCAAAAATCACTATTTATCACTCTTCGACTTGCGTGCGCAGTCCATATAATTTTTCGGAAAGTATTTATATGAAACATTGATTAAAATATGAAATAGAGCTTTAAAACTCAACTAAGTTGACTTTGGTCAACATTTTGAGAAAACGAACCCAGATAAGTGTTTTGATAGTTACGGTATGTCCGTATAGTAATTTGGGACTTGGGCGTATGCCCGAAATTTAATTTGGAGGTCCCTAGCTCAAGTTATGGCCATTTGACTGAAACTAGAAATTTAAAGGCTAAAGATTTTCAAAGTTGACCACGGATTTGACTTTTTGATATCGGGGTCGGAATTCGATTCTAAAAATTAAAATAGCTCTGTTATATCATTTATGACTTATGTGCCAAATTTGAAGTCATTCCGGATTTATTTAACATATTTCGGCACAAGTTTTGTAAATGGAAACGTTTGAAACTTTTAAGTCCGAATCAAGGTGTGAATTGTAATTATGATGTTATTTGATGTGATTTGAGACCCCGAGTAAGTCCGTATTATATTACAGAATTGGTTGGTATAATTGAACGGGATCATACGAGATACTCAGATGCAGAAGATTGGGAATAGTCCATACTTTGGATAGAAGGCTAGAATCGCGGGGATTCAATATCCAAGAATGATAGAGACATCGTCAGTGGCATATCTTATAGACTATGGTTTCTAGGTATCGAGAGGTCTAGTTAATAAAGTAAAAGAAGAGTTAGAGACGACGTCATGTCTTACTTGATGTTCCAGAATAACACAAGGAAATCTATGGTGCAAGGAAGTTGAAGGAAGGATACGAGTAGTATAAATGGATATGTATGGGTCGCAAGCTAAAGTATGGTAGAGCGACAAGATTGTAGGAAGACAAGACTAAGGATAAGAAAGGGAGAGTGAGAAGGTAACGAGAATGGATAAGCCCTCGGAATTAAGCCCATGAAAATGAGATAGAGCTGATGGGTAATAAGCTCAAAGGAATCTATGACTAGTAGCATTTAGAAGAGATGGAATGCGGTCCTGGTAGTGAAATAAGGGTGTGATTGTGATAGATAAAGGATGACGTTTAGGTCTTTGAGTGAGTAATGATTTGAAGAGGATTTCATGGATTGTACGATATTAAAATACCCACGAAAGTGAATCACATTGGGATGCTATAAAATACGGTCATAGAAGTACAGTATCACCCCTACGTGGATTAGGAAAGTCACTTCAAAAGTTCCCCGATGAGACGTGAGCCCTAGAGGTAGTGTTACATAAGAGGCCAAGTTATAGGTATTAAGATGAATCAACAATGGATGGACAAAGGTCACAAAGTATGAAATGATATTAGGCCGTCATTATTAAGATGAACAGTAATGAGGGGGCATTAATGGACTTAGCTTATTGCATATAGGATAAGCAACGAAAGTAACTTGAAGTTCGGTAGCAACCCTCAATAACGATAAATCAAAGTAAGAGTTATGGCAGTAAAGTCATACGGATGGATAAACAGATCTATGATATAAGGTAGCAACAGTTATGAGATTAGAAGAATTCCGACTACCAGTCGTGGTATGAGAAAGAAGCTTAAAGGGGGGAATGCCCTGGCCCTTAGAATTATTCACAGAACAGTTGCTTAGATGGTAAGGAAAGTACTAAAGAATTCAGAGGACATAAGCTATGAAAATGATAAGTATATCAGTCAACATTCGAGGATAAATATTCCAAAGAGGGGAATGATGTAACATCTCGTATTTTCGTATGATAAATTTTCGTCGTAAGTTAATCGACGCAAGTTCAGGAATGAAATTATTTTGTGAATATAAACATTATGCTATTTTAAACAAGTGATGAGTAAATTGGCGAAGGTGATAGGGTAATCAAATCGAAGAAAATGAATTTTGTCGAAGTTTGACATTTTGGGATAAAATATGGCCCGAGCTAAAATACCCGGTATTTATAGACTAGTACCATACAAGGTACCACATTGCCATGATAGTGAGGTGTAAAAGGTATGTTAAAAATGAGCAATATTTTAAGTAATTTGGGATAATTCTTAAGTATGTGGGTAATTGATTAATTATTGGTTAATGGGAGAATTAACAAGGTTAATTATTAATTAGTGGTTAGTTATGGTCTTTTGGTTAAAGACCAAAGATGTCACGTGGCAGCAAGGCCATGTCCAAATTGTGACTCTTACAATTGAGTGGAAAGGTGGCAAATATATTAATATGTGGCTTAGTCCTTAGTCATAACATAAGCCTTGTAAATTCAAAGATCTACATATATTTTAGCAATTAAGAGATACATATCTTTCAAGCAATATATGGCAGACTCTCTAAAGTACGGTAGATTTTGCAATTCAACCAATTCATGCAATTCTAAGCAATTACAAGCAATTCAAGCAATTCACGGATAAAGCAATTCAACAAAGATTTCATAGCATCTTAAGAAACGTGAGATTTTGCGATTCTAAAGGAGTACGGTGTAACCTCTTCCAAGAATATCATACGGATTTTTTCCTACTCCAGGTATGTTAAGGCTAAGCCCTTCTTTCATTTTGGTATGATCTCATAATTACATGTGTTTGGTAACGAGGCATAAAGAGAAGTTCATACTCCCGAATTTATAGACATTATCCTAGTCTCATAAATTACAGTATTCTCGTTATCGGGACTTCATATTCAATTGAGTATTATCTTCTTCCAGTCAAGAAAGCAGAGAGCCTATATATACAGTAATATAGTATTTTCATTACCATCGAGCTATAATCGATGGGCAGGCTCCTATTGGGCAACCTCTGATTAGATGGTAAGTTATATACCGAGCCTACTGTGGCCGAGCGCCTTTGAACGAGTCCAGTTGGCCGAGATATACAGGCTACAGAGCCTAGTATGGCCGAGCGCCTATGACCGAGCCTACTATGGCAGAGCAGTTATATATATACCGAGCCTTATAAGGCCAGACAGCTATTTTACTTACTATATTGAGAGAGTTGAGTTAGTATCAGCAGGTAAGCGTATCTTCAGATTATCATTGACTTCCAGTTGTTTTCAGTTATTATATTATCAGTTCAGTTTCAGCTTTCAGTATAGTGCCTTACATACTCGGTACATTATTTCGTACTGACGTCCCTTTTCTGGGGGCGCTGCATTTTATGTGTGCAGGTTCAGACAGGCAGATGGGTACACCTCCTTATTAGGTATTGGCCAAGTTTAGCTTGATCGGTAAGCTCCATACCCTTCAGAGTCGCCAGATCTAGAGCTTTACGTACATATATATATATATATATATATATATATATATATATATATATATATATATATATATATATGTTATGAGTAGGTCGGAGTCTTGTTCCGATCACAGTATATCCATCAGTAGAGGCTCGTAGACATATCCTGTCAGTTAATACAGTATGTTGGGCTTGTAGGCCTTTTATATGCATTTTGTTGGATTGACAGCTGTAGTAGTTATGACGACCCAGCTTTTTATTGATATTTAGTCAGTATTCGCAATTGTCTTGAAATGTGGCCCATGGCCAAAGTATGACATTATATGTTCAGAGTCCCTTAGTCGCAAATTGGTATACGTGAGGATAGGTGAGGCACCGAGTGCCGGCCTCGCCCCCAGGTTTGGGGTGTGACATATTTAAAAGTCTATATTTGGGAATCGGGTTGCACGCCGCAACAGACTTATTTAAAGTTTATCTTGGGAGAACGAGTTGCACGCCGTAATGGAAATAATTTGAGGGATTGTGACGGCCGAATTGATTTTATTTTATTAATACTATTTATTGGTCTTACTACTATTCCCGTTATTATTATTATTATTATTATTATTATTATTATTATTATTATTATTATTATTATTATTATTATTATTATTATTGCGTACAGGTTAATGTAAGCGACCTGCCTTAGCCTCGTCACTACTTCATCGAGGTTAGGCTCGGCAGTTACCAGTACATGGGGTCGGTCGTACTGATACTACACTCTTACTTTTTGTGCAAATTTCGGAGTTGGTCCCAGCGGTGTACTGTAGATTTTTTCGGATACAGCTACCTGTGGATACTTGAGGTGTAACTGCACAGTGTTCGCAGTTCTGAAGTCCCCTTCAATATTATCTCAGTTGTGTATTATATTTCAAATAATTTTATTCAGATCTTTATTTGTATTATTCTAGAAGCTCGTGCACTTGTGACTCCAGTTTTAGGATGGTATTTAGATATCGCCATTATTATGGAATATTTACTTTATTTCAGACTTTATTTACGCATTTGTTTTCTTGTTATTAATTAATTTAAAATTTTGTTTAAAATGGCTATTATATTCTAACGTTGGCTTGCCTAGCAAGTGAAATGTTAGGCGCCATCACAATCCCGAAGGTGGGAATTTTGGGTCGTGATAGTTGGTATCAGAGCACTAGATTACATAGGTCTCACGAGCCACGAGCAAGCTTAGTAGAGTCTAAAGGATCGGTACGGAGACGTATGTACTTATCTTCCAGAGGCTATAGAGTTTAGGAATAATTCCACTTCTTTCATTCCTTATCGTGCGGTATTGATTTAGCTTGAAACATACATTTCATTCCTTTGTATCCACTCGTGTATGACATTGCGCACTCGGTATCAGTTGTGCATCGAGGGTTCGTGACGCCGTATATGGACTACAAGGGAGCCAAAGATGCTCAAACATTACCTCAACGTGTAGTTCCGACTGAAGATGCAGACGTATTGAGAGATCACCCAGTGAATCACTTGGGGGGTGCAACGGACCTTGGCATCTGATTTATTTATATGAGCTGTGAAGGTTAATATTGTGGATCATCGGACATGGCGAACTATGACTTCGCGCCGAGTGTGGGAGTCTACTATCAGTGGATTGATTGCAGGGTAATGTGTTATATCAGTTTTGACCTGAAATGTATATATGTGGTACTGAAAGTTTCCCAAAAAAAACAAATTTACACATGTTTAAGGCCTGAGATTTTGTAGAGAATAAGGTTGGGACTTGTGGTATGTCCGCCTACTTAATAATCCTATATTTCAGTACCAATGGAGTTAGAGAAACAACTTTAAATTTACAAAAGGTCTACTTAGCGCGGACGTCATGGTTGCGGATTTTGGGGTGCTTCGGAGGAAGTACAGTGGTTGACGATATTCTGGACTATGTGGTTTGTTCTAAGAATTGTCTGTATGGAGCTCTACTTTTGTGATCGTTGTATATAAATAGGGGTAAAGGTTACCCCAAAGAAGAATCGAAGAGTATGTTAAGAAATGGGTCAGCTCAGCAGTGGGTCAGCTCAGCAGTGTTGAGTCAGCATAACAAAAGAAGAAATTGGCCTTCGGAGAGATAATTCTCCACAGGTGTTCGTAGCAAGCCTATGAAGAGGAAAGACAAGCCAATGCAACACCACCCACTTGGCTCAGTTCTCAGAAATATTTTTGAAAGAGTTTGTTTCCCGAACTCTCTGTAATGCGTGGCGCATAGGGTTTGAACGGATGCGTAAGGTCACTATGACGGTGTCAGAATATGCCATTAGGTTCAATAAGTTAGCCCGTCATACTCCTAATTTGGTTCGTACGGCCAGAGAGCAAGTCCACAGACTCATTAAAGGACTCAATTATGATCATAAAATTTTGTACGACTTGGGAGTTACAGGCTGATACTTAATTTCCACTAGTGGTAGAAATTGCCAAGATATTAGAACGTGTTCGGGGTGAGGGAAAAAAAAAGGAAACTAAGGAGACCAAGACATCTCGAGGTTCTGGGGGATTCAATGGATTCTACTCTGCGAGTATAAATCATTATGGCGGGGGCTCGGGAAGTCGGGCAGCCCAGTCCACACATCGGATTACTCGGGGTGCCTCAGTATGTTCTTTTAATGCACCACTGACATGAGTTTCCTACAATGGTTATTTTAGTTATCTGGCACAGACTTAGTATGAGCAGCCAAACCCCTAAAAGGGTTGTTATGAATGCGATGATACTAGGCACATCATGAGAAAATTATCCTAGACTTGGGAGAGACATATTTCATCAAAGCACCTATGCTACGTGCCCCATTGCAGTTACTACACCACCCACACGACTAGTTAGGGGTGGAGGACATACGGGTAGAAGGCGTCCTAGAGGTGGAGGCCCAGCCGTTGATATGTTTATTTTATTTTATGGCAGAGGTCGCTACATCAGATGGTGTCGTTACAGGTACGACCTCGATTTAATATAAAGGAATAATTTCCTTAACTTGATCCGGTTCTGAGTATCGAGACGAGTCCTCCTATTGTGTTCCACTTATGAGTGAGCTTCGTAATTCTATAATCTACTTATGTGTTTACTCCTGTTGGAAGGTTATATGGAGATAACTACGCCTATCATTCCATGTTGGACTCTAATAAGAGCTGTGAGTCTAAAGGTGGCTTTCTGGTACTCATTTCGGTAAGTTTTGATGTAATTTCCGAAAAATTAATTACGAAATGTGAATTATATGCCCTACCGGTGTGGGATTCATTATGTGTTGTGATTTTGTTTAACGAAAATTATTTAAAAGGAGAAAATGGAAAGTTTCAATTAGCATGATGTGCATATTACTTGTGATTCGGAACTGAGGAAGAGATTCTTGCATTTTAAAATAAATTGATATGTTTAAACCGGGCTACGAGCTGCGGTAGAAGTTATATAAGGACGAGATCCTTGTGATAAAAATTCTTGTGTTTAAATTCTCCGTTATGAAATTAAATTTGTATTATAGTACTAATAGGAAGTCATGCATGTTAGGCTTATTTGAAAATTTTTGTATGAAATTCTTTGTGCATACTTGCCAAATTCATGTTGTAATATTGAGTTTTAACCTACGAGGTAGGTGCCCGCCCAGGTGGCATTAAATGTGACCCGTTAATTCGGGTAAATAATTATGAGGTCTTCATGCCTCGCATCTCGTTATCAGTATTATAAGGGTTTGAAACGAGATTTTTGTTAACATGAAGTTAATTGATGATTCTATAATTGATTATGAACAACTATTAAGACTAGATTGACCCAGAAGGGTGCTCCGTTAAGGTGGACCGAAGAGTGTCAGGAGAGATTTCAGAAGCTCAAGACTGCTTTGACTACAACGCTAGTGTTGGTATTACCCACAGGTTCAGGATCTTACACGGTATGTTGTGATGCATCTCGTATTGGACTTGGTGCAATATTAATGCAAGATGGTAGAGTGATTGCTTATGCATCGCGGTAGTTGAAAGTCTATGAGAAGAATTATCAGGTTCATGACTTAGAATTGGCAGCCATTGTTCATGTGTTGAAGATTTTGAGACACTACCTCTATGTCGTGTCATGTGAAGTATTCACAGATCATCGTAGTCTACAGTATCTATTCAGACAAAAAGATCTTAATTTGAGGTAGAGAAGATGGTTGGAAGTGTTGAAAGACTATGATATCACCATTTTGTATCACCTTGGAAAGGCCAATGTGGTGGCCGATACTTTGAATATAAAGGTTGTGAGTATGGGCAGCCTTGCGTATATTCCAGTTGGTGAGAGGCCGCTAGTTGTAGATGTTCATATTTTGGCCAATCAGTTTGTGAGGCTGGATGTTTCAGAGCCCAGTCGGGTGCTAGCCTGTACAGTAGCTCGGTCTTCTTTATATGAGCATATCATAGAGAGATGGTATGATGATCCTCGTTTACTTGTCCTCAATGACACGGTGCGGCACGATGGTGCGAAGCAGGTTGCTATGGGAGATGATAGAGTTTTGCGGATGCAGGGTCGTATATGTGTTCCTAATATAGATGGGCTTCGTGAATTAATTCTTGAAGAGGCCCACAGTTCCCGGTAATCTATTCATCCGGGTGCCGCCAAATTGTATCAAGATTTGTGGCAACGTTATTAGTGGAGGAGAATGAAGAAGGATATAGTTGCATTTGTAGCTTGGTGTCTAAATTGTCAGCAAGTCAAGTACGAGCATTAGAGACATGGTTGCTGGCGTCAAAAGTTAGAAATTCCTAAGTGGCAGTGGGAGCGTATCACTATGGATTTTGTTGTTGGGCTTCCACGGACTCAGAGAAAATTCGATGGAGTTTGGTCATTGCGGACATGTTAAACAAGTCGGCACATTTCATTCCAATGGTAGTTACCTATTCTTCAAGGCGGTTAGCTAAAATTTACATTCATAAGATTGTCCGCCTTCACTGTGTGTCATGTCTATCATTTCTGATCGAGGTATGCAGTTCACTTCATACTTCTAGAGGGTTGTACAGCGTGAGTTAGGCACGTGGGTTGAGTTGAATACAACATTTCATCCACAGACAGGTGTACGGTCAGAGCGCACTATTCAGATATTGGAAGATATGTTTCGCGCTTGTGTTATAGACTTTGGAGGTTCTTGGGATCAGTTCTTTCCACTTGCAGAGTTTGCCTATAATAACAGCTACCAATCGAGCATTCAGATGGCTCCATATGAGGCATTATATGGAAGACAATGTTATTGGCCAGTTGGATAGTTTGAACTGGGAGAGGCTTAGTTGTTGGGTACCGATTTGGTACAGGATTCCTTGGATAAGGTCAAAATTATTCAAGATAGACTTCGCACAGCTCAGTCTATGCAAAAGAGTTATGTCAACCGTAAGGTTTGTGATATTGCATTCATGGTTGGAGAAAGAGTATTGCTCCGGGTTTCACCTATGAAAGGTGTAATGAGGTTCGGAAAGAAGAACAAGTTGAGCCCTAGGTATATAGGACCCTTTGAAATTCTTGAAAGGGTGGGCGAAGTAGCCTACAGGATTGCATTACCAACTAGTTATCAGTGGTCCATCCGATGTTCCATGTGTCTATGCTCCGAAAATATCATGGTGATCTATCCCATGTGTTAGATTTGACTTATGAAGAAGAGCCGGTAGCTATTCTAGCCCGACAAGTCTGACAGTTTAGGTCTAAGAGTTATCCTTCAGTTCGGGTGCAATGGAAAGGTCAATCAATTGAGACAGCTACCTGGGAGTTCGAGTCGGACATGCATAGTAAATATCCACACCTTTTCACCTGCTCGGGTACTTTTTTTCTAATTTCGTTTGAGGACGAACATTTGTTTTAGAGGTGGAGAATGTGATGACCCAAAAAAGTACTATTTATCATTCCTCGACTTGCGTGCGCAGTCCGTATAATTTTTCGGAAAGTGTTTATATGAAAAATTGATTAAAATATGAAATAGAGCTTTAAAACTCAACTGAGTTGACTTTGGTCAATATTTTGAGCAAACGAACCCGGATAAGTGTTTTGACAATTCCGATAGGTCCGTATCGTGATTTGGGACTTGGGCATATGCCCGGAATTTAATTTGGAGGTCCCAAGCTCAAGTTACGGCCATTTGACCGAAACTAGAAATCTAAAGGCTAAAGATTTCCAAAGTTGACCACGAATTTGGCTTTTTGATTCGGGGTCGGAATCCGATTCTGAAAATTGAAATAGCTCTGTTATGTCATTTATGACTTGTGTTCCAAATTTAAAGTCATTCCGAATTTATTTAACATGTTTCGGCACAAGTTTTGTAAATGGAAAAGTTTGAAACTCTTAAGTCCGAATCAAGGTGTGAATTGTAATTTTGATGTTATTTGATGTGATTTGAAACCCCGAGTAAGTTCGTATTATGTTACGGCACTGGTTGGTATAATTGAACGGGATCCCGAGTAGCTCGATGAGTTTCGGGGTAAGTTTTGAGCAAATCCGGGCATTTCGGCACTCTAATGTTGTTCTCGAACTTTTGGAAAAGTGCGGACCGCACAATTTTGAGTGCGGCCGCACTTCAGAGGAAAAGTGGAGACCGTAGAGGACAAGTGAGGACCGCACAATTTTGTGTGCGACCGGACTCTAGAGGAAAAGTGAGGACTGCACAATTTTATGTGCGGCCGCACATCAGGGGTTCTGCAGGTTCGATGGTCTGACTTCGGAGGCTTATATCAGTTAATCCACAACGAATTCGGATATTATTCAAAACCTAAAGTTGTAGCCCTTTGAATCTAGTTTCCAGAAAGGAATAGCATTAATCATTGGACATTTGTACAGAAAGTTGTGGACATTTTACTGAAGCCTGGTAAGCAACCAATGTGGAGTGCGGCCGCACAGCACTTGAAAATGTGCGGACCGCACATTGGGAAATCAGAATTTTGTACTATATAACCGAGGGTTTGGGTATAATTTAACATTTTGGACTTTGAGGGCTCGGTTTGTGGCGATTTTTTGTGAGTTTTCAAGAAATTCATTGGGGTAAGTGTTCCTTATCCTATATTGATTATATTCCATGATTCCATACTCATTTACATTATGAATCCGTGAATTTATCGAAGAAAATTCAAATTTTTATAAAATCTTCCAAAAATATAAAATTAAGATTTGAAGGTCAATTCGATAATTTTTGTATGGTTGAACTCGTATCGGAACGGGTGTTCGAATTTCATATGTTTTTTCGGGATTCGAGACGTGGGTCCCACTGTTGATGTTTGAGATGAATTTCGGATTTTAATCTGGAAACTTAGTAAATTCATATGGAATTAATTCCTACGATTTGTATTGAGTATATTAAATTGTTTATGACTAGATTTGAGGATTTGAGATATGAATTCACGAGGCAAAGGTTTATTGGATTCTTCAACTTGGTTGCAAAGTGAGGTAAGTGTCGTGGTTAACCTTGACTTGAGGGAATAGAACCCTTAAATTATTTGTTATGAGAAATACATTTGATCGACGTATAGTCGAGGTGACGAGTGTCTATACGTCGTCAAATTAATTATTTGCATAATTACTTGAAAAATCATAAATTATTTTAAATCATGAATTAATTATTATATTAATTATTTATCTCATGTTCTTTGCTCAATTTCATGCCTTGAATCCATGCTATAATTGTTACATGCTTATTTGATTATGTGACATAATTGTCACTTGACGTTTAGCATACTAATTTTGAAAATGCATATTACATCCTTAATTTCCACAATGAATAGCTACTTGTCATCACTTATTTCTAATAAGTCATAATTATTGTATGCTTGTTGTCTTATAATTTCATATTAATTATTGTATTGTAATTTCTTTTATAAGAATTGGTAAATGAAAATATTGGAGGAGCGGGTTGCACGCCGCAACAGAAATGAAAGTGAATATATTGGAGGAGCAGGTTGCACGCCGCAACATAATTGATTGAAATGAATATATTGGAGGAGCGGGTTGCACGCCGCAACGGAAATAAAAGTAAATATATTGAAGGATTGGGTTGCACGCCGCAACAGACTTATTTAAAAGTATATATTGGGGGATCGGGTTGCATGCCGCAACAGACTTATTTAAAGCCTATATTGGGGGAACGGGTTACACGCCGCAATGGAAACAATTTGAGGGATTGTGGCTGCTGAATTGATTTCAATTATTAATATTATTTACTGCTCGTACTACTATTCCCGTTATTATTATTATTATTATTATTACTATTATTATTATTATTATTATTATTATTATTATTGCGTACAGGTTAATATAAGCGACCTATCTTAGCCTCGTCACTACTTCGTCGAGGTTAGGCTCGGTACTTACCAGTACATGGGGTCGGTTGTACTGATACTATAATCTGCACTTCTTGTTCAGATTTCGTAGTTGGTCCAAGCGGCATACTATAGATTTGCCCGGATACAGCTACTAGTGGATACTTGAGGTGTAACTGCACAACGTTCGCAATTCTGAAGTCCCCTTCTATATTATCTCAGCTGTGTATTATATTTCAAACATATTGAATTTTATTCAGACCTTTGTTTGTATTATTCTAGAAGCTCATGCACTTGTGACTCCAGTTCTAGGATGGTATTTAGATATCGCGATTATTATGGAATATTCACTTTATTTCATACTTTATTTTCGCATTTGTTTTCTTGTTATTAATTAATTTAAAATTTTGTTAAAATGACTAGTTATATTCTAACGTTGGCTTGCCTAGCAAGTGAAATGCTAAGCGTCATCACGGTCCCGAAGGTAGGACTTTCGGGTCGTGACAGATCTTTAGTAAAAATATTTTCACGAAGTTTTTACTACCTTTTAGCTTAATTCAAGCAAGAAAATATTTCGATTTGATCGTCACTAGTTTTAACTCAATTAATTACATAACCTCACGGAGTGCTATTAATTGACTTTTTCTTAGTGAGCAAATATAATTGTATTAGCAATAAGCTATTATTCTTTAGAGTATTACATGTAGAAATTGAGATTTTATTGTAATAATATTATCAAATGAATTCAATGATTCCCAACTCTTTTTAATTTATAAATCCTTCAAAAATTGTTTGTTTTGCGTTAATTAATTAACAAGTTTTAAAACTCACCTTTCATCAATTTGGTTCTCTCAAATAATAGTAAGAATATTAAAAGTCTTTAGCCTAGATTAACCAATCTCTGTGGGACGATATCATAAACTATACTAGAATTTGACTGAGTACGAGCAGAAAAATCCTATGCACATTGGTCTCGTCATTTATATTTTTTTTTTTTAATTTCTATACTTTATGTTTTAATTCAACATTTAACAAGTACTAGTAATATTATTGGTTAAACATAAAGTTTTTATTTTTTAATTTATAAAATAGTATAATAATGCGAACAATAGAAAGTACATTAAAAATTTAAGAAAATTAGAAAGATAAAAAAACTCGTAGAAAATAAAATAACTAACACATTTTTACAAGTATATATGATGCAATAGTGGCTAAAGTATTATGAGATAGAAATTAGATATAATATTTTAACTTTTAAATACAACAACAACAACAACCAAGTAGGATCCCATAAGTGGGGTCTTGTAACGACCCGACTTATCGTTTTAAGAATTAACGCCATGTTGAGTGACTTAAATTTTGAGTAGCTTCGTAATATGTATTATGACCCGCGGATGTGGTCAAGTTTGATTTTCGAAAGATTCAGAATTAAATTAAAAGAACAATTCTTAGTTAGAAGCTTAAATGGAAAGAGTTGACTGGAGAGTTGACTTTCGAGCAAACGACCCCGGAATGGAATTTCGATGATGGCAATAGCTTCGTATGATGATTTCGGACTTAGGCGTATGTCCAGATTTGGATTTGGAAGTCCGTAGGACAAATCGACTAATTTTAGCGAAAGTTGGAAAATAGAAGATTTTTGGAATGTCCAACCGAAGGTTGAATTTTTTATAACAATGTAGGATTTGGATTCCAGAAATGGGAATAGCTCCATTACATCATTTATGAATTTTGTGCAAAATTTGAAGTCATTCCGAATTAATTTGATACGTTTCGGCGCAAGATATAGAAGTTGAAAGATTTAAAAATTCATAATTCGATTCGATGCGCGACTCATAATTTTGGCGTTGTTTGATGTGGTTTGAAGCCTCGACTAAGTTCGTATTATATTTTGGAACATGTTGGTATAATTGGTTAATGTCTCGAGGGCCTCGGGTGAATTTCGGAAGGTTAGCGGAGCAATTTGGTCTTGAAGAAAGATGCTGAAAAATGGCAGCAGTTGTTGGAATCGCACCTGCGCCCATAATTTCGCACGTGCGACCATCGTAGAAGCGAGAATAAGCTCGCAGAAGCGAGTGAAAGGGAGCTGGGCAAGGGTGATGGAGAAGGCCGCAAAAGCGGCAATTTGTGCGCAGAAACGCAAATGGCTCCACAGGTGCGATGCTTCGCTTGGAAGTGACCTTCGTAGAAGCGAGTTTTGGCTCGCAAAAGAGGCTCCGTAGATGCGGCGATTCGTCCGCAGGTGCGAGACTGGACGGAATCATTTAGGGCCAAAATAGGTCATTTTGCCATTTTCGTTTTGGATTTTTTGGAGCTCAGATTTGGGCGATTCTGGAGGGATTTTTCACAAGCTTGGTTGGGGTAAGTGTTTTATATCCTAAAGTATTTATATTTCATGAATCTATGATTATATTCATCATTTAATTTGGATTTTAATGGAGGAAATCAAGATTTTTGTAAAATCTTCCAAAAAATGAAAATTTAAGATTTGGAGGTTGAGTTATTATTGGAATTTGATAAAATAGGTATGGTTGAACTCGTATCGGAATGGGTGTTCGTATTTCATGAAAATTATGTCGGGTTCCGAGAGACGGGCCCCGCATTGACTTTTGTTGACTTTTTAGAATAAATTTTTAAGTCGACGTTCTATTATCCGGAATTATTTCTGATGAATTTTAATGAAATTATACAATTGAATTGGATAGATTTGAGTTGTCCGGAGGTCAATTCAAGCAAGGTACAAGCGATTTTGGAATATCGGCATAGCTACAAAAAGGTAAGTGTCTTGCCTAACCTCGAGTGAGGGAATTACCCCTTAGGCATCCAGTATTATGTGTCATTTATGAAATGTGAAAAGCCGTGTACGCGAGGTGATGAGTACATACTCGGGAATATATGTGAAAAATATATTGGATTAAAGTCTTAGGCATATTGTGTAATAAATTGGATATTTGTTGGCATTTATTTAATCATCTGTTTGCCATGCCTCAATTCGCATTTATTGAATTTGTTTTTATATGACGATTTGATGTGAAGGTTACATGTATATTTATGTGAATTCCGTGAGTTTGATGGTTTGATATTCTTGGAATTTAATTTCATTATGAATTTTCCCTATGCAAATAATTAATTAAACAAGCTTAAGAAAAAGTGTTAATATAATTAGCAAAATTTGGATTAATGAAAGCGTTGCCCTATGCTAATTAATTTCAATCTCTATTGATTATCTTTGAGATTTTATACACATTGTGTGGAGCCTTGGGCTACTTATTGTAAAATTAATTGATTTTGTTATATCTTTGGAATTGGTTGTGACTATTGGGCAAATCGTGATATGAATTGATTTTGTATATAAGAGCACCTGGTCACTTTCCGGAATTCAATGGGCAAGACTCAGATTGATTATCTTCTCTACAGGAAATACGATAAAGGTCTGTGCATTGATTGCAAGGTCATCCCAAGTGAGCACCTTACGACCCTACATAGGCTCCTAGTTATGGATCTGGAGATCAAGAGGAGTAGTAGGAAGAAGAGGGCGGTGTACAGGAAACCTAAGATCAAGTGGGGTAACTTGACCAAGGACAAAGCTCAGGAGTTAGGGGAGAAGTTGTTGGCTATGAGGGCCAGGATGAGTAGGGGGATGCATCTTGTATGTGGTTCATGACTGTGAATTGCATTAGGGAGGTTGCTAGAGAGGTCTTAGGGGTCACGGAGGGCTCTCCCGGGGGTCATAGAGGGGACTGGTGGTGGAATGGAGAGGTCCAAGGTAAAGTGGAAACTAAGAAAGTTGCTTATTTGAACTAGTAGAGAGTACAAACTAGGAGGAAAAAAGGACTTATCGGGAGTGTTACAGAAAGGCAAAGAAAGAGGCAAAGTTAACAGTTACGACAGCTAGAAATACGGCGTTTGCTCGTTTGTACAAGGAGCTCGGGGGCAAAGGCGGGGACAAGAAGTTGTACCGGTTTTCCAAGGTGACAGAGAGAAAGGCCCATGACTTAGACCAAGTCAAGTGCATCAAGGATGAGGATGGAAAAGTATTGATGGATGAGGCACTTATTAGGAGAAGATGGCAGGCATACTTTCAGAAACTATTGAACAAGGTGGGGGATAGACGCATTGTGCTGGGTGAGTTGGAGTACTCTGCGAGCCGGCGGGTTTTTGGGTACTGTAGGCGGATTACGGTAGAGGAGGTGAAAGGGGTGATGTGTAAGATGTGCAGGGACAGAGCGATGGGGCCAGACGAAATTCCGGTGGAATTCTGGAAGAGCGCGGGGCGAGCAAGTTTAGAGTGGCTCACTAGGCTGTTTAATGTTATTTTTAAGACGAAGACGATGCCCGAAGAATGGAGGTGGAGCACGATGGTTCCGCTTTACAAGAACAAGGGTGATATCCAAAATTGCAATAATTATAGGGATATCAAGATGTTGAGTCACACTATGAAGGTTTGGGAGAGGATGGTGGAGGCCAGGGTGAGGAGGTGTGTGTCTATTTCCTAGAATCAGTTTGGATTCATGCCGGGGCGTTCGAATACGGAAGCGATTCATCTGGTTAGGAGATTAGTGGAGCAATATTGGGAGAGGAGGAAGGACTTGCATATGGTGTTTATTGACCTTGAGAAAGCGTACGATAAAGTCCCGAGGGAGGTCATGTGGAGGTGTTTGGAGGCTAGTGGCATTCCGGTAGCATACGTTAGGGTGATTAAGGATATGTATGATGATGATAAGACTCGAGTGAGGACTGTGGGTGGGGACTCGGAGCATTTCCCTGTGGTGAAGGGGTTGCACCAGGGATCGGCTCTTAGCCCATTTTTATTTGCCTTAGCGATGAATGTACTTTTGCGACACATCCAAGGGGATGTGCCTTGGTGCATGCTATTTGCCGATGATATAGTGTTGATTGACGAGATGCGAAGTGGAGTTAACGCGAGGTTGGAGGTTTGGAGACAGACCTTGGAGTCTAAATATTTCAAATTGAGTAGAACCAAAATAGAATACTTAGAGTGCAAATTCTGTGATGGCGCCCATGAAGCAGACACGTAGAGGTAAAGCTTGATGCTCAAGTTATCCCCAAGAGAGCGAGTTTTAAGTATCTCGGGTCTATTATCCAAGGTAATGGGGAGATTGACGAAGATGTCACACATCGCATCGTAGCAGGTTGGATGAAGTAGAGGCTCGCTTCCGGTGTTTTATGTGATAAGAACGTGTTGCTAAGTCTTAAGGGAAACTTTTATAGAGTGGTGGTTCGACCGGTTATGCTGTAAGGAGCTGAGTGTTGGCCAGTCAAGAACTCCCACATCCAAAAGATGAAAGTAGCAGAGATGAGGATGTTAAGATGGATGTGTCGGCATACCAGGAGAGATAAGATTAAGAATGAAGTTATCCGAGACAAAGTGGGAGTAGCCTCCGTGGAGGACAAGATGCGGGAGTCGAGGATGAGATGGTTCGGACATGTTAAGAGAAGAAGCATTGATGCCTTTGTTAGGAGGTGTGAGAGGTTGGCCATTGCGAGTTTGACGAGATGTCGAGGTAGGCCTAAGAAGTACTGGGGAGAGGTGATTAGACAGGACATGGCGCTGCTCTAGCTTACTGAGGACATGACTCTTGATATGAGGGTGTGGAGGTCGAGGATTAAGGTAGAAGGTATATGGGTAGTTTTTAGTTGCTCACCGATAGTCTTAGTAGTACGCATGTCCCTTCATATTCTTAGCTTTTTATTACGTTATGTGGTTTTGTTCGCTTCAAGTATTGTATCCCTTGTTGCTAGTATTTGGTACTAATTATCCTTTATATCTCCCTTTTTCTTTTCTCTTCCCTCTTTCTTCCTTTCTTGCTATCCACTTCTTATTATTACCTTCCTCAGCCGAGGGTCTATTGGAAACAACCTCTCTACCTTTTAAGTAGGGGTAAGGTCTGCGTACAGACTACCCTCCCCTGACCCCACCTGGTGGGAACATACTGGGTTTGTTGTTGTAATTGATTTTGTATGTTATAGTGATAATATTCCGTGTAAATTATTGTGTTATTTGAGTTATTATTTTGAGGACATAAGGGTGGCATTTCACTGTTGATATTATGTGGGTATAAGGGTGGCATTTCATTGTTGTTATGTGTGTTGGAATATTGTCTGGGCGGAGAGATAAAGGTGGCAATAAGAGCGATAAGAGTGGCTATTGATATTATCAGGGCGGAGGGATAAGGGTGGCTATTATAGGAGTGATAAGGGTAGCTATAGGAGAGATAAGAGTGGTTATTGTCAAGGATGATATGTGATGATGTGGAGTGGTTGCATTGGTGATTTTATGTGATGTTGTTATTTTTCTTGTGTTTATTTTTATACCTTATGCAATTTGTCTTGTTGTTGGTAAATTGATAATAGTCTGATCATGTTGAAATTGGGAGTCTGTGGCTATTGCCAGGCGGATTATGAAAAGAAATGTGGGCACGAGGTGCCGTGAGTAAATAATGATGATACTGGCACGTGAATTATCCGTGCAGTTAAGAGATGAAACGTGGGCAGGAAGTACCGGGGGAAATATGATGGTTTTATTATTGGCACATGAACTATCCGTGCAGATGTGATATGAAAAATGGGCACGAGGTGCCGAGGAAATATGATGATTTAATTATGGGCATGAAGTGCCGTAAAAATATGAAAAAGGGCTGAGACCCATACTGTTATGATTATGAAATGAGGTGTCACGTGCTGACTTTTAATTGAAAGAATTATATTCAAAATATTTATTTGAAAGAATTTTTATTGAAAAAGTAGTATTTGAAGGAATTGTATTTGAAAGATATTTATTTGAGAAAATTATATTTGAAAAAGATTTATTGAAATAATTATATTTGAAAGATATTCATTTGAGGAAATTATATTTGAAAGAGAGTTATTTGGAAGAATTATATGTGAAAGATATTTATTTGAATAACTTGATTTGATTGGGTGTACTTGTATTTATTATTTGTTGAGCAATATTAATAGTGTTCTTGTTGCCATGCCGGGCATATCACTGGTTGATTTGTGTTGCCGTTATTATTATTTGTTTCCTATTATTTTGTATACTATATTGCACATGTTATTAGACTAGTGAGTGTCTTGACTGTACCTCGTCTCTACTCCACTGAGGTTGGTCTTGATACTTACTGGGTACCGACCGTGGTATACTCATTCTATACTTCTGCACATTTTTTTGCAGAGCCAGGTATTGGAGATATCAGACTCGTACATAATTAGAGTGGGATCTCAAGGATTCAAGGTAGAGCTTCTTGGTCGTCGCAGTTCCTTGGAGTCTTTCCATTTTATTGTACTGTTATTTATTTTTCAAACAGTATTGAGTATTCGATCCTTGAGATCATTTTATGTACTCAGTTAGAGTTCGTGACTCAGTACTACCAGTCTTGGGAAGTTCTTATATTCATATTTGTTCCGCTGTTGGTTTTTTTATTAAAAAAATGGTTTCGAAAATAGAAATCGGCTTACTTAGTCTTAGAGACTAGGTTCTATCATGACGCCTGTGGTGAGCTTTTGGGTCGTGCAAAATTGGTATCAGAGCTCTAGGTTCATAGGTTCTACGAGTCACGAACGAGTCTAGTAGAGTCTTGAGGATCGGTACGGAGATGTCTGCACTTATCTTCGAGAGGCTACAAAACTGTTCGAAAATTTGAACTTATTTCATTCTTGTCGTGCGGATTTGTTGATTGTGGAATTTGAGCCTTTGTATCTCTATTCTCTCACAGATAGTGAGGACACGTGCTACCGGGCCAGCTGAGCAGATACCAGCGCATACGGCTAGGTCCGCAAGAGGCCGAGGCCGAGGAAGGGCACATGCCGCGACTAGAGCACCTGTCAGAACAACAGTTGAGGAGCCACCAGTAGCTCCAGTTGGCGGACAGGTACCAGAAGCACATGTTGTTACCCCCGGACTTTATGAGACTTTAGCTTGATTCCTGAGTATGTTTGGTACATTAACTCAGGCGGGATTGATTTTTGTTGCACCAAATATTTCGCATATGGGGGGAGTAGCTTAGACTCCTACCACGACTCCAGATGAGCAGGTTCACATTGATCAGGTTCCGGATGTAGTAGCGGTACAACAGGTTATTCCGGTTCAGCCTGAGGTCAGGCCAGAGGCATCAGAAGAAGAACAAAAGAGACTTGAAAGGTTTAAGAGATATAGTTCACCTAATTTCAGTGGCACAGCTACAGAGGATGCCCAAGAATTTCTAGAAAATTATCACTGTATTCTCCGCACCATGGGTATTGTGGAAGTGAGCGGAGTTGCCTTTACTATATTTCAACTGTCAGGCGCAGTGTATCAGTGGTGGCAAATCTATGAAGAAGGTAGACCAGCCGATGCAACACCACCAACTTGGGCTTAATTTTCGAAAATGTTCTTGAAAGAGTTTGTTCCCCAGACTCTCCGACATGCGTGGTGCACAGAGTTTAAATGGTTGCATCAGGGCACTATGACAATGTCAGAATATGCTATTAGACTCAGTGAGTTGGCCCGTCATGCACCTATCTTGGTTCCTACAGTCAGAGAGTGGGTCCGCAGATTCATTGAGGGGCTCAATTATGATATTAAAATATGCATGGCTCGAGAGTTGCAAACTGATAATCCATTTCAACAAGTAGTGGAGATTGCGAGGAAGATTGAGGGTGTTCTAGGCGAGGAAAGAGAGTCTAAGGAGGCCAAAATGTCTCGAAAATCTGGAGGGTTCAGTGGATTTTACTCTTCAACTAGGACCCATTATAGCGAAGGCTCAAGCAGTCGGCCAGCTCAGTCCGCACATCACATTACTTGGAGTGCTCCAGTAAGTTCTTACAATACACCACCGGTACGGGATTCCTATAATGATTATTCCAGTTATCTGGCACAGACTCAGTATGAGCAACCGCAACTTCAGAGGGGCTGTTATGAGTATGGTGACACTAGGCACATTATGAGATATTGTCCCAGACTTGGGAGGGGTGAATTTTATCATAATACTCAGGCTATGGGCCCCAATGCAGTTACTACTCCACGTACACAACCAGTAGAGGGGTGGAGGACAGGCGGGTAGAGGACGCCTAAGAGGTGGAGGCCCGACCCGTTGTTATAATCGCTATGATTTGGCTGAGGCCGATACACCAGATAGTGGCGTTACAGGTATGATCCTGATTTGTTATAAAAGGATATTTTCCTGTAATTTTATTCGGATCTGAATATTGAGGTGAGTCCTCCTATTATGCTCCGCTTATGGGTGAGTTTCATAATTTTGTGACCCACTTATGTATTTATCCCTGTTGGGAGATTTGAAGATGTGAGCCCGTGTCTGTCATTTTTATTTTTGGGCACCATTGAGGGATATAACGACCATTGAGTAATTTTTATTATTCATTACAGTGAGTTTGATGTGTTTCAGAATAATTGATTCCAATTTTATGAATTATATGCCCTACCGGTATGAGGGTTCATTATGTGTTATGAAAAATGTTTACGAAATTTATTGAAAATAAGAAAGAAAGGAAATTGAAATTTTTGTTGGCACAATGTGCAAAATATTTATGATCCGGAGTTGAGGTCGAGATCCTCCATTTTTATATGATGTGAAATATTAAAACCGGGCTACAAGCTGCAGTGGAAGTTATATAAGGATGAGGTCCTTGTGGTGAAATATTTATGAGTTTAAATTCTCCCTTTGTGAAATTTAATTTGTACTATAGTACTAATAGGGATGCCTGATAGGCTTATGTCATAATTCTTTTATGTGTTTTTGTGTCATAATTATGCTGTAATTATTGAGTTTTAGCCTACGAGGTGAGTGTCCAGGTGGCGTTAAATGTGACTCGTTAAGTCGGGTAAATAGTTATGAGGTCTTCATGCCTCACATTTTACTGTCACTGTTGTGAAAATTCAAAACGAGGTATTGGTTAATATGAGGTTAATTGGCGATGTTGTAATCAACTATGAACAACTATTAAGACCAGAGATGTGATGATGGGCATACATATAATGTGCTTCATGTCCTGATATCATTATGATAATGTAGTGTTTGTAATGTTGAGATTAGTGTTATTGATATATACATTGTGGTGCTTTGTGGGGTTGTGGATGTGTTGTTAGGAATTGTCTTGGTGTTACTCTGGCAGGTGGATAGGCCCAATTACATGGGAGACTCTGCCGAAATTTCTGATAAGTTGATGTGTGCGTGGGCACGAGTTGCTATATCCAGTTGAGACTAATACTGTGCGTTGATGTAAAAATCGAACTTTTTGAAAATGTTTGGAGTGTAAGAAATTTGGTCTTAAAGTTTACAAATATGGATAAAATAAATAATCTCAATTGAGATGGTGTTGTCGGGTTTATCTCAAACGCGGTAACGTGGGATCAACCGTGAGTATATGTGTAAAAGTAAAATCATCAATTTGATAACCTCAGAATAATACTTAGCAGGTTCGAGGACGAACGTTTGTTTAAGAGGTGGAGAATATAACGACTTGACTTGTCATTTTAAGAATTAATGCCATGTTCAGTGACTTAATGTTTCGAGCAGCTTCATAACATGTATTATTACCCGCGGGTGTGGTCGAGTTTGATTTTCGGAAGATTCGGAATTAAATTAAAAGAACAATTCTTAGTTAGAAGCTTAAATAGAAAGAATTGACTTTTGAGCAAACGATCCCAGAATGGAATTTTGATGATGGCAATAGATTCGTATGATGATTTCAGATTTAGGATTATGTCCGGATTTGGATTTGGAAATCCGTAGGACAAATCGGCGCATTTTGGTGAAAGTTGAAAAATAGAAGATTTTTGGAAAGTCCGACCGAAGGTTGAATTTTTTATAACAAGGTCGAATTTTGATTCCGAAAATGGGAATAGCTCCATTATGTCATTTATGATTTGTGTGCAAAATTTAAAGTCATTCAGGATTAATTTGATAGGTTTCGGCGCAATATATAGAAATTGGAAGATTTAAAAATTCATAATTCGATTCGATGCGCGATTCATAATTTCGGCGTTGTTTGACGTGGTTTGAATCCTCGACTAAGTTCATATTGTATTTTGGGACATGTTGGTATAATTGGTTAAGGTCCCGAGGGCCTCGGGAGGATTTCGGAAAGGTTAACGGAGCAATTTGGAGTTGCAGGAAGCTGCTGAAAAATGGCAGCAGCTGTTGGAATCGCACCTACAGAAGCGAGAGGAAGCTCACAGAAGTGAGTGAAAGGGAGCTGGGCAAGGCTAAGGGAGAAGGCCGCAGAAGCAGCAATTTGTGCGCAGATGCGCCTGGCCATCGCAGAAGCGCAAATGGATCCATAGGTGCGATGCTTTGCCTGTCAGTGGCCTTCGCAGAAGCGAGTTTTGGCTCGCAAAAGCGGCTCCGAAGATGCGGCGATTCGTCCGCAGGTGCGAGACTGGACAGAATCATTTAGGACCAAAATTGATCATTTTGTCATTTTCGTTTTGGATTTTTTGGAGCTCGGATTTGGGCAATTCTGGAGGGATTTTTCATAAGCTTGGTTGGGGTAAGTGTTCTATATCCTAAAGTGTTTATATTTCATGAATCTATGATTATATTCATCATTCAATTCAGATTTTAATGGAGGAAATCAAGATTTTTGTAAAATCTTTCAAAAAAACGTAAATTTAAGATTTGGAGGTCGAGTTGTTATTGGAATTCGATAAAGTTGGTATGGTTGAACACGTATCGGAATGGGTGTTTGTATTTCATGAAAATTATTTTGGGTTCCGAGAGGCGGGCCCCGCGTTGACTTTTGTTGACTTTTTGGAATAAATTTTTAAGTCGACGTTTTATTATCCGGAATTATTTTCGATGAATTTTAATGAAGTTATACAATTGAATTGGATAGATTTGAACTGTCCGCAAGTCAATTCAAGCAAGAAGGCGATTTTAGAATATCGGCATAACTTCAAAAAGGTAAGTGTCTTGCCTAGCCTCGAGTAGGGGAATTACCCCTTAGGCATCGAGTCTTATGTGCCGTTTGTGAAATGTGAAAAGCCGTGTACGCGAGGTGACGAGTACGTACTCGGGATTATATGTGCAAAATATATTGGATTAAAGTCTTAGGCATATTATGTAATAAATTGGATATTTATTGGCATTTATTTAATCATTTGTTTGCCATGGCTCAATTCATATTTATTGAATTTGTTTTAATATGACGATTTAATGTGAATGTTACCTGTATATTTATGTGAATTTCGTGAGTTTGATGGTTTGATATTCTTGGAATTTAATTTCATTATGAATTTTCCCTATGCAAATAATTAATTAAACAAGCTTAAGAAGAAGTGTTAATATAATTATCAAAATTTGGATTAATGAAGGTGTAACGACCCGGACGGTCGTTTTAAGAATTTAAGTTTATTTTTTATATTTTATACGCATTGTATGGAGCCTTGGGCTACTTGTTGTGAAATTAATTGATTTTGTTATATCTTTGGAATTGGTTGTGGCCATTGGGCAAATCGTGATATGAATTGATTTTGTATGTGGGCGTGATAATATTCTATGTAAATTGTTGTATTATTTGAGTTATTATTTTGAGGACATAAGGGTGGCATTTCACTGTTGATATTATGTGGGTATAGGGGTGGCATTTCACTGTTGTTATGTGTGTTGGAATATTTTCTGGGCGGAGAGATAAGGGTGTCTATAGGAGAGATAAAGGTGGCAATAGGAGCGATAAGGATGGCTATTGATATTGTCAGGACGGAGGGATAAGGGAGACTATTATAAGAGTGATAAGGGTGGCTATATGAGAGATAAGTGTGGCTATTGTTAGAGATGATATGTGACGATGTGGAGTGGTTGCATTGGTGATTTTATGTGATGTAGTGATTTTTCTTGTGTTTATTTTTATACCTTGTGTAATTTGTCTTGTTGTTGGTAAATTAATAATAGTCTGATCATGTTGAAATTGGAAGCCTGTGGCTATAGCCAGGCGGATTATGAAAAAATTTTGGACACGAGGTGCCGTGAGTAAATAATGATGATATTGGCACGTGAATTATCCGTGCAGCTGAGATATAAAATGTGGGCACAAAGTGCCGGGGAAAATATGATGGTTTTATTATTGGCACGTGAACTGTCCATGCAGATGTGATATGAAAAATAGGCACGAGGTACCGGGGAAATATGATGATTTAATTATGGGCAAGAAGTGCCGTGAAAATATAAAAAGGGCTAAGACCCGTACTGTTATGATTATGAAATGAGGTATCACGTGGTGACTTTTAATTGAAAGAATTATATTCAGAATAATTATTTGAAAGAATTTTTATTTAAAAAGTAGTATTTGAAGGTATTGTATTTGAAAGATATTTATTTGAGAAAATTATATTTGAAAAGGATTTATTGAAAGAATTATATTTGAAAGATATTTATTTGAGGAAATTATATTTGAAAGAGAGTTATTTGGAAGAATTATATGTGAAAGATATTTATTTGAAGAACTTGATTTGATTGGGTGTACTTGTATTTATTATTGTTGAGCAATATTAATAGTGTTCTTGTTGTCCTGCTGTGCATTTCACTGGTTGATTTGTGTTGTCCTTATTGTTATTTATTTCCTATTATTTTGTATACTATATTGCACAGGTTATTAGATTAGTGAGTGTCTTGACTGTACCTCGTCTCTACTCCACTGAGGTTAGTCTTGATACTTACTGGGTACTGACCGTGGTGTACTCATACTATATTTATGTACATTTTTGTGCAGAGCCAAGTATTGGAGATATCGGACTCATACATAATTAGAGTGGGATCTCAAGGATTCAAGGTAGAGCTGTTTGGTCTTCGCAGTTCCTTGGAGTCTTTTCATTTTATTGTACTATTATTTATTTTTCAAACAGTATTGAGTATTCGATCCTTTAGATGATTTCATGTATTCAGTTAGAGTTCGTGACTCAGTACTACCAGTCTTGGGAGGTTGTTATATTCATATTTGTTCCGTTATTGATTTATTTATAAAACAAAATGGCTTCAAAATGTAATGGAATTCGGCTTACTTAGTCTTAGAGACTAGGTGTCATCACGACACCTGTGGTGGGATTTTGGGTCGTGGCAGGTCTGGGAAGGGTAGAGTGTACGCAAACCTTACCCTTACCCCGGAGGGATAGAGAGGTTGTTTCCGGGAGACCCTCGGCTGAGAGACAATATCTTAACTTTTAAATAATTAAAAATAATAATTTTGAGAGACATAAAACTAAGAAATGGAGATCAATTGCATGTGATCAGATATATATATTTATGATCATTTATATATTTTCAAAAGAAATATTCAAATAATATTTACTCCTACGATGTTCTCACTTAGTAAATATGTAATACTCTGACTTTGTTATTTGAGTTAATCTCAATCTTCATCATTCTATATATGAATAACACTTTTATCATTTATTTGTTAAAGTATCTCGAGGATCAACAATAGTAATTAGGAAATTTAATACATCATTTGCGTATGAATTATTAGGTTTATCCCAAGCACTAAACGATTGGGTACAATCGGGTACTTGGGACGTAAACCTCACAAAACTAAACACCACACATGATCATTATATTATTTTACAAGTGCCCTACTTAGAGGCCAGCGAGTCCAAAAACGCATTTTAAAACATTGATTAATAACAAGAGAACTCGTCTATTTTGTGAAAAAAATCAAAAACAATATAGTACTAAATAAAAAGAATACTTTCTTTTGCTTCTAGAAAGAATGATTTACAATTAAAAAAATATAGAGAATTTTCCAGCATTAATGTAAATGTTTGTAATTATCGACTATAATATGCCATTTAAAATAAAGTCCTAATATTTTTGACATTTTATATCTAATGTCGGTCTTTTTATGACATTTTGTATTGAATGTTGAAAAAATAATGTCATTGTTTTTACGATATTTTGTATCAAATGTCATTATTCTTACAACATTTTGAATCAAATGTCATTTTTTTTTACCACATATTGTCACAAGTGTTGTTATTTTTACGATATTTTGTCATAAATGTCAAGAAATTTATTTTTTCCCGATATTTATTTTAAATGTCACTAAATAAATGTGGTCGTATCCCTACTTTCTTGTAGTGTATTTTTCTTGGAAAAACAGAATTTTGATTAATTAAGCACGAGTACATGGCAAATCTGGAATGATCATCCAGCTAATTTGCGTGTAGAAAATATGATGAGAAAAAACAACTGTGACATTGAAGCTATCGACCTAGAAACAATAAAACCACGAAGAAAATGAAAGAATTTAATAAGCGTGTAGCACAAACTAGTTAGGGGCGAAGCTACAGTTTTTCTTTCAATAGACCCAAATATTACACTTATTACAACTACATCCAAGTTTAGCAATCCAAAATCTCACTTGTCGTGATAACGCCTATCTCAATACTAGGCAAGTCGACAATCTCAATAAACCACCATATCTTTTAAGTCTGAAAACATAATATCTAAATTCAGCGGAAGAAAACTCACAAATACATATATAAACACTCTCAAAACCCGATGTCACTGAGTACATGAGCATCTAAATGAATACAAGATCTCACTGATAAAATCACTATCTGAAAATATAGAACAGTACAATAACTAAAAAAGGAAGGGAGTCAAAGTCTGCGGGCAACTACCTTGATAATCTCCACAGAATAAATTCCGAAATCTAGCATCCGTCGTATCCGGGAGCACCTGGATCTGCACACGAGGTGCAGAGTATAGTATGAGTACAACCAACTCAATAAGTAACAAGACTAACCTTTGGGCTGAAAGTAGTGACGAGCTCAGCATGTACAGTCCAATATAGAAATAACAATACAAAAATATAGGCATGCTTTCAAGTTCAACAGTTACTCTCAGTACAAATAAAATAGATCAATTCTGAACAATGTGAGGAATATGACATTCCTGTATCTACATGCCAATCTACATACTGTATGTGATGCACCTTAGTGAAAACTCTGTGTACTCACAATCTAAAATACTCAATCACTCAGTACTGTATATGGCCAATCCAGCCCAGGGAAGATCCATCCCAAATATATATGTATGTCCATCAACTAACAATCAGTCACTCAGTACTGTATAAGGCCAATCCAGCTCAGGGAAAGATCCATCCCAAAATATCAATGATTCGGACAAGATCCATGTCCAGGAAAAATTCATCTCTCAATATAAATGCTTCGGGCAAGATCCATGCCCAGGAAAAATTCATCCCTCGATATAAATGCTTCGGGCAAGATCCATGCCCACGGAAAATTCTCTATATATATGGCAAGATCCATGCCCAGGGAAGATCCATCACAGATATATATATATATATATATATATATATATATATATATATATATCAACTACGCTCACTGTGGGGGTGCAGACTCCGGAGGGGCTCCTTCAGCCCAAGCGTATAATATGCAGATCCAGGCATTATAAATAAACATAACTATCACTCAGAATCTCCTGTCTCTCGAGCTCTCAATAACATTAAAAATCAACCCGACATGATGATATGAAGTATCAATGAATGACAATAGAGACTGAGATATGATATGCAAGTGATAGGTGTGACTGAGTACAAAATTATAAATTTAAACAAATAATTCAACAACAATACGACCCATGTGGGTCCCAAAATATATTAGCGCATATCTAAATCATGATCTTTAACACGAGTCTCAGCTCAATTTCTCTAACACGTGGAGGATGTGTGGATAATGTCATTTATTTAATTATCCAACTCCACATAATCAATTAAGTCACAATTCCTATGATGCACTCTCACACGCCCGTCACCTAGCGTGTACATCAACTCCAAACAATTCATACAACATGTAATTCAGGGATTCATACCCTCATAACCAAGTTTAGAAGTGTTACTTAACTCAAACTGTGTAATTCTTTATTCTGATATGCCCTTGCCATGAGAAGTGGTCTCCAAAATCCTCGTATCTAGCCACAATCAATTCAATTCCATCAAAACCAATTATTGTAATAATTTCATACGGAAATACTAATTTTCTAATAAAAATTCAAAATTAACTCAAAAATTACCTGTGGGGCCCACGTATCGAAATCCGACAAAAGTTACAAACTATGAACGTCCATCCAACTACGAGTCCAACCATATAAATTTTACCAAATTCCGACATCAACTCGACCCTCAAATCTTAAGTTAAAGTATTTAAATATTTCTACCATTTTCAACTCAATCTTTACCCATTGGACTCAACAATCTTTCCACAAACCTTATTGGTATGTGTATGTATAACTAATACTCTCACACCCAAGAATCATACTCTTAATCACCCATATTTTACTCTAAACCCGAAATTGAAGAATTGGGGAAAGAAATTCTTACCTCTTTAAAGTCCTAGCAAGATCTTAGTGAAATCTTCAAAACTTGAACAAGAATTGATGGATAAATGACTAAGTCTTCACTTTCTCTCTCTAAAATGCTCTCACCTCTTTCTAAAATATCAAATGAAACCCTTCAAAATGACCCCCAATAGTGTTTTAAAAGACTGGGGTCGGGTTTATAAAACAAGAAAAATTAAACCCCGAAACACACTCTACGGTCGCATGTGCGACCGCATAATGCTTCTGCGGCTCGCGAAATGGCCACGAAATGTGGCCTCCGGAACTGGGCAAGGCTGCCTCAGTATGCGGTCATTATGCGGTCCGCAAAACTGTTCTACGGTCGCATAATGCACCGCATAACTGATCTGCGGCTGCATAATGCGCCGCAATTTTTCTCCACACTTGCCCCTCTCTTGCTCCACTCTGTGACCATTGTGCGGTCCGCAGAGCGATTCTGCGACCGCATAGTGGTCGCAAAAATGACCCTTTTTCTGGCAAAAACTTTTTTTTACACATCGGTGCATTGTTCAACCCAAAAAGTTCGAGCCGCGAGAAATTTCTACAATCTTTGTGCTAATTAATCTACCCCAGCACCACAAAACCTTTTCAACTTAAGTTTTAAACCTTCGAACTAAATGTTCCAAATCGTTCCAAACCTCACCGAACCCCAACCAATTATCCCGGCAAGCCAATTAACAACCGTAAATCACAATTTGAACAGTAAATAGAAAGACGAGGTTGTAATACTCGAAACGGCCGATCGGGTCGTTACACCTTCAAACGGCCATCCTACATAAACTATTGTACCAACAATCACAACGACAAAATATGTTTTGATAATTCAAATTGCGGAAACTGAAAATTATCCGTTATTAAGAAACCCCCAAAAGAATGAAATAAAAAATAGAGAAGCAAATGTACTATAGCCTATACCACTTTCGACCTTCTCTATATTATAATCAATAGGAATGAATTTTAAAAGAGAAAAAAAAAAGGAATGAATTAGCTTTAGCTTTCGGGGGGTTTTATAACGAGGGAGGAGTATTTTAATTTAAGGGTAAAAGAGTAAATTATTTGATCAAATCTCAAGTGCTTTTAAGTCAAAAAAATGAGAAGTTGGTTTTAAAATAAAGTGTTTTTTGTCGGATTGCATATATGTGTTCATAACACGTGGCGGAAGACAATAACAATCATATGCAAAACTTATCAAGTTTAAAATTCATTTACATGTCAAAGATCAGATCTATGACGCACCTGGTGAAAAAAAATTCGTTTCAGAGTTTTCTTCGATAATGCGAAAACTCTATGCGTATCCACACCGATACCGATCTTTACTATCAAATCTTTTATCAATTAAAACCGCGAACAAATTGAACGAAAAATATTGTGTTGAAATTTTCTCAAAAATCTCAACTCAAAGGTAGAAGATCAAGAAATAATTTTCTCGCAATAATATTTTCTCTTAACTTTTTGGGGCACACATACACCTTATAGGTTTTCATATATCCTTCAAGTTCACAAATATATCTCTATATATAAGTGAATGAAAAAAGAAAGAATTAAAATGGTGTTTTAATTCATTTCCAAGTCAAAGTTGAACTTTAGAAAAATAATTCCAAGGAACAATTAAAATGGTATTTTGTGGACTTTGAATTGGTCTCCTTATTAATATTTAATATATATTCCATATATAAATAAATATTAATTATAAGTACCAAATATATATATATATAATTTAATTCAAGAGATATATATTAATTATAAGTACCAAATATATATATCACACATATATATATTTCAATCAAGAGATATAATTTAATTTTCTATTCCAAATAGAAAACTTCAATTTGTTCACAATATTAATTATATTCTCTGTGCTAGCAAAGAATATAACAATATTTCATTTGGACTAATAACTAAATTTATTTGACTAAATTAGATTCTTTAATTTAATTATCAAATAATAAAATAATTCACCCTTTAACAAAGATCAGAACACTCGTTAGTGCGCCCACATAGGTTCAATACTAAATCGGTAGTAAATTGATCACATCAATATACTAATCAAGGGTGGCGTCTAGCAACACTCATCAATGACCGGATAGCATGAAATATATAATTTACTCTCAAGAACCAGTAGAAGAATAAAGTAGCAATTCCTTCTCTCCTTATAGCTCTGGATCACCCTAGGATATGGTTCAACTGTCAAATCCTAATAGGTGACCAACTATGTGTTCATGTCAAATATAATCGACCATTGAATTACCTAAGAAACTCTTTTCTTCTTTCATTCAATTGCCTGACCAATGTTTTAATTTGGTCGTTTATAATTCATGACAACATGGAGCTTAAACTCATTACCAAGAGTTGAATGATTCCATCTTGATCAATCAATAATTCTATAAGCATTTAGTTATACCCAATATCCTTTCAACTATCGCCCTAGGGCCATAGGTGTCGTCTAATATCAAAGCACAATAAATAACTTGTCAATTACTATGACGATATGAGGTCAAAGGAAATTCTTACATCACATTCTTCAAGAGAATATCATATTGACAGTTTATGGTAATTCTAACCATTATGAATTATCCAATGAGTCGGATCAATGATCATATCTCTATGTGCATCATCTATCTATGTGATTTAATTAATGAGATCAACTAATCTTTATCCCATAATGACAATCACATAAATGTTGATCTAACCGGATTACTAATGTCCAAATTAATAATCCTACGATCAAGAACAAATTTAGATTAAATTATAAGAAACTTCACTCTCATTATCATGATCTCCATCACAATGTCAGGTCTCAAAATTTAATTAAGGATCTTATCAAATTAATCAAGCAATTAATAACAATGATAAAAGAATATCAAATGTCATATATATATTTTATATCAAATAACATTCACAAAAATATGTTCAAATCATCAAGTATGAGACTGAATCTAAGACATATCTACCATATCCCTAACACTTTTGAGTGATTTGAGCTTAAAAATAATTTCTTAAAATTAAAATACTTTTAAATTTGCCAAACACTAAAACAAATTAAAAAGTACTTCTAAATTGATTTGAATAGCTTTTGAGCCGATCCAAACATTCTCTAGGTCTATATCATTAGAAGAGGAACGAATTCATCATAGAGAAGAGGACTAGCATTATCATATAGCGTAGGAAACACAGAAAACATTCAAAAAGCTGGCACGTGATACAAAGCAGGAAGCATGTAATATTGCTTTTAGCCACATCACTCCTCAAACTTTCATTTACGATTTCTCTGTTTTGAATTTATCTCCACAAGACCCTATTAGGAAAATGCATTTTCCTAACGATTTTCACTGTACTAACGCGCGATATGGATTTATCGACAGAATTCCTTCGGAAATTAAAAAAAAGAATTTCTTTTTGATATATTCCACGGAAAATTGTCAAAATATTTTGCAAGTACCGCGAATTATTTTGACACAAGTCACAATCTTACCCTAGACGCCAAAATCTGCTTTTAATGAATACTTTGTTTATAGAAAATTGGTGGTGATGCTTTGACAAGGAGAGAACTCATGATCATTATTAGAGGCGGAACCCGAATTTGAATCTAATGGGTTCGAGATTCTATTCATTATAAGTTACTGGGTTCTAAATTAATATTTTGTACATATTTAATGAATTTTTAAAGGCAAATATAGAATTTTGACCAAAACTATTGAGTTTGGTCGAACCCGCATTCGAAACTTTAGCTTCGCCGCATTTGATTATTATGGGCAGCTAATTTTACTAAATTAGAGGTACTTAATGCTATTTTATTGGTTTAACCATATACATAGAGAGAGAGAGAGAATGCGGTATTCATTGGTGTGACTAATTTGAATTTGTATTGTGTAAGATCATTTAAGGGAACTTGCTCCCTAACAAGAATTTGATAACCGAGGCCTTTGATTCAAAGTGGTCTTACCACGTCTCTTGCTGGTCACTCAATGATATGTTATGTTAAGTGTATAACTTGGTCAATCTCCTGCTTGAAATGTAAGTATCATGAAACTCCAAGAAAAATGATTATTTGGTACCTAAAAACTAAATCGAAAATGCCACCACTACTGCAAAATCAAGTTTCATGTTTTTTGTAAGAGTGGCTGCGCATTCTGATTCCAAAATGTTCAATTAAGAAAAAAAGAATTTAAATCTTATTCGCTAAAGTGTAAAGAAAATAATTACACGAGTAGTGTAAAACTCGATAGACTTTAATATGTCACGACTATCACTCTCATTTCTAGCTTACTCATCCATATATGCTTAGTGTGAATAGTTATCTACTTAAAACTTTTGTATAATTTGTCTTATATTTAATAAATGAAATTTAAATTCAAAATAATTTTTTTTAAAAAGTAATCTCAGTTCTCAGGTACGTACCCAAATGTTTACATCGACATCGACTTTACACGAAAGCAAGAACGATTATTTGCATTAAAGCACACGCAGACCACAGAACCCTATGGTTTTTCCAATTAAAAAGGAATAAAAGTAGCCCTCTTCTTTATCGTAGAAACAATTTGCAATCTTGTGGTTGATGAGTAACAGGAATTTAACTAATTATAAAGTTACATACACACTCTTAATTAACTAATTTCATACTTCCTTTCTTTCACTTTTTAATTGAAGGTGATCCGACCAACAACACTTACTTTCTCTCTATACTTTCTCTCTATTCGCACTCCCCCTCTGTTAACGCTCACTTTTCCCCCAATTATCTGCGCATCGCCGTTGGTCATCCGGTGACTCCAGGTACGTTGAGCCTTCTCTTTTTCTGTCTCCATTTCTCTTCTTCTTTCCTATAGTCTTCTCCCCCTCCTGTCGTGTGCCTATTTTCTTCTTCTCCTTTCTTCCTCCGTCTCTCTCGTGGTTCTTCTGCAATTTCCTCATTCTCCAACCCCTCTTCTTCTCCTGCTCTGTCTCGCGACCCCACTGCTCTGCTTTCTTCTTCTTCTCCATCGCTGTCCCCATAGCGGAGACAGAAACCAGTGACCTTTATTCTTGGCCCGTGGTGTTTCTTTGTTTGTTTCAGGTACTTAGCAGCGACTGTTGGAGGTGCGTGTCGGGCACACGCGATATAGCGTTAACTGACAGTTCCGATGGGCCCGTGACAGCGCGTGGGAAGCGGGAAATCAGTTCCATCTGGTCCACCTGTCGACCTTCTTTGTAATACCTCGTACTTCCGGGCTATGGTTCGACTTGTGTGACATAGATAAACTTATCTGAACTCGGGAGATCGAGGTTGTATCCAAGCTTAGAGACCTAGGATTAAGTATATTTAAGTGTTGAACAGAGGTTGGAGGTAAGGAAGTTGAAAAGAATGAGTTTCGGCAAAGTTTGGCTTGAATGAGGTGGCATACGGATCGTACACTTTAAAGTGTGACAATGACGATTAGAAAAAATATTTTTGTACTCGAAAAGAGTCTATGAACTAGTACCATGTTTCATTGGCATGTTAATAAGTATACTAGGTGTATTATAAGTGATTTAAGAGCTAAGGATAGCTCTAGCATAAAGTTGAGTTGATGGTTACGTCACGGACTAAAATTTCAAATAAGCTCGCACATGGCCCGACTTCAAACAAGTATATTTCCCAGGATATAGAGATTTATGGGGTGAATTACCTACCCAATTAAAGTTATTCGAATATAGTTTTTAACGTATTAAATCCTTTGTTAATCCGACCTCCGTACAAAGAGTTATACGTGTTTATTATAGACCTGCATAGTGCCAAAGTGCATGCGGGACATGTGGAACCTCCCAAGGTTAAGTCGGCCAAACTTTATGTTTTATAAGGTGAAACTTTGAGATAACATTTCCCTCTCAAGTTTTTCTCTCCATCATCAAAGACCTTCAAGCAAATCGAAGGGGTTCTTCCGAGATAACTAAGTGAAGAAAGTTCTAGGGTTGCGCAGCCAAGATTGAAGCTTATAGCGGACCGATTAATTATTTGTAGTCGAGAAAAAGATTGAGAATCAAGAGGTCCGAAGCAGCAGATCCAGTGAAGGAGTCAGGAATTTCACTAAATGGTATCAAAATATAAAAATTTAAATATACCGTAAAATTAAGGAAAGTCAATGTATAGTAAATATATATAAAATAAATAAAAATTATTCAGCAATATAATGTAATTTTTGGCGAAAGGGTGTCAACTGACACCCCTTGGTTGAATGTGGCTCTGCCACTGAGCAGACCCTCCGGCTAGACATCAGTTTGTATATTCGGCTTCAATTGGTGAGCCTCACTCTATCTGGAGTGAGTCTGGTTCCTTTTTGGTGTACAATTGTTTGGGTAGATCGGGGCCCTATTCCGCCATTTTTACAATTATAGATGATCTTAGAGGCTTCATAGACCAGAGTCGCTCATGTAAGGTACTTACAGCTTGTTTGGATGGTTGTTCCCCCATTATATGGTACTGTATTCTTATCCCAAAACAATATTTGTTTTGATTGTTTCATTAAAATTGGTTATACTGTATTGTTAAATCCATTGTTTTGGAACAATGAAAAGTCCTATTTTTTGAAACAACCGATTTGGTGTGGTGAGATTATTTCCTATTTTTCTTTCCAATTATGCCATAACTTATTACTCCATAATTCTATTTTATCCTTTACCTTTTTTTAATTTTAACTCCAAATCTTCAACCTATAACCTACTTTGTTTTCGTTCTTATTTTTTTTTCGAGAACTTCTGCCGCTTCGAACTCCAACATAAAATGTATAGGTTTTGCCTTCTTTTTTTTTTTGGTTTTGTTTTTTCTCCTAATGTTATTTTAACTCCAATTCTAATTAATTTAACTCTAATTCTTTGTTATTTTGTTTTGCCAATTTTCGTTCCTTTCTTTATAAGACATATTTGGTGATAAATTAGTAGGAAGGGGTTTTCTTAAATTATTTTTATGCGTGATTCTTGATAAATTTAATATTTAAACAATTGAGGTTATTTTAGTAAACTTATCAGTTACAGTACAGTACGATACAGTCAAACCAAACAATAAAATGTTATTTAACAGCAGTAAACAGTACAATCTATTCAAACGTTGTATTTATAAAAACATGAAATAAGTGTAGGTCATGTATAACATCTGCCTCTAAACTGCTGAATCGTGTCAATAACATACGTGAGGAGACATACTCAAAAGACATATATACATATACATGCGGAATACAGTAGGGCGAACCGACAAGGCCACATATTATCCAACTATACACACTACTAAAAATCCAGTAAAAACCGACCAAAAAAACCGACCAACGTTGGTCGGTAATGGCCAAAAACCGACCAAAACGCGACCATTTACGTGTGGACGATATTTTTGTGGTCGGAAAGGCATACCGACCAAAGTTGGTCGGAAATTACCGACCACCTTTGGTCGGTCAATTAAATTAAAAAAAATATTGCAAAAAAAACCGACCAAAGTTGGTCGGTATTTTAATTATGTAATAAAAAGATTCACCATCTGGGAATCGAACCGGGGTCCGTACTGTGGCAGGATACTATTCTACTACTAGACCATTGATACATTTTGTTTTAAGACTCTCTTTTATTTGATTTATACTCTTTAATTATATTTTCGCACGAAAATAACCGACCAAAGTTGGTCGGTTTTATTAAAAAGTAAAATTACCGACCAAAGTTGGTCGGTTTTTTTAAATGACTGGCCGAATTAACCGACCAATTTTGGCCGATTTTTTTAATATTAATTTTTATTTATTTTAATTGAAAAACCGACCAAAGTTGGTCGGTTTCTTGAAACATAAATTTCGCGGGACACAAAAATAGTTTCCCGCATTTTTGCGCCAAAGAAAACCGAACAAAGTTGGTCGGTTTCGTAAAAAAAATAATTTTTTTTTTTGAAAAACCAACCAACTTTGGTCGGTTTTTTTAGGTCGGTTTTTGCCGAATTTCTAACAGTGACATGACTGGGCCCCGTCATACCTTATATGTATAAAAACGTATCGTACCAAAACTCAATAGTAGATCCAGTTCAAATGGAGCACACCAACTCTCGCTGAGCTAGGATTTTAAGGATGGAGACCGTCAGCCTGTCTACCTGTACCTGCAACATGAAACGCAGGCCCCCAGGCAACAGGGGTGTTAGCACGAATAATGTACCGACTATATAAGGTATAAAAATAAATATATATAAAAGGCATGAAAGAAACATGGAGTAAAGAACTCAACTTGTAAGTCTGAATAGCTCTATGAATCATGAAAATATTTATAATATCATGCAGATGCGTGTAAATGTCATATCATGCATAGATATATGCGTACATAATATCATCAAGCCTCTGAGGGCATCCCATCATATCATCTCGGCCTCTGTGGTCGAAACCATCTATATATACCAACTGATCAGGTGGAGGTGCATATATAACGCCATAACCTTTCCCCATATCCCATATACATATAATATATGTGTATATAACGTCATCTGGTCATGGGTCAATGTACATATAAACATAATGAAATAAGTCAATAAGATCTCTCGGATAAATTTTATCTACTTACGTATTTTTTTGAGACCCATGAACAGAATATATAATAATAAGACACATGGGGAATCAACAACATAGGCACTTCTATAACTTCTATGAATAGAGGCATTTATGAAAGTTGTGCGTTTGCTCGTTTCGTTTGTATCGTATGGATCATGCCAAAAGGAAAGAAGGGATAGCCTTAACATACCTTTATTTCTTGGCTAGCGATAGCTCCCGAGTTCCCGTACGCTCTACGAATGATAATCTACATTGTATAAATGATTTGGATCACAATCGAATCAATAAACCAAGAATTGGATTCGCCACAATATTTTATCGAACATTTGGGGTGCATAAGATTCATCTCATCCTACAATGGCAATTCAACACCACTAGCTCTTATCCTCTAATCACAACACAACCACCATCACAAATAACTATACTTCACAATTTTCAGCCATAGGATACCTTAAGAAGCCACCCAAAACCGTTCAACAACTACAACACTTATTCAATAACCAAAGTATGATCCAAATGACCTCAAATACATGGAGAAGGGTATGATATTACCTTGAACAGCAAGGATAACAACACATATACATATTTATAACTATATTTCCAGCCCTTCAACACAACCAAATCCTCCTTAAATACATTACAAGAACCTTTATTTCTACATCAATAAGAAATTAAAGGATTTCTCTAAGTTGAAGATAAACTTATCTAGAAGGATTGTTGAATTCTTAACTTAATTATTTGAAGAAAAGGGATAAGATGAACTGGATATAAGCCTTCCCAACACCTTTACACACAAATCTTCCAAACCAAGAAAAATATTGTAATACAATTTCCTTAGAGATAGATGTCCGTAAGGTGCAATTGTAAAGGGCTTCTAGTTAATTGAGATGGGGTTTATATGAATTGAATAATGGGATATGGTTAATAAATTTGCTTCTTCAATTCAAGTTAAAGAACTCTTCATACCGTAAGAAATAACTAACTTTCATTGTTGCCTTTATTCTCACTAAGAAACTAATTTAATTCAAGTAGTATATTAAGACAATTCATAACCCCTTGGACCGTGGGGTCCATTTTCCCTATATAATAAAATATGAATTGTCTACCCCATACATACAACCACTAGATCACCTATATGTAGAGTGTCTTATTTCATATTATGCATCCACGTGAAAAGGTGTCCATCCTCAATTATGGTAGGGTCCATTTTCATCTTTAGCTAATTTCATGTTTGTTCTTTCTTTCATTACACCCAAAATTTAACTAATGCACGTCATAAACTCTTTGACCTTAATTTTATATATACCAAGTTATTTAACACATTGATTAAACTCATTATCAAGGTAATCAACACTAGTGCATAGCCTATTTTGCAAACACTAACTATTGTTCCTAACCATCATCGTCACACTTATAAGTCCTACATCATTTCGAGACTTCATCTTTTTATACACCGTGCTCTTTATTTGCATACTTAGATATGACCAAAATTCTTTCATGGCTCAGGTCTAGTTACACATGCCGAGTGACCCAAGCCATAGACCGAAAGCACATGATGTAACATCCTTCCCCCCTTTAGAAACATTCGTCCTCGAATGTTAACTCTTAGAGATCTATAGAAATTCTGGCAGAGTCTCCTCTATAACAGTACTAGTACCAACCTGTCACGCAGAAAACCCAAAAATACAAAGCCACATAGGGTCACAATCATCAATAACACTAATGGCCTCACACGACCAATGACAGTAACTAACATAAGAACCTAGTATCATATACGTACCTAAAGGATGTGATGTCTCAGTCCGACCCTCCTCTAGAAGAAAAAACAAGTGAGGATACCTAGTCTTCATGTCTTCTTCAGCTTCCCAAGTCATCTCCTCCACATTATTATTTCTCCATAGTACTTTAACTAAAGCTACATCCTTAGTTCTTAATCTACGAACTTGTCTATCTAGTATAGCAATGGGAGCTTCCTCATATGATAGCTGCTCTGTAACATGAACATCGTCAATTGGAATGACTTTAGAGGGATCTCCAATACACTTACGGAGCATAGACACATGAAAGACTGGATGTACAGACTCCAATTTTGAAGGCAAGTCTAACTCATATGCTACTTGGCCTACATTGTGTATAATATTATAAGGTCCAATATATCGAGGGCTAAGCTTTCCTTTCTTACCGAATCTCATAACGCCCTTCATCGGTGATACCTTTAGGAATACCCAGTCGGCTAACTGAAACTCCAAGTCTCGTCGTCGATTATCTGCATAGGACTTCTGACGACTCTGAGCTGCTAATAGCATTTCCCTTATAAGCTTAATCTTCTCAACTGCATGTTGTAACAACTCTGGTCGTACTAACTTTGTTTCCCCATTCTCGAACCATCCGATAGGAGACCTACACTTCCGTCTGTAAAGAGATTCGTATAGAGCCATATGAATGCTGGAACGATAACTATTATTATATGCGAACTCAATAAGTGGAAGATGATCATTCCAGCTACCCCTGAAGTTCATCACACAAGCCCGTAGCATATCCTCCAGTGTCTGAATAGTACGCTCAGCCTGACCGTCTGTCTGGGGATGAAATGATGTACTAAGACTTACCTGAGTCCCCAATCCTTTTTGGAAGGACCTCCAAAAATTAGTTGTAAACTGAGCACCTCTATCTGAGAAAATAGATATAGGGACACCATGAAGTCGTACTATCTCCTTAATGTAAAGCCTTGCATAATCCTCTACTGAATACGTAGTCCTGACAGGCAGAAAATGGGCTGATTTTGTAAGTCTATCAAAAATAACCAATATAGAATCGAACTTACGCTGGGTACGAGGTAAGCCTATGATGAAATCCATATTAAAGTCGGAATCTCTATAGCCTGTAATAATCCACCGGGTTTATGATGCTCAATCTTAACCTGCTAACAATTAGGGCACTGAGCAGTAAACTCTGCTATATCCTTCTTCATTCCTCCCCACCAGTATATTCCCCTGATATCTTGATACATCTTCGTCGCTCCTGGATGAATAGAATAACGAGAATAGTGAGATTCTCCCATAACCTGCTGGCGCAACCCTACCACACTAGAAACACATAATCGACCTCGATATCTGAGGACTCCATCTCCTGTAATATCAAATGGTGTCTTCACCTTTTGAGGGGTTGTATCTTTGTAGTGATCTAGCACAGGATCTTCATACTGGCATTCCTTTACTTCGGTTACTAGAGAGGATGTTGTCGTGTCCTGAATAGTAACTTCGCTACCACCTGAATCTAGTAATCAAACTCTAAGATTAGCTAGCTGATGAATCTCACGAGCTATCTCACTCTTCTCTGTCTGTAAATATGATAGGCTACCTATAGATCTACGACTGAGGGAGTCAGTTACTACATTCGCCTTACCTGGATGGTATAAAATATCAATATCATAGTCTTTCAGTAGCTCGAACCATCGTCTCTGACGTAAATTTAATTCCTTTTGCTTGAATATATACTGAAGGCTCTTATGGTCCGTATAGATATCAACATGAATGTCATACAAATAGTGCATCCACATCTTTAGTGCATGAATTACCGCGGCTAAATCTAAATCGTGGGTTGGGTAAATCTTTTTATGGTTTCTTAGTTATCTAGAAGCGTAAGCGACAACCTTACCATGCTGCATCAATACACAACCCAATCCAACGCTCGAAGCGTCACAATAAATAGCATAACCATCGGTCCCTTCTAGAAGTATCAGAACTGGTGTTGAAGTCAATATGTCCTTCAATGCCTAGAAACTCCGCTTACAAGCATCAGTCCACTGAAACTTAGTTACCTTCTGAGTCAACTTTGTCAATGGTGCTGAAAGAGAAGAAAACCCATCTACGAATCTCCTGTAATAACCTGCCAAACCCAGGAAGCCACGAACCCTCGTCGGTGTCGTGGGTATTGTCCAAGTCTTCACGGCCTCAATCTTCTGTGTATCAACCCGGATACCCTCACCTGAAATAATATGACCAAGGAAAGCTATAGAATTAAACCAGAATTTACATTTAGAGAATTTGAGTACAACTTCCTTTCTTGTAGAACTCTGAGCATAGTACGTAAATGATCTGCATATTCAGCCTCTGAACGGGAGTAAACCAAAATATCATCGATAAATACAATCATGAACTGATCTAGAAAGGGTCTGAATACACGATTCATCAAGTCCATAAATATTGTTGGGCATTGGTCAACTCGAACGACATAAGTCGAAACTCAAAGTGCCCGTATCTGATCCTGAATATTATCTTCAGAATATATTTCTCTTTAACCCTTACCTGATGGTACCCAGACCTCAAGTCTATCTTCGAGAAATACCTGACACCCTGCAACTGATCAAATAAATCATCAATTCTCGGGAGCGGGTACTTATTCTTGATCGTCGCCTTATTCAACTGCCTGTAATCAATGCACATCCGCAATGAACCATCTTTATTTCTTACAAAGAACACAGGTTCTCCCACGGTGATGTACTGGGTCTGATAAAGCCTTTTTCAAACAAATCCCCCAGTTATTCTTTTAACTCTCACAGCTCTGCAGGTGCCATTCTATACGGAGGAATAAATATCGGTTGGGTATCTGGTAATGTGTCAATAGCAAACTCAATCTCCCGCTCTGGTGGAAGGCCTGAAAGCTCATCGGAAAAAACATATTAACCATCGCGATAGACTGAAGGTTCGGTGACTCTGCTTTCACATCTTGTACCCAAACTAAGTGATAAATATAGCCCTTTCTGATCATCTTTCTTGCCCTGAGATAGGAAATAAACCTACCTCTTGGCGATGCAGTATTACCTTTCCACTCCAGATTTGGCTTCCCTGAAAATTGGAACTGAACCATCTTTGATCTACAATCAACGTTAGCATAACAAGAAGCCAACCAATCCATACCCATTATAACATCAAATTACACCAAATCTAAATCAGTCAAGTTTGCTACTATAGAACGACTATGAACTACTACTATACAGTCTTTATATATCCGTCTAGCTATCACTGGATACCCAACAAGTGTAGACACCTCAAAAGGTTCAATCAACTTAGGTGTTATCCCAAACTTACTAGCAACCAATGGAGTGACGTACGATAAGGTGGAACCTGGATCAATCAATACATATACATCATATGAGGAGACTGATAATATACCTGTAACAACATCAGGTGATGACTTCGGATCCCGTCGACCCGCTAATGCATAAATACGGTTCTGAGGACTGCTCGAGCTAGATGCTCCACTTCTGCCTATACCACGACCAGCTGGTGCCTGTGAACCTTGCCCGGGGGGGCGTACTGATGATGATGAACTAGCTACAGATCTCACTAACTGAAATATACTTGCACTACCTCTCGTCAGACAATCTCTCACAATGTGGCCTGGATAACAACAAGTATAACAAACACCCAACCCTACAAGCCACTGCCTGACATGTTGCTTACCACACTGAGCACATCGTGGCAAGGGTGGCCTCATCTTACTTGACTCATACCTATAATGAGAACTAGAGGCCCTGGGACTATGACTGGGACCTGAATATATGGAACGATCAAATCTCCTACCGGCAAACTGAGGGGGTGCACTGGCCGATGGCTGGGATGGATACCTAGGGTACTGCTGTCGTTGACCACCTCAAAACTCATTAGAAGGACTTGAATATCTCGCTCTCTTACTCTGGCCCCTATCATGCTCACGATCGTCCCTCTGCTTGCTTACGCTCCTCTGCACCCTGAGCGTATGCCTGAATACGAGAAATATCTATGCTTGGCTGAAGTGAGACCGACATACAGTCATTAAGCAAGTGCGGCTCCAACCCCATCACGAACCGGTGAACCCGATCCTCCATCTTAGCTACAATAGTGGGAGCATACCTAGCCAAAGAATCAAACTGAAGGTTATACTCCCGAACACTCATATTACCCTACCGAAAGGTCAAGAACCTATCAACTTTGGCCCGTCTAAGCTCTGGTGGAAAAATAATGACGAAGAAAAGCCTCTGTAAACTCTTGTCATACTGCTGGAGGGGCATCCTCACCTCTGGACAACTCCCAAGACTCGTACCAATTAACTGCAACATCCTGAAGTCTATAGAAAGATAGCTCAACTGACTCAGTCGCAGTGGCCTTCATTACCCTCAAAGTTCTCTGCATCATATCAATAAATACCTGAGGGTCCTCGTTTGGATCTGCTCTAGTGAATACGGGAGGGTCCAAATTAATGAAATCGCGAACCCTCGCACTGATGGCCCTATCTGCATGATTGATACCTACTACCGGGCGTTGTGCCTGTGCAGCCACTAATCGAGTCAATAGTTGAATAACATCTCTCATCTCCTGACCTGGAGTATCTGAATGAGGAACTGGGGGTACTAGGGCTGGCGCTGGAGCTGGTGCCACTCGGATCTCCTCCGGAAAGGGTAGGGTATGTGAAGTCTGAGATGGAGTCCCACTATGTGACTCTCCCAGAGCCCTGGCAACTCGTGGCGCTTGACTTGTAGTCTCATCATCCACGAACTTTCCCTTTTGGGAGGTTGTAGCCTTCTTGGGCATCGCTGAAAACATAACATATCGTTAGGAAAATGAATTCTTATATCACACGATCTAAGATAAGAAGGGAGGGTAAGATCCTATATGTCCTGTAGCCTTATCTTTATAAATGTGGTGTACAATACGCTCATAAACAAGACTCTACTAGACACGGTCTGTAGACAACCCAGGATGGAACTGCTCTGATACCACTTTTGTCACGACCCAAACCGATGGGTTGTGACGAGTGCCCGAGTTCTACCTACCGAACACCCCTAAGCATACATCTAAGATATAAATATGAAATAAGTGTAGGTCATGCATAACATCTGCCCCTAAACTACTGAATCGTATGAATAACATAGGTGAGGAGACATACTCAAAAGACATATATAGATATATATGCGGAATACAGTAGGGCGAGCCGACAAGGCCACATACTATCCAACTATACATGACTGTCTTCACACCTGCGGGCCAATAGCCGCTTCTGCGGCTCTGTATCTGCGAAATACAATCGCTGTTACGGAAGAAAGAAATAAGGTGATCACTTTATTCATGGATGGGTTTGGGTAGAAGGAAATCTAATAGGCTTGCTCGGCCGGGTTCACTCGGTTGAGCGCCGGTCGCGCTCCCTGAGTTTGGGGCGTGACAAGTACTGAGTATGTAAGGCATGAAAAGAAGTATATAAAAGACGTGAAAGAAACATGGAGTAAAGGACTCAATTTGTAAGTCTGAATAGCTCAGTAATCGTGAAATCTTCATAGTGTCATGTATATGGGTATAAATGTCATACCATGCATAGGTATATGCATACATAACATCATCAAGCCTCTGAAGGCATCCCATCATATCATCTCGGTCTCAGTGGGCGAAATCATAAAAGTATGCCAGCTAATCAAGAGGTTGGTGCGTATATAACACCGTAACCTTTACCCATACCACATATAATATACATATATATGCATATATAACGCCATCTAGTCATGGGTCAATGTACATGTATAAATGAATGCAATGCATAATGAAGTAAGTCAATAAGATCTCTCGGATAAACTTTATCCACTTATATATTTATTTTTAGAACAGAATATATAATAATAAGACACATGGGGAATCAACAACATAAGCACTCCTAGTGCTTCTATGAATAGAGGCATTTATGAAAGTTGCGTGTTTGCTTGTTTCGTTTGTATCGTATGGATCATGCCAAAGAAAGAAGGGATAGCCTTAACATACCTTTATTGCTTGGCTAGCGATAGCTCTCGAGTTCTCATACGCTCTACGAATGATAATCTACATTGTATAAATGATTTGGATCACAATCGAATCAATAAACCAAGAATTGGATTCGCTACGACATTTTGTCGAACACTTAGGGTGCATAAGATTCATATCATCCTACAATGGCAATTCAACACCACTAGATCTTATCCTCTACTCACAACACAACCACCATCACAAACAACTATACTACGTAATTTTCAGCCATAGGATACCTTAAGAAACCACTCAAAACCGTTCAACAACTAACAATACTTAATCAACTACCAAACTATGATTCAAATGACCTCAAATACATGGAGAGGGTATGATATTACCTTGAACTATAAGGATAAAAACACATATACATATTTATAACTATATTTCCAGCCCTTCAACACAATCAAATCCTACTCAAATACACTACAAGAACCTTTATTTCTAAATCAATAAGAAATTAAAGGATTTATCTAAGTTGAAGATAAACTTATCTAGAAGGATTGTTGAATTATTACCTTAATTATTTGAAGAAAAGGGATAAGATGAACTGGAGATAAGCCTTCCCAACACCTTTACACACAAATCTTCCAAACCAAGAAGAAAATTGCAATACAATTTCCTTAGAGATAGTTGTCCGTAAGGTGCAATTATAAAGAGCTTCTAGTTGATTGAGATGGGGTTTATATGAACTGAATAATGGGATATGGTTAATAAATTTGCTGGCTCAATTCAAGTTAAAGAACTCTTCATACCGTAAGAAAGAACTAACTTTCATTGTTACCTTTATTCTCACTAAGAAACTAATTTAATTCAAGTAATATATTAAGACAATTCATAACCCCTTTGACAGTGGGGTCCACTTCCCCTATATAATAAAATGTGAATTGTCCACCCCCTACGTACAACCACCAGATCACCTATGTGTAGAGTGAATGAGTCATTTTCTCATTTCATATTATGCATCCATGTGAAAAGGTGTCCATCCTCAATTATGGTAGGGTCCATTTTCATCTTTAGCTAATTCCATTTTTGTTCTTTCTTTCACTACACCCAAAATTTTACTAATGCACGTCATAAACTCTTTGACCTCAATTTGATATATACCAAGTTATTTAACACATTATTAAACTCATTATCAAGGTAATCAACACTAGTGCGTAGCCTATTTTGCAAACACCAACTATTGTTCCTAACCATCATCGTCATACTTATAAGTCCTACATCATTTCGAGACTTCATCTTTTTAAACATCGTGCTCTTTATTTGCATACTTAGATATGACCAAAATTCTTCCATGGCTCATGTCTATTTACACATGCCGAGTGACTCAAGCCATAGATCGAAAGCACGGGATGTAACAAATCTCTTAGTAATGGACTTGGAGATTAAGAGAAAGGAAAAGGAAGGGTTGTGCATGGTCAACCAAAGATCAAGTTGGGAGCCTTAACCAAGGACAAATCACATTAGATGGGGGAAAGGTTGAAGGAAATAGGGGATTGGAAGAGTAATGGGGACGCGAGTTATAGATGAACTAGGATAGCGGATTGCATTAGGAAAGCATCTAGAGTGATGCTAGGGGTCTTGAAAGGTTACTCTAGTGGACAGAGAGGAGACTGATGGTGGAATGATTAGGTCCAAAGGAAAGTGGAAGTAAAGAAGGAAGCATATCTGAAGTTGGTGGAGAGCAGGACGAGGACGATAAGAGGACGGACATGGATAAGTATAAGACAATAAAGAAGAAAGCGAAGTTAGTGATCACGGTGGCGAAGACATCAACGTTTGAATGCTTGTGTGCAAAAGTTATGGAGAAAGGCAAGGATAAAAATTTGTACAGGCTAGCCAAGGTGAGGGAGAGAAAGGCTCGTAACCTGGACCAAGTAAAGTGCATCAAGGACGTAGAAGGCAAAGTATTGGTAGAAGAGGCACATATTAGACGAATATGGCAGACATACTTCCATAAACTCTTGAATGAAGAGGAAGACAGGAATATTATGCTGGGTGATTCGGAGCACTCCGAGAATCGTCGAGATTTAGGGTATTGTAGGCGTATTAAAGTTGCGGAGGTCGAAGGGGATTTGTGTAAGATGAGCAAGTGAAGAGTGACTGGGCCAGACGAGATCCCTGTGGAGTTTTTTAAGAGTGTGGGATAGACAAGTTTGGAGTGACTAACTCGGTTGTTCAATGTCATTTTTACGACGACAAAAAATGCCCACAGAATGGAGGTGAAGTACAATTATTCTATTGTACAAGAACAATGGTGATATTCAGAATTGCAACAACTAGAGGAGTATTAAGACACTATAAAAATTTGAGAGAAGGTGGTAGAGATGTGTAACGACCCGACCGGTCATTTTGAGTATTGTAGACTCGTTCCCCCATTTATTGCGTATCTTTGTGTTCGCTTGTTGTTATGTGACTTGGCGGGGTGGTTGGTTTGGTTCCAGAAATGTTTCGAAATGAATTGGGATACTTAATCCTAAGGATGGAAGCCTAAGTTGGAAGAGTTTACCGGATGTTGACTTATGTGTAAATGACCCCGGAATAGAGTTTTAATGGTTCCGATAGCTCCGTATGGTGATTATGGAATTAGAAGTGTGTCTGGATATTGATTTGGAGGTCCGTAAGTGATTTTGGCTTAATTGGCTAAAGTTGGAAAAGTTAAAGTTTAGAGAGTTGAGAAGTTTAACCAAGATTTGAATTTATTGTTAGCGGGCTCGAATTTTGGTTCTGGAAGTGGGAATAGGTCCGTTGTGTCATTTATGATGTGTGTGAAAAATTTGAGGTCAATCGAAGTTGGTTTGATAGGTTTCGACATCGATTGTAGAAGTTGAAAATTAATTGATTTCATTAGTCTTGAATTAGGGTGCGATCTGTGTTTTTGATATTGTTTGATGTGATTTGAGGCCTCGACTAAGTTCGTATCGTGTTTTAGGAATTGTTGGTATGTTTGGATGGGGTCCCGGGGGCCTCGGGTTTGATTCAGATCAAGTTCGCCATCATTTTAGACTTTGTGGGATTGGTGATGTTCAGGTCCGGTTTCCTAATAAGCGATCGTGTGAGAAGGTTCGTGATTGCGAAGGCTTGTTTGGGCGACTGGTGAAAGTGTTCTACGCGTTCGCGAGAGTTGGTCCGCGATCGCGAAGCATTGGTTAGTGGAACTACGCGAACGTGAGGGTTGTACCGCGTTCGCGAAGAATGAATGAGGGGTGGCCTGGAAGCTATACGTTTGTTCTTAGTGATCGCGTGAGGAGGTGCGCGATCACGTAGCTTCGAGTTCATGTGCATCACGTTCGCGGCTGGAGTTCCGCATTCGCGAAGGTCATTTTTGGGGCAACATTCTTTTGTTCTTTGCGATTGCGAGGGACTTTCCGCGACCGCGAAGAAGAACCTCTGGGCAGCAATTACTACCTCTGTTCCAGTTTATGTGAACCTATTTCCTTTTTGGTTCGTTCCAAAAAGAATGACCCCTTTCTAAATTTGAAAATAATTTTGCTTAAACTTATAATTCTATCCTTAATAAGAAGTTTTTATAACCACACAAATACTCTCTGACGTTTTTGAATTGTTTAGGACCACAAATTTCAGAAGTTTTTATTTTTTCTTAAACTCCATACCCAGTCAAACAGGTTACCATAAATTGGAACGGAGGGAGTATAAAATTTCAAATCAAGGGTTTGAACCCATTTGTCATATTTTGAGCTAGAGACCTCAGATTTGGGCTATTCTTGAAGGGATTTTCAAGGAGTTGATTGGGGTAAGTGATTCTAACTTGATTTTGGTTATTATACATTAATCTATCATTATTTTTACCATTTAATTAGGGTTTTGGGATGGAAAAATGGGAGAAAATCTGTGAAACTTCATAGACTATAATTTGAAGGTCAAGTTAAGATCAGAATTGAGTAATTTTGGTATGGTTGGACTCACTATTGAATGGGTATTTGGATTTTATAAATTTTGTCAGATTCCGATACGTGGGCTCGTGATTGACATTTTGGGTTGACTTTTTGACTTTGGTTAAAGAACTTAACTTTATCGTATGGAATCAATTCATATAGCTTGTGTTTATTATATTAAGTTGTTTGTGGCTAGATTCGAGTCGTTCGGAGGCCGATTCGCGAGGCAAGGGCTTGTTGGAGTAGAGATTTGCGCGGTTTGAGGTAATTAACGCTTCTAAACTTGGTTCTAAGGGTATGAATCCGTGAAATACATGTTGTGTGGTTGGTGTTGAGGTGACACACATGCTAGGTGACGGGCGTGTGGGCGTGCACTGTGGAAGTTGTGACTCGATCGATTCTGTGGTACTGTGTAGTTATCCAACCTTGTTGCTATTCAAGTGATCCCTATGTGTAATTGAGCTGAAATCCATGTTAGAAATCATGTTTAGGCTATATGCTTATTTTGTTTGGATCCACTGGGTCATTTCTACTATTGATTTATTTGCTTAAATGGCAATTATGTACTCAGTCACATTCATCATTTGCATATCATATCTCAATCTCTGTTGCTATTTATTGTTGCATCATGTATCATTATTTGGGCTGATTGGTATGAGATTTGTGAGCCGAGAGACTGAAGAGATTGATGACTGAGTTAGGGCCTGACAGTCGTGTTGTGAGTGAGATTGTGGATCGGGTTGCACGCTGCAACATGCCTTCTTGGCTTTATATATATTATTATTATGGATCGAGCTGCACGCCACAGCAGGCCTTATAGACTTTATTTATTATTATGGGAGTGGGTTGCACACCACAGCATGCCATATTGTCTTTATATTAGCGCTTGGGCAAGATCCGCCCCTCTATAGTCCGACATACCATTAGTGAGCGTAGGTATCATATAGTGCTGAGTGATTAAGTGTGATGAGTGGGAGTTGAGACAGTCAGATTGAGTACTCTAAGAGATTGAGTGTATGAGGTTATCATTGTGATACATTACATGTGACATGCATATTTGACATGTAGATATAGAGATGTAACATTCCTCATATCATTCATACTTAACATATTTCATCAGTGTTGAGCTTAAACTGTTAAACTCGAAAGCATGTCTACATTTATATACTGTGTATAAATTGATTACAAGATTTCTCTGAGTTGTTACTGTCATTTTTCCTGTCATATATGTAGTTGTTATTATCTGGATTTGGGATGTACCTATTTGAGCTTGTCACTGCTTTCAACCCAAGTTTAGTCCTATTACTTATTGAGTACATTGGATCTGTTGTACTCATACGACACTCTGCACTTTGTATGTAGATCCAAGTACTTTTGGGCACGGTGGTTGCTAGACTTGGAGCATTTCTTGCTTGGAGACTTTTGAGGTAGCTGCTTTGGCGTCCGCAGACCCCGACTCTCCTTCTTTTTATTTTATTTAGCATTGTTCTATCTTTCCATACCGTTGTATTAGAAATTTTGACTATGTTGATATCTAGTAGCTCATATACTCAGTGACACGAATTTTGGGGAGATTTCATATTTGAGTCGTAGTTAGACCTTTCGGTTATTTATGAGATTATCAATGTTACACTTAATATATCATGCTTTTAAATTAAAATGAGTAGTTATTTTGTGATTGTTAGCTTTCCTAGTACTGTGATAGGAGCCACCACGACATGTTGAGATTTGGGTCGTGACAAGATAAGGGTAAGGATAAGTGTATTTATTTTTAAGAAACAGTCTGGATTCATGCCGGGGAGATCGACTACAGAAGCCATTCACCTTGTAAGGAGATTGGTGGAGCAATATAGGAAGAGGAAGAGGTACTTGCATATGGTGTCCATTGACCTAGAAAAAGCTTACGACAAAGTCCCAAGGGAGGTTATATGGAGATGATTAGAGGCAAGAGGCATTCATGTAGCCTAAACTAGAGCAATCAAAGACATGTATGATGGAGCTAAGACTTGGGTAAGGACAGCGGGAGAAGACTAGGAATTGTTGGTACTGATGAGGCTGCACCAGGGATCAACTCTTAGTCCATTTTTATTTGCATTGGTGATAGATGAATTGAAATGACACACGCAAGGGGAGATTACGTGGTGCATGTTATTTGCAGACGATATAATTATGATAGAAGAGACGCGAGACGGAGTTACCGCTAGGCTGGAGGTTTGACGGCAGACTCCAGAGTCTAAAGGTTTTAGGTTGAGCAGGACTAAAACAGAATACTTGAAGTGTATGTTCAGTAATGCTACTCATGAGATGGAAATGGAAGTGAGGCTTGATACGCAAGTCATCCCCAAGAGAGAAAGTTTCAAGTATCTTGGGTCAATAATTTAAGGTAATAGGGAGATTGATAAGGATGTCACACATTGTATTAGAGCGGGATGGATGAAATTGAGGCTCGCATCTGGTGTCCTATGTGATAAGAAGGTGACACTGAGGATTAAAGGTAAGTTCTACAGAGTGGTTGTTAGACTGATTATGTTGTATGGTGCGAAATGTTGGCCAGTCAAGAACTCTCATGTCTAGAAGATGAAAGTGACGGAAATGAGGATGTTGAAATGGATGTATGAGCATACTAGGAGATATATGATTAAGAATGAAGATATTCGAGACAAGATGCGGGAAGGGAGGCTGAGATGGTTCGGATATGTGAAGAGGAAAGGTCCAAATGCCCGAGTTAGGAAGTGTGAGAAGTTGGCTATGGTGGGACTTAAAAGAGATAGAGGCAGGCCGAAGAAGTATTGGGGAGGGGTGATTTGGCTAAACATGTCATATCTCCAACTTACCGAGGATATGACCTTTAATAGGAGAGTGCGGGGGCCGAGGAGAGGGTAGGAGGATAGTGGTTAGTAGATCGTTCTTCTTTTCCATACCAGTAGTATTAGTACATATTCCAGTATTCTCTTATTCTTAGATTTCTATTACTGCGTGTTATTTCTTCTTTTCGATCATCTTATTATTATGTTGTTCTTGCTGCTTCTTTTTATGGCTTCTAAATTATCGTATTTCCTTGTTCATATTGTTGTGCTTATACTTTTCTTGAGTCGAGGGGTTATTGAAAATTTCTCAACTTTTACAACGATAGGGGTAAGATCTATATAAACACTACACTCCTCGAACCTTATTATATGGGATTACATCGGGTATGGTATTGTTGTTTGTTACTTTCTTTCTTCGTTTCCTAAAGGCTCCTTCGGTCTCCAAATAACCAATTTGATCGTGTGGGTCCATTCTCGTCAAAGTGCATTCCACGAGAGTATAGACACATTACACTGTTATGTGGACCTTCATTACCATTCACCACTTTGTCCTAATCTTCCGTCTTGAAAAAATAATTAAGAAATAAAACTATTTTATCGTCAATAGTTTTTAAGTATTTAGATGAGATATTTCCGTCATACACGTACAGCAGGCAAAACTAATATAACTTCTGTTTAAGCACATTGCACACTCAATAGTAACATATGATCTTTTCTTTTAGCTGAAAACATAAAAATTTCATATAAAGAGTATCTAATATTTCCACAAAGCCCTTTTCACGTTAAAAGCACAAAATCTTGAAATCTTTAGTTTATCTTTATCCTTTGCAAGAAGTGAGAAATAAATCAATGCGGACCGTGTGAATACGGACAACAGGTACTTTCCATGGGCACCACTATAAAAGTACCGTGTTGGGGGACCCGAGAAACTTCCCAAAGAGAATATCTGACAAAAGACCCTACCCTTTGCCATTGCCCTAAATGCTGTTCCCCGAATGGATTTGGGTTTTCCAATTTACTACCACATCGATCGCGAACATTTTCACTTTTAAAAAAAGAACATTGTCAACAGGTTATTCTCTTTATAAATTTGTTTTGATAAGCCAAATTATGTTACCATTTTATAATTTTGTTGTTAGTATATACCCATTTACGTTTACAGACTTGCTAAATGTGTTTATATCTTATCTTTTAACGATACCCATTTGTGTTAAGCTAGTTCTGTTCATAATTTTGATTTTTACAATCCATGTGTGTTGCCATAATTGTGTTTTTACCCATCTACATTAACAAGCAAAATGCAAAATGTGTTTATATCTTGTTTTTTAACCATACCCATTTGTATTTAAGCTAGATCCGTTTATAATCTTGATATTTAAGCCCTAAATGCAAACATTTGTGCTTGCATGATAGACAAGTTTCTGGCAAATGTCACTGTTCCAGACAACTTCATCATCAGGGGAACGCTGCAAAAATTCCACTGTAATAGCATAATCAGAGCTTTTCCTAATTAAATGTTTGGGAGTTATTGACTAAACATATACATATATATATATATATATATATATATATATATATATATATATATATATATATATATACACACACACACACACACACACACACACACACATTATGCATTTTCAGACCACTATACTACTGCAATGGGTATGCAACTAAACACTGGAATGGATATGGTGGACCGGGTTGAACAATGGAGGCGCGAACTTGCTAACAAGACTAAGTACCTGAAAATGGGGTTTGACATTCGTGATGAATCTCAAACGACCTTTCCAGAGAAGATAATTCAAATTCTGCTAGTGCTTAAGGTTGCCTATCCACAAAAATAGTTCAGGTAAAAATCAATTTAATGCAATCAAACGGTTGACCAAAAAGAAGATTCCAAAAGAAAAACCAAACAATTATTCCTAGGAATTTTTTCAAGGGAAAATATGATAGATCGGTTGTTTACACATGCTATATATATAGTTCTGCTTTCATGCATACCTGCCATTCACATTCATGAAGAGCCGCCCCGCCTCTTCATCAACCTGTTTAGTTATCTTTTCCCGCATTTAGACTACCACTGGTAAGATTTTCCATTTAGAGGTCTGCAAAATAACCAAGACAGACCCCAACAGCCAAAACAGACCCAAACTTTACACATACTCTATCTAAGACCGGTTTCTTCTTCCTCTTGTTGCACGTTTCTGCTTTATTTCTTTAGAATTTTTTGGTTCCTTCTTTGCTCTAACTCAAACAGCAATTCCTCTTATTAGCCCCCAGCAGGATAAGCTAATAAAACTTAAATGGACTGAGTTCCAGAAGATTTTTGAAGAAGACATGGAGGGGGCGGAAGAATCCGTAAGTATCTGCTTTTTACGCTTTGAGTAATATTGACTTATTCTGAATCTGACAACTTCTTTCAAACTTTGTTTGTAGTGGACTATTAGAGATGAAGATAAAATCCTGATCAGAGCCCTGGTTGAAGTAGTTAAAGAGGTAAAACTCTCTCAACAGAAATTTTAAAACAAAACAGAAGACAAAAGGCATACTAACATTTGAAGTTTGCAGGAGAAGAAACATAACGACATATGCATGTACACTCCAAACAGCACAAGCAATGTGTAAGCTTTCTTAACCCTTCCAAGTACTTTTGAAAAACAACGAATCTATGGACGACTGTTTCACCTTAAAACTTTTGGAAAAGAATTGTTTTTTCAATTGGATGTTTTCCAGAACTTAAAAAAAAAAATTTAGTCGCAACACTTTACTTTGCTAACTAACAACATTGAACTCTCAAGTTATCAATGACACCTCTATTATGAAGGCAGTGTAACAGTATCCTGAAAGCACCATGTCCTGGACTAATAACTCAACATTTTTTATCTTTCAGCTCGGGCAAACATTTCTTTTTCCACGACCATTCAGATAGAAGAATCTTCATGTTGGTCTACGAAATGAAGAAGTAAGATGGTTCAATGTACTTCAATGATATTATTTTTAGTTAGATCAAAAACCTTGTTCTATCCCTTAAGGTTTTATATCATATTCTTAATGTTCTACTACCTGCATAACTTATTCTTCTTTGTACTGAAATTCTAGATTCTGTTATTGCCGATTATACTTTATCAAATTTCATACATAATTCTTGAGGTAAGGTTATTGCTCTTTGTTCTTAATTGGTTTGTATTCTAAATTAGAACTAAATATAACATCTTAAGGAAGAAGTGGATGTTTAAAGAGCACAAGGATTCTGCATGGAACAATGCAAAGTAGTGTAGGTTTATGGTATAAAGAATTACCACAAACAGTAAAGGAGGAACTTTACTAATTAGCAGAAAAAAGAACAGTAACGGATTTATTGACTACATTGGAAAGTACCAGAAGATTTGAAGTTTGAGGACAAGACTTGGATAGTGAAGAAAAAGAATAATATCTCTCTCCATATGTGGCTGAAATAACATCTCCCCGTGGCAGGTTGACACTAATTAACAGCATCTTGGCCAGCATGCCAACTTTCTTCATGCCCCTTTTCCCTACTACCTACAAGGGTTTTAAAGCAGCTGGACTAAATAAGGAGAATTTCTCTTTGGGAAGGATGTAGCACTCAACACAAGCTCCATTTGGTTAAATATTCTAATGTAATCCAAAAAAAAGGGACAATATTCTTTTTTTAATACAAAGAAAACTATTCTTTGTTGTTCTGCAGTTTTTTTCTAAGATTAAAATAATATATGCTATAATTTTATTGTATTCTTGTATAAGCACAGAGTCATATAGTTTTCTACAAGGTCCACAATATACTACTCTGAGTATTTCTATATATGTCAATGAAGATTCATCATATTTTATGTCCTATCGAAACTTCTGGAAGGAGCAAGAGGAAAATTTCTTGAAGGAGCAAGAGAAAAATTTCTTGAAGGAGCAAGGCAACTCATCAGGTACAAGCGGAAAGGAAAGACAAGCAGCAGATGAGGAAAACCAACCTTAATGGAGAAAACTGATTTTGATTTTTTCATACCTATTGACAGAAATTAGAAAACAGCTTAAACTTTCAGCTTTATCATGACTCATAAGCATAATATAGTCATTGAGTTGTATGTTTAGTATGTTCAAGCTTATAGCATTATAAATTCAAAGGAAACAATATTCTCATTATATCATATATGCACCAATTTTCAAAGAAGAAAATCTGAGTTGCTCTACTACAACAAGATACAATAAAATTCTGTTATTGTTTACGTTATAGTAAGAAAAGTTAAGTGTAATAATCTTCATGAACACAAACAACAACAAAGAAAGAAATTCAGATCTTATCAATACTAGAAAAGGTTTTCAAAGAAAGTAAAACCGATGCTCAGGAAAATAGCATAGAACTTAGAAATCACAACAGAAATCCAAAAAGAAAAACACAAAAACAGAAAATAATCTTACAGCAAATTGAAGAAAAAATCAATTGAAGCACATGATAGGCTAATCAAGCAAAATCCCAGAATTCCCAGAATTGCCAAAGATAGAAGAAGATTGCCAAAGTACCGAAATGTTCGTAAAAGAAGATTGCCAAAAAAATGGATTTTTTTTTACAGAAGAACCAATCTTCAACAAAGTGTAAGAAAAGAAATTCAGATCTTGTCAATACTAGAGAAGGTTTTCAAAGAAAACAAAGCAGATACTCAGGAAAATAGCATAGAACTAGAATTACTGAATAGATCTTAAAAGTCAAAATCCAAATAAAATAAACAAAAACAGATAACAATCAGAACCCAAACTCAACTTGTTTTCACCTTTCTAAAACAGATCTTACAGTAGGATTGAAGAAAATATTCAATTGAAGCACGGCTAATTAAGCCAAAATCCACAATATTAAAGAACCGATCTTTATTGCCCGGGAATGGATTTTTAGGCGTTAACGATAGAGGTGGAGACGGGTCACCGGATTGAGAGTCTCTTGGGCCGGGTTAATTAGTTTAGAGCAATTATCACTTCTAGGTATTCGGAAAAAATTAATGACAATCAGTATCTACAAAATACACCATACAATTCATAGCCCAAAACCAATTAGAAGGGCTAGCAATTTCAACTAAAAAATCAGCCGTCGCCTTCCTTTTGCATTTGGGAGCCTTAGTTTTTTCTTCAATTCCTTTTACATCAATAAAAAAGTTCCTTTTAGTTTTTAATATTTTTTTTTTGTTTCTTTGTTATGACACATGGAAAATCATTAATTTTTTAAGTTTCGAACACTTTCATCTCCTTTTATGTTTCGAATTTTTTCTTTTTTTTTTGGATAAAATTTGAGCGCTTTCACCTCTGCAACTTTCAAACTCTTCCTATTACAAATAAATTATAATTTTTTTTATCTTTTACTAAGAGCCTAAATTTTTTATTGATCTAATCTAAAAAATATATGATATTGCATAAGCAAAAATACTCATGATATAAGAAGAAAAAGAAGAAGGTGATGTAAACGTTGTATACACATTTTACGCTAGTATAAAGTGTATATACACTTTTTATACATAATAAAATAATATATACACTTCTTATGCATTGCAGAATAATATATACACTTTTTATACATCGTAGAACAATATATATACTTTTGATACTCTAAAACGCTTAGAATACACTAAAGATATTTTAGAAGTACACCAAAAAATATAGGATAAATTTTATATACAAAATTTATACAATGTATTAGTATATATACAATTTATACACTTTGTATAAAAACTCAAAGTGTATATAGACACATGGATTATACATAAAGATACACTAAATATATATTTATTGTACATGGAATACACTAATTATACATCTATATACAAAGCCCTTTAGAAGAAGAAGAAGAAGAAGAAGAAGAAGAAGCAACAACCACCTGCACAAATACACTTCACCCTTTAATTCTTCCCAGAAAATGCATATAAATTCATCCTAAAAGAATCATGAAGCCCCAACCTCCAAAACATCTCGCAAAACACCAACAACTCACCAACAACATTTATATCGTATAAACAGTGTATATAAATTGTATAATTATACATATACCCTTATTATATACCATATATACATTTGTAAGGTCGCTGCAAAGAATTCAGAGCCATGAATATACACTAATGATACATTAGGGATAAACTAAAATATAAAGGATACACTTTATATACAAAATTTATACAATGTAATAGTATATATATAATTTTTATACATTTTATAACAATTTATATATAATTTTTATAATATACACTGAAAAATATAGGATACACTTATATACAAAATTTATACAATATATATATATATATATTTATATATATATATATATATATATATATATATATATATATATATATATATTTACACAAAATTACATATTAGTATCATCCAACTACCCCATTAAATCCAGACCCTCTATCGATACTCACTGTAAAAGATCTTCACTCACAAAATACTAGTATGACCGAAAAAGAAGAAGAAGTAGAAGAAGCTTGACTAGAAAACCCCACGACTTTTGATGTCACTCTTGTATCATGCATCGTAATTAAGTAAATATTTTTAATAATTGAATTAAAAAATTTGTGATTTTTCTACATACTCAAACAAGTTTTTCTAGTGTGAAACAAAAAATAAAAGGAAAAAAATATAGATCTGAAATGGGAGATAGAAAAGGGAAGGAAAATGAAGAAAGAAAAAATAACCAAAGAAAGATAAAAGAGAGACGAAGAAGACATAGAGAAAGAAAGAGGTGAAAAAGAGGGTGAGAAAGAAAGAGGATAGGAATGAAAGTGGTAATGGGAAGAAAAATATGTGCATTGGATAAAATGAAAGAAAGATAAAAAAGACTAGGAATAAATGTTGTCTTGGGAAGATAAATGCATTAGAAATAGATAATGGAGGTCGAGTTAAGATCAGAATTGAGTAATTTTGGTATGGTTGGACTCATTATTGAATGGGTATTCAGATTTTATAAATTCTGTCATATTCCGAGACGTGAACCCGTGATTGACATTTTGGGTTGTCTTTTTTACTTTGGTTGAAGAACTCAACTTTATCGTATGGAATCAATTCATATAGCTTGTGTTGATTGTATTAAGTTGTTTGTGACTAGATTCGAGTCGTTCGGAGGCCGATTCGCGATGCAAGGGCTTGTTGGAGTAGAGATTTGCGCGGTTTGAGGTAATTAACACTTCTAAACTTGGTTCTGAGGGTATGAATCCGTGAAATACATGTTATGTGGTTGGTGTTGAGGTGGCGCACATGCTAGGTGACGGGCGTGTGGGCATGCACCGTGGAAGTTGTGACTCAGTCGATTCTGTGGTACTGTGTAGTTATCCAACCTTGTTGCTATTCAAGTGATCCCTATGTGTTAGAGTAATTGAGTTGAAACCCATGTTAGAAATCATCTTTAGGCTATATGCTTATTTTGTTTGGATCCACTGGGGTCATTTCTACTGTTGATTTATTTGCTTAAATGGCAATTATGTACTCAGTCACATTCATCATTTGCATATCATATCTCAGTCTCTGTTGTTATTTATTGTTACATCATGTATCATTATTTGGGCTGATTGGTATGAGATTTGTGAGTCGAGAGACTGAAGAGATTGATGACTGAGTTGGAGCCGTGTTGTGAGTGAGGTTATGGATCGGGCTACACGCCGCAGCATGCCTTCTTGGCTTTATATATATTATTATTATGGATCGAGTTGCACGCCGCAGCATGCCTTATAGGCTTTATTTATTATTATGGGATCGGGTTGTACACCGCAGCAGACCATATTGGCTTTATATTAGCGCTTGGGCAGGATCCGCCCCTTCGGAGTCTGACATACCATCAGTGAGCGCAGGTATCGTACAGTGATGAGTGAGAGTTGAGACAGTCAGATTGAGTACTCCGAGAGATTGAGTACATGAGGTTATCATTGTGATACATTACATGTTACATGCATATTTGACATATAGATATAGAAATGTAACATTCCTCGTATCAGTCATACTTAACATATTTCATCAGTGTTGAGCTTAAACTGTTAAACTTGAAAGTATGTCTACATTTCTGTACTGTGTATAAACTGATTACAAGATTTCTCTGAGTTGTTAGTGTCATTTTTCCTGTCATATTTGTAGTGTTATTATCTAGATTTGGACTGTACCTATCTGAGCTCGTCACTGCTTTCAACCCAAGGTTAGTCCTATTACTTGTTGAGTACATTGGATTTGTTATACTCATACTACATTCTGCACTTCGTGTGCAGATCCAGGTAGTTCTGGGCACAGTGGTTGCTAGACTTGGAGACTTTTGAGGTAGTTGTTTTGGCGTCCGCAGACCCCGACTCTCCTTCTTTTTATTTTATTTAGCACTGTTCTATCTTTCCATACAGTTGTATTATAAATTTTGACTGTGTTGATATTTAGTAGCTCATGTACTCAGTGACACCCGAATTTTGGGGAGATTTCGTATTTGAGTCGCAGTTAGTCCTTTCGGTTATTTATGAGATTAACAATGTTACACTTAATATACCATGCTTTTAAATTAAAATGAGTAGTTATTTTGTGATTGTTGACTTTCCTAGTACTGTGATAGGCGCCACCATGACATATTAAAATTTGGGTCGTGACAAGATAAGCGTAAGGATAAGTGTATCTATTTTCGAGAACCAGTCTGGATTCATGCCGGGACGATCGACTACAGCAGCCATTCACCTTGTAAGGAGATTGGTGGAGAAATATAGGAAGAGGAAGAGGTACTTGCATATGGTGTTCATTGACCTAGAAAAAGCTTACGACAAAGTCCAAAGGAGGTTATATGGAGATGATTGGAGGCAAGAGGCATTCATGTAGCCTACACTAGAGCGATCAAAGACATGTATGATGGAGCTAAGACCTGGGTAAGGACGGCGGGAGGAGACTAGAAATTGTTGGTACTGATGAGGCTGCACCGGGGATCAACTCTTAGTCCATTTTTATTTGCATTGGTGATAGATGAATTGAAATGACACATGCAAGGGGAGATTACGTGGTGCATGTTATTTGCAGATGATATAATTATGATAGAAGAGACGCGAGACGGAGTTAACGTTAGGCTGGAGGTTTGACGGCAGAATCCAGAGTCTAAAAGTTTCAGGTTGAGTAGGACTAAAACAGAATACTTGAAGTGTATGTTCAGTAACGCTACTCATGAGGCGGAAGTAGAAGTGAGGCTTGATACGCAAGTCATCCTCAAGAGAGAAAGTTTCAAGTATCTTGGGTCAATAATTTAAGGTAATGGGGAGATTGATGAAGATGTCACACATCGTATTGGAGCGGGATGGATGAAATTGACGCTCGCATCTGGTATCCTATGTAATAAGAAGGTGACACTGAGAATTAAAGGTAAGTTCTATAGAGTGGTTGTTAGACCGATTATGTTGTATGGTGCGAAATATTGGTCAGTCAAGAACTCTCATGTCTAGAAGATGAAAGTGATGGAAATGAGGATGTTGAAATGAATGTATGAGCATACTAGGAGATATATGATCAAGAATGAAGATATTCGAGACAAGATGCGGGAAGGGAGGCTGAGATGGTTCGTACATGTGAAGAGGAGAGGTTCAAATGCCCGAGTTAGAAGGTGTGAGATGTTGGCTATGGTGGGCCTTAAGAGAGATAGAGGCAGGCCGAAGAAGTATTGGGGAGGGGTGATTTGGCAGAACATGTCATATCTCCAACTTACCGAGGATATGACCTTTAATAGGAGGGTGCGGAGGCCGAGGAGAGGTTAGGAGGATAGTGGGTAGTAGAGCGTTCTTTTTTTTCCATACCAGTAGTATTAGTACATATTTTAGTATTCTCTTATTCTTAGATTTCTATTACTACGTGTTGTTTCTTCTTTTCGGTCATCTTATTATTATGTTGTTCTTGCTGCTTCTTTTTATGGCTTCTAAATTACCGTATTTCTTTGATCATATTGTTGTGCTTATGCTTTTCTTGAGTCGAGGGGTTATCGAAAACCTCTCTACTTCTACAACGATAAGGGTAAGATCTACATACACATTACCCTCCTCGGACCTTATTATATGGGATTACATCGGGTATGGTATTGTTGTTTGTTACTTTCTTTCTTCGTTTCCTAAAGGCTCCTTCGGTCTCCAAATAACCAATTTGATCGTGTGGGTCCATTCTCGTCAAAGTGCATTCCACGAGAGTATAGACATATTACACTGTTATGTGGACCTTCATTACCGTTCACCACTTCGTCCTAATCTTCCGTCTTGAAAAAATAATTAAGAAATAAAACTATTTTATCGTCAATAGTTTTTAAGTATTTAGATGAGATATTTCCGTCATACATGTACAGTAGGCAAAACTAATATAACTTCTGTTTAAGCACATCGATCGCGAACATTTTCACTTTTTAAAAAGGAACATTGTCAACAGGTTATTCTCTTTATAAATTTGTTTTGATAAGCCAAATTATGTTACCATTTTATAATTTTGTTGTTAGTATATACCCATTTACGTTTACAGACTTGCTAAATGTGTTTATATCTTATCTTCTAACGATACCCATTTGTGTTAAGCTAGTTCTGTTCATAATTTTGATTTTTACAATCCATGTGTGTTGCCATAATTGTGTTTTTACCCATCTACATTAACAAGCAAAATGCAAAATGTGTTTATATCTTGTTTTTTAACCATACCCATTTGTATTAAGGCTAGATCCGTTTATAATCTTGATTTTACAATCCCTTTTTGTTACCATTTCATAATTTTATTTTTTTACAAATTGGTACCCATTTCTGCTTCAGCTCTAGATCTCTTGTTGAATATTCAAACATTTGTGCTTGCATGATAGACAAGTTTCTGGCAAATGTCACTGTTCCAGACAACTTCATCATCAGGGGAACGCTGCAAAAATTCCACTGTAATAGCATAATCAGAGCTTTTCCTAATTAAATGTTTGGGAGTTATTGACTAAACATATACATACATATACATATACATACATATATATATATATATATATATATATACACACACACACCCACACACATATATTATGCATTTTCAGACCACTATACTACTGCAATGGGTATGCAACTAAACACTGGAATGGATATGGTGGACCGGGTTGATCAATGGAGGCGCGAACTTGCTAACAAGACTAAGTACATGAAAATGGGGTTTGACATTCGTGATGAATCTCAATCGACCTTTCCAGAGAAGATGATTCAAATTCTGCTAGTGCTTAAGGTTGCCTATCCACAAAAACAGTTCAGGTAAAAATCAATTTAATGCAATCAAACGGTTGACCAAAAAGAAGATTCCAAAAGAAAAACCAAAAATTTGTTCCTAGGAATTTTTTCAAGGGCAAATGTGATAGATAGGTTGTTTACACATGCTATATATATAGTTCTGCTTTCATGCATATCTGCCATTCACATTCACGAAGAGCCGCCGCGCCTCTTCATCAACCTGTTTAGTCATCTTTTCCCGCATTTAGACTACCACTGGTAAGATTTTCCATTTAGAGGTCTGCAAAACAACCAAGACAGACCCCAACAGCCAAAACAAACCCAAACTTTACACATACTCCATCTAAGACCGGTTTCTTCTTCCTCTTGTTGCACGTTTCTGCTTTATTTCTTTAGAATTTTTTGGTTCCTTCTTTGCTCTAACTCAAACAGCAATTCCTCTTATTAGCCCCCAGCAGGATAAGCTAATAAAACTTAAATGGACTGAGTTCCAGAAGATTTTTGAAGAAGACATGGAGGGGGCGGAAGAATCCGTAAGTATCTGCTTTTTACGCTTTGAGTAATATTGACTTATTCTGAATCTGACAACTTCTTTCAAACTTTGTTTGTAGTGGACTATTAGAGATGAAGATAAAATCCTGATCAGAGCCCTGGTTGAAGCAGTTGAAGAGGTAAAACTCTCTCAACAGAAATTTTAAAAAAAAACAGAAGACAAAAGACATACTAACATTTGAAGTTTGCAGGAGAAGAAACATAACGACATATGCATGTACACTCCAAACAGCACAAGCAATGTGTAAGCTTTCTTAACCCTTCCAAGTACTTTTGAAAAACAACGAATCTATGGACGACTGTTTCACCTTAAAACTTTTGGAAAAGAATTGTTTTTTCAATTGGATGTTCTCCAGAACTTTAAAAAAAAAAAATTAGTCGCAACACTATACTTTGCTAACTACCAACATTGAACTCTCAAGTTATCAATGACACCTCTATTATGCAGACAGTGTAACAGTATCCCGAAAGCACCATGTCCTGGACTAATAACTCAACATTTTTTATCTTTCAGCTCGGGAAAACATTTCTTTTTCCACGACCATTCACATAGAAGAATCTTCATGCTGGTCTACGAAATGAAGAAGTAAGATGGTTCAATGTACTTCAATGATATTATTTTTAGTTAGATCAAAAACCTTGTTCTATCCCTTAAGGTTTTATATCCTATTCTTAATGTTCTACTACCTGCATAACTTATTCTTCTTTGTACTGAAATTCTAGACTCTGTTATTTCCGTTTATACTTTATCAAATTTCATACATAATTCTTGAGGTAAGGTTATTGCTCTTTGTTCTTAATTGGTTTGTATTCTAAATTAGATTTAAGTATAACATCTTAAGGAAGAAGTGGATGTTTAAAGAGCACAAGGATTCTGCATGGAACAATGCAAAGTAGTGTAGGTTTATGGTATAAAGAATTACCACAAACAGTAAAGGAGGAACTTTACTAATTAGCAGAAAAAAAAAGAACAGTAACGGATTTATTGACTACATTGGAAAGTACCAGAAGATTTGAAGTTTGAGGACAAGACTTGGATAGTGAAGAAAAAGGAAAATATCTCTCTCCATATGTGGTTGAAATAACATCTCCCCGTGGCAGGTTGACACTAATTAACAGCATCTTGGCCAGCATCCCAACTTTCTTCATGCCCCTTTTCCCTACTACCTACAAGGGTTTTAAAGCAGCTGGACCAAATAAGGAGAATTTCTCTTTGGGAAGGATGTAGCACTCAACACAAACTCCATTTGGTTAAATATTCTAATGTAATCCCAAAAAAAGGGACAATATTCTTTTTTTAATACAAAGGAAACTATTCTTTGTTGTTCTGCAGTTTTTTTCTAAGATTAAAATAATATATGCTATAATTTTATTGTATTCTTGTATAAGCACAGAGTCATATAGTTTTCTACAAGGTCCACAATATACTACTCTGAGTATTTCTATATATGTCAATGAAGATTCATCATATTTTATGTCCTATCGAAACTTCTGGAAGGAGCAAGAGGAAAATTTCTTGAAGGAGCAAGGCAACTCATCAGGTACAAGCGGAAAAGAAAGACAAGCAGCAGATGAGGAAAACCAACCTTAATGGAGAAAACTGATTTTGATTTTTTCATACCTATTGACAGAAATTAGAAAACAGCTTAAACTTTCAGCTTTATCATGACCCATAAGCATAATATAGTCATTGAGTTGTATGTTTAGTATGTTCAAGCTTATAGCATTATAAATTCAAGGGAAATAATATTCTCATTATATCATATATGCACCAATTTTCAAAGAAGAAAATCTGAGTTGCTCAACTACAACAAGATACAATAAAATTCTGTTATTGTTTACGTTATAGTAAGAAAAGTTAAGTGTAATAATCTTCATGAGCACAAACAACAACAAAGAAAGAAATTCAGATCTTATCAATACTAGAAAAGGTTTTCAAAGAACGTAAAACCGATGCTCAGGAAAATAGCATAGAACTTAGAAATCACAACAGAAATCCAAAAAAAAAAAAAAAAAAAAAGAAAATAATCTTACAGCAAATTGAAGAAAAAATCAATTGAAGCACATGATAGGCTAATCAAGCAAAATCCCAGAATTTCCAGAATTGCCAAAGATAGAAGAAGATTGCCAAAGTACCGAAATGTTCGTAAAAGAAGATTGCCAAAAAAACGGATTTTTTTTTGCAAAAGAATCAATCTTCAACAAAGTGTAAGAAAAGAAATTCAGATCTTGTCAATACTAGAGAAGGTTTTCAAAGAAAACAAAGCAGATACTCAGGAAAATAGCATAGAACTAGAATTACTGAATAGATCTTAAAAGTCAAAATCCAAATAAAATAAACAAAAACAGATAACAATCAGAACCCAAACTCAACTTGTTTTCACCTTTCTGAAACAGATCTTACAGTAGGATTGAAGAAAATATTCAATTGAAGCACGGCTAATTAAGCCAAAATCCACAATATTAAAGAACCGATCTTTATTGCCAAGGAATGGATTTTTGCTAAATAACATTAAAGATCGGATCTTTTTTGCGGAAGTGTCAAAGAACCATTCTTCAACTAGGTAGATCTATTGGGAGATAGGTTAAAGTTGGGATTTTTAGGCGTTAACGATAGAGGTGGAGACGGGTCACCGGATTGAGAGTCTCTTGGGCCGGGTTAATTAGTTTAGAGCAATTATCACTTCTAGGTATTCGGAAAAAATTAATGACAATAAGTTGCCACAAAATACACCATACAATTCATAGCCCAAAACCAATTACAAGGGCTAGCAATTGCAACTAAAAAATCAGCAGCCGCCTTCCTTTTGCATTTGGGAGCCTTAGTTTTTTCTTCAATTCCTTTTACATCAATAAAAAAGTTCCTTTTAGTTTTTAATATTTTTTTTTGTTTCTTTGTTATGACACATGGAAAATCATTAATTTTTTAAGTTTCGAACACTTTCATCTCCTTTTATGTTTCGGATTTTTTTTTTTTTTGGATAAAATTTGAGCGCTTTCACCTCTGCAACTTTTAAACTCTTCCTATTACAAATAAATTATAAATTTTTTTATCTTTTACTAAGAGCCTAAATTTTTTATTGATCTAATCTAAAAAATATATGATATTGCATAAGCAAAAATACTCATGATATAAGAAGAAAAGGAAGAAGGTGATGTATACGTTGTATACACATTTTACGCTAGTATAAAGTGTATATACACTTTTTATACATAATAAAATAATATATACACTTTTTATGCATTGCAGAATAATATATACACTTTTTATACATCGTAGAACAATATATATACTTTTGATACTCTAAAACGCTTAGAATACACTAAATATATTTTAGGAGTACACCAAAAAATATAGGATACATTTTATATACAAAATTTATACAATGCATTAGTATATATACAATTTCATCTCTTTTTTTTTTTGCTCACCAAAAATAACCCAAAGACCGAAAAACTTCTCATAGTTGAAATTCAATAAAGTATATATATATTGTATAATCAATGTATACTGTATAAAAACTCAAAGTGTATATAGATACATGGATTATACATAAAGATACAATAAATATATATTTAATGTACATGGAATACACTAATTATATATCTATATACAAAGCCCTTTAGATGAAGAAGAAGAAGAAGAAGAAGAAAAAGAAGAAGAAGAAGCAACAACCACCTGCACAAATACTCTTCACCCTTTAATTCTTCCCAGGAAATGCACATAAATTCATCCTAAAAGAATCATGAAGCCCCAACCTCCAAAACATCTCGCAAAACACCAACAACTCACCAACAACATTTATATCGTATAAACAGTGTATATAAATTGTATAATTATACATATACCCTTATTATATACCATATATACATTTGTAAGGTCGCTGCAAAGAATTCAGAGCCATGAATATACACTAATGATACATTAGGGATAAACTAAAATATAAAGGATACACTTTATATACAAAATTTATACAATGTAATAGTATATATATAATTTTTATACATTTTATAACAATTTATATATAATTTTTATAATATACACTGAAAAATATAGGATACACTTATATACAAAATTTATACAATATATATATATATATTTATATATATATATATATATATATATATATATATATATATATATATATACACACACACACACACACACATACATAATGCATTTTCAGACTACTATACTATTGCAATGGGTATGCAACTAAACACTGGAATGGATATGGTGGACCGGGTTAATCAATGGAGGCGCGAACTGGCTAACAAGACTAAGTACCTGAAAATGGGGTTTGACATTCGTGATGAATCTCAAACGACCTTTCCAGAGAAGATGATTCAAATTCTGCTAGTGCTTAAGGTTGCCTATCCACAAAAACAGTTCAGGTAAAAATCAATTTAATGCAATCAAACGGTTGACCAAAAAGAAGAATCCAAAAGAAAAACCAAAAATTTGTTCCTAGGAATTTTTTCAAGGGCAAATGTGATAGATAGGTTGTTTACACATGCTATATATATAGTTCTGCTTTCATGCATACCTGCCATTCACATTCATGAAGAGCCGCCCCGCCTCTTCATCAACCTATTTAGTCATCTTTTCCCGCATTTAGACTACCACTGATAAGATTTTCCATTTAGAGGTCTGTAAAACAACCAAGACAGACCCCAACAGCCAAAACAGACCCAAACTTTACACATACTCCATCTAAGACCGGTTTCTTCTTCCTCTTGTTACACGTTTCTGCTTTATTTCTTTAGAATTTTTTGGTTCCTTCTTTGCTCTAACTCAAACAGCAATTCCTCTTATTAGCCCCCAGCAGGATAAGCTAATAAAACTTAAATGGACTGAGTTCCAGAAGATTTTTGAAGAAGACATGGAGGGGGCGGAAGAATCCGTAAGTATCTGCTTTTTACGCTTTGAGTAATATTGACTTATTCTGAATCTGACAACTTCTTTCAAACTTTGTTTGTAGTGGACTATTAGAGATGAAGATAAAATCCTGATCAGAGCCCTGGTTGAAGCAGTTGAAGAGGTAAAACTCTCTCAACAGAAATTTTAAAAAAAGACAGAAGACAAAAGGCATACTAACATTTGAAGTTTGCAGGAGAAGAAACATAACGACATATGCATGTACACTCCAAACAGCACAAGCAATGTGTAAGCTTTCTTAACCCTTCCAAGTACTTTTGAAAAACAACGAATCTATGGACGACTGTTTCACCTTAAAACTTTTGGAAAAGAATTGTTTTTTCAATTGGATGTTCTCCAGAACTTAAAAAAAAAAATTAGTCGCAATACTATACTTTGCTAACTACCAACATTGAACTCTCAAGTTATCAAACACCTCTATTATGCAGACAGTGTAACAGTATCCCGAAAGCACCATGTCCTGGACTAATAACTCAACATTTTTTATCTTTCAGCTCGGGCAAACATTTCTTTCTCCACGACCATTCAGATAGAAGAATCTTCATGCTGGTCTACGAAATGAAGAAGTAAGATGGTTCAATGTACTTCCATGATATTATTTTTAGTTAGATCAAAAACCTTATTCTATCCCTTAAGGTTTTATATCATATTCTTAATGTTCTACTACCTGCATAACTTATTCTTCTTTGTACTGAAATTCTAAACTCTGTTATTACCGTTTATACTTTATCAAATTTCATACATAATTCTTGAGGTAAGGTTATTGCTCTTTGTTCTTAATTGGTTTGTATTCTAAATTAGAACTAAATATAATATCTTAAGGAAGAAGTGGATGTTTAAAGAGCACAAGGATTCTGTATGGAACAATGCAAAGTAGTGTAGGTTTATAGTATAAAGAATTACCACAAACAGTAAAGGAGGAACTTTACTAATTAGCAGAAAAAAAAGAATAGTAACGGATTTATTGACTACATTGGAAAGTACCAGAAGATTTGAAGTTTGAGGACAAGACTTGGATAGTGAAGAAAAAGGACAATATCTCTCTCCATATGTAGCTGAAATAACATCTCCCCGTGGCAGGTTGACACTAATTAACAGCATCTTGGCCAGCATCCCAACTTTCTTCATGCCCCTTTTCCCTACTACCTACAAGGGTTTTAAAGCAGCTGGACTAAATAAGGAGAATTTCTCTTTGGGAAGGATGTAGCACTCAACACAAGCTCCATTTGGTTAAATATTCTAATGTAATCCAAAAAAAAGAGACAATATTCTTTTTTTAATACAAAGGAAACTATTCTTTGTTGTTCTGCAGTTTTTTTCTAAGATTAAAATAATATATGTTATAATTTTATTGTATTCTTGTATAAGCACAGAGTCATATAGTTTTCTACAAGGTCCACAATATACTACTCTGAGTATTTCTATATATGTCAATGAAGATTCATCATATTTTATGTCCTATCGAAACTTCTGGAAGGAGCAAGAGGAAAATTTCTTGAAGGAGCAAGGCAACTCATCAGGTACAAGCGGAAAGGAAAGACAAGCAGCAGATGAGGAAAACCAACCTTAATGGAGAAAACTGATTTTGATTTTTTCATACCTATTGACAGAAATTAGAAAACAGCTTAAACTTTCAGCTTTATCATGACCCATAAGCATAATATAGTCATTGAGTTGTATGTTTAGTATGTTCAAGCTTATAGCATTATAAATTCAAGGGAAATAATATTCTCATTATATCATATATGCACCAATTTTCAAAGAAGAAAATCTGAGTTGCTCAACTACAACAAGATACAATAAAATTCTGTTATTGTTTACGTTATAGTAAGAAAAGTTAAGTGTAATAATCTTCATGAGCACAAACAACAACAAAGAAAGAAATTCAGATCTTATCAATACTAGAAAAGGTTTTCAAAGAAAGTAAAACCGATGCTCAGGAAAATAGCATAGAACTTAGAAATAACAACAGAAATCCAAAAAAAAAAAAAAACAGAAAATAATCTTACAGCAAATTGAAGAAAAAATCAATTGAAGCACATGATAGGCTAATCAAGCAAAATCCCAGAATTCCCAGAATTGCCAAAGATAGAAGAAGATTGCCAAAGTACCGAAATGTTCGTAAAAGAAGATTGCCAAAAAAACGGATTTTTTTTTTTGCAAAAGAACCAATCTTCAACAAAGTGTAAGAAAGGAAATTCAGATCTTGTCAATACTAGAGAAGGTTTTCAAAGAAAACAAAGCAGATACTCAGGAAAATAGCATAGAACTAGAATTACTGAATAGATCTTAAAAGTCAAAATCCAAATAAAATAAACAAAAACAGATAACAATCAGAACCCAAACTCAACTTGTTTTCACCTTTCTGAAATAGATCTTACAGTAGGATTGAAGAAAATATTCAATTGAAGCACGGCTAATTAAGCCAAAATCCACAATATTAAAGAACCGATCTTTATTGCCAAGGAATAGATTTTTGCTAAATAACATTAAAGATCGGATCTTTTTTGCGGAAGTGTCAAAGAACCATTCTTCAACTAGGTAGATCTATTGGGAGATAGGTTAAAGTTGGGATTTTTAGGCGTTAACGATAGAGGTGGAGACGGGTCACCGGATTGAGAGTCTCTTGGGCCGGGTTAATTAGTTTAGAGCAATTATCACTTCTAGGTATTCGGAAAAAATTAATGACAATCAGTAGCTGCAAAATACACCATACAATTCATAGCCCAAAACCAATTACAAGGGCTAGCAATTTCAACTAAAAAATCAGCCGCCGCCTTCCTTTTGCATTTGGGAGCCTTAGTTTTTTCTTCAATTCCTTTTACATCAATAAAAAAGTTCCTTTTAGTTTTTAATTTTTTTTTTTGTTTCTTTGTTATGACACATGGAAAATCATTAATTTTTTAAGTTTCGAACACTTTCATCTCCTTTTATGTTTCGGATTTTTTCTTTTTTTTTTGGATAAAATTTGAGCGCTTTCACCTCTGCAACTTTCAAACTCTTCCTATTACAAATAAATTATAATTTTTTTTATCTTTTACTAAGAGCCTAAATTTTTTATTGATCTAATCTAAAAAATATATGATATTGCATAAGCAAAAATACTCATGATATAAGAAGAAAAAGAAGAAGGTGATGTATACGTTGTATACACATTTTACGCTAGTATAAAGTGTATATACACTTTTTATACATAATAAAATAATATATACACTTCTTATGCATTGCAGAATAATATATACACTTTTTATACATCGTAGAACAATATATATACTTTTGATACTCTAAAACGCTTAAAATACACTAAAGATATTTTAGAAGTACACCAAAAAATATAGGATAAATTTTATATACAAAATTTATACAATGTATTAGTATATATACAATTTATACACTTTGTATAAAAACTCAAAGTGTATATAGACACATGGATTATACATAAAGATACACTAAATATATATTTATTGTACATGGAATACACTAATTATACATCTATATACAAAGCCCTTTAGAAGAAGAAGAAGAAGAAGAAGAAGAAGAAGAAGAAGAAGAAGAAGCAACAACCACCTGCACAAATACACTTCACCCTTTAATTCTTCCCAGAAAATGCATATAAATTCATCCTAAAAGAATCATGAAGCCCCAACCTCCAAAACATCTCGCAAAACACCAACAACTCACCAACAACATTTATATCGTATAAACAGCGTATATAAATTGTATAATTATACATATACCCTTATTATATACCATATATACATTTGTAAGGTCGCTGCAAAGAATTCAGAGCCATGAATATACACTAATGATACATTAGGGATAAACTAAAATATAAAGGATACACTTTATATACAAAATTTATACAATGTAATAGTATATATATAATTTTTATACATTTTATAACAATTTATATATAATTTTTATAATATACACTGAAAAATATAGGATACACTTATATACAAAATTTATATATACGTATATATATATATATATATATATATATATATATATATATATATATATATACACAAAATTACATATTAGTATCATCCAACTACCCCATTAAATCCAGACCCTCTATCGATACTCACTGTAAAAGATCTTCACTCACAAAATACTAGTATGACCGAAAAAGAAGAAGAAGTAGAAGAAGCTTGACTAGAAAACCCCACGACTTTTGATGTCACTCTTGTATCATGCATCGTAATTGAGTAAATCTTTTTAATAATTAAATTAAAATTTTTGTGATTTTTCTAGATACTTAAATAAGTTTTTTCAGTGTGAAACAAAAAATAAAAGGAAAAAAAATATAGATCTGAAATGGGAGATAGAAAAGGGAAGGAAAATGAAGAAAGAAAGAAAAACCAAAGAAAGATAAAAGGGAGACGAAGAAGACACAGAGAAAGAAAGAGGTGAAAAAGAGGGTGAGAAAGAAAGAGGATAGGAATGAAAGTGGTAATGGGAAGAAAATTCGGTGCATTGGATAGAATGAAAGAAAGATAAAAAGGCTAGGAGTAAATATTGTCTTGGGAAGATAAATGCACTGAAAATAGATAATGGCTACAAGTTGTAAATAAATTGGGCAGAAAGGCCATTTCGGGTCAGTAGTGAAAATATGGGCTAATAAAATCTTTGCATGGCCATACAATGTCATTTTCTCATTAGTTTAGTTATTAGGTTGGTCCCTAGCTATTTTTCTAGAGAAAAAGACACTAAGAGCCCTTTATAGAAATTGGCCAAATACATAGACACCACCTAAATTTGTCATGATTATCCACCTAGATACCTCATGATGTTTCCTATTAGACACTGAAAATACATGCAAACTATATCAATTGAACACTAAAATCTCAGTCCCAAAAGTAGTTAGTGTGTGAAGCTCAAACGTTGCTTATGTGGCGGAGTAACCAATTAAAGAAAGCCACATCAATTTAAAAAAATCCACCTTGACTTTACTAATCCCCACAACTAGACCCATTACCTCACCCTTTCCTTGGCTCTTCTTCTCCCCTACCCTCGTTCTAGCAACGAAGTAAAGCCCCTCACATTGCATCGCTCATTTACCCTTCTCTAGTTACCACGTTCTTCAAGGAATGAGGGTTGGATGGCTTTAATCCTCTTTTTGGATGCTCTACTGGTCGAAATTAAGGATTTCAGATATAATTTGGATTCGACATTAATTCGTAATATACATGTTTACCCGAAAAAATAGGTTGGATGGCTTTAATCCTCTTTTTGGATGCTCTACTGGTCGAAATTAAGGATTTCAGATATAATTTGGATTCGACATTAATTCGTAATATACATGTTTACCCGAAAAAATAGATAACAATTGAATTTATACGCGGCTCTAAGGATACGTGATATATATATATATATATATATATATATATATATATATATATATATATATATATACTGAAATTAACTATAAAAGAGATAAATGCTAACCAAATGAATCAATTAGCTTTGGCCCTTGAGTTCGGTCACCCTCAAAACGAGTGAGTATTCCACTAGTATATGAACAGAGTAACAAAATAATGAAGCTTCAAGAAAGTAATGTATGATTTTTATTGCATCTAGGATCCTCCCTACAAATGATCAAAAACCCCTTTATATAGTGGGGAAGTCCTACTTTGAATATAATTCTAAATATATAAGGAATCCCACCATAGATTAATTAATTGACCTCTCCTTGATATGCGTCGGGATTTCCGTCGAGATTCTCGCCCTAATTACGAATATACCAGCTTTTTTGTTTTCTGGCTCGATCTCGATATCGGACGATCATACACTTGATCGGTCTCTATTTTGCTCAGTCTCGATCTTGGCTGATCTCGACCGGTCTCTATTCTGCTCGGTCTCCATCTTGACCAATCTCGATCAATCTCTATTTTGCTCGGTCTCAATCTTGACCGATCTTGATCTTGGTCGGTCTCTAGGTCACGAGCTCGGCAACCTAACTTCGCATCATAGCTGGATATTATACGAGGTCGAACCTTGGTCTATCATGTTACCAGTCTCGATTAGTCATGTGAAGGGCAAGCTCGGTTTTGACCGCATGCAGATAGTCCCTTCGTTTCTCGAAAAGAATATGGCAAGAAACGATATGAATTTTCAAACTCCGACTTGATGGGTAATGACGTACGCGACGAGCCCGATTATAACGTATGTGACGAAACGTCCCGTAGGTCTAGCTACCAAGGCATTAAATACCTGTCAGTTGTTGCGGCCATTACCAATTCCAAACTGTCGCCAGCAACCTTTAAGAACCCAATCTTTTCACTCAAAGCTTCTTCTCTACTCTTGCATCTTCTTTAGAAAATCCCTTTGCTTCATAATATTTACACCCAAATTTCTAGAACTCCAATTAAACCACATACCACCCTAATTATCATTCCCCTTGTTCATCAATGGCGAAAACCTCCAAAATAGTACCGCAAAAAAAGGGTCACTTCTTCATCACGACCCACTAGTGGTGAGGATGCGGCAGATCCCCACCCTAAGGAATTCATTCCGGTAGTGTGCTCAACCATTATCGACTTTAAGGTCGAAAAAGCATCCTCGGTACTGGGCCGATGTGAGACGATCTCGAGGTACATATGTTCAATCACCGAGAAAATCCTCAACAAAGTAAAAAAGGAATACAACTAGGGCAAAAATCATGTAGTAGTCTCATCGCCTGAAGAATCTATTACTACCCAGGTGGAGGGTTTCTTAAGTGTTTACTCTTACCCTTTCACGTTGGGTCCCTTAGACCATGTCATCGTCGCCTTCTACAAGAGATACGACGTGACCCTTGGCCAGATCCATTCTTCTTTTTGGGGAATAATGATTCACCTCCGATTCTTCTCGAGCAAAATCGAGGGGTATCTTTTCACCCTCGATCACCTTATGCGCCTTTATAGTCCCCAACTCTATCGAGGAGGGCTAATCAAACTTGCTCATCGAGCCACCAAAGCCCCGTTTTTGAGCATAGATGAGACTCGTGACCGAGGTTAGATGGGCCTCTTTGTTTGAATCAGGACTTCGAACCTGATCCCTGCTGAAGACATGCCGTTTCTTGAGAAATGGAATATGAATCATGAGTAGTATTCCCCTTAAACGTTCAATTTTGTGGCTCTACTTTCCATTTTCTTTATCTACTTTTTCTATGTTATTACAATTGTGGCCCAGATGTCGGAACCGATTTCGGAACTTAAGAAATGGGTTGAAGGTCTAGTGTTGCAGAGACCATACTCCGAGCGTGCTTGGATGGAATTATCAAAGGGTCGATGGGAGGCCCGCAGTCATAGTAAGGTTTTTTCTTAGAACGGTTATAGTTTGATCTTCTCCTATGGATTACTCCCCTTTTTTCCTTTGTAGACCTCGGGAAGGATGCTGCCATGAGGCCCCCATCTGGTGACGAAGAAGTCCCCGCTCCGAAGCAGGCCAAAGAGAAGAAAAGAAAAGAGGCTCCGAGTTCCCCGATCTCGGAAAAGAAAAAACCGGCGAGGAAGTATCGCAAGCCCAAGGGGACTCTGGTGTTATGCCTTCGGACTTGATCAACCGATTAAGGGATGATCCCAAAGGAGGAGAATAAGAAGTAGCCTGTGTGCGGGCTAATATTTTGATACAAAAATCCTCAGAATCGGCGGAGGTTGGTGAGAGAACTCTAGCCATAATTCCTGAACCAGAAGAAGTTGAGGCCACTCCGTCCCGAGCTGAGATGATCGAAGGAGAGACCGGGGGCGAGGCTTCTCAGGCAGTGGCAGATGTCTCTAGGGACGAGCTCAAGATGGTCGATATTTCTGGATCCCCTCAGATTTCGGATGCTATGATCCGTGAGGCCAACATGTTGGAAAGTCGATCTTACAAGGGTATTCAGGGGGCGACTGATATCCATGGTTTTTTGGATGGGCTCGAGTCCGCTACCTCGCGGGATATTACCGGGTTTAGTTGATTACCGGTACCGAGGAAAGTATAATGGTTGGGCGCTATCAGGTCTTCATCGAGCCTAAAACTGGTGGACCGATTCCCGGCCCCCGAGTGTTAATCCCGATTGTAGGCGGAGCGGAAGATAGTGCTTTCCATCCCGGAGGATGCCCGAGTTTTCTCTCCCCCCCATGGGGATTGCTAGTTACCTTAGATCCTTGGTGACCGAGGAGGATCAAGCCATGATGAATGCGGTAGGATCCGCTTGCCTTTTTAATGGGGCCCAACGTGCTTTGAATCGGGTAATTTCGAGGGTACCTCTATTGTTTATTTTATATTTAGAGTTGTAGATAATTCTAACATCTTCTTCCTGGTTTGCAGGCTTCAGTGTTGCATCATGAGGCTTTACTCCGAATCTAGGAGGAGCATGAGGCTGAGGTTTAGGACCTCACCGAGAAGAGTGACACCTACAAGCTTCTTAGTGAGAAGCTTCAGGCAGATTTGGTAATGGCTCGGGATGAGCATGCCGAGATGGCTGAGCAGGTATTTCTAGTGCTTCACGATAGTGAAGACAAATTGAAGATAACTACTAATGATCTGATTCTGCAGGTCTGACGGAGGCTCGAACAAATCGGATGACTCCAAATGTAGGTAAATGTGATACATGCCGAGGCGGAAGAATTCAAAAAGAACATGGACATTCTAGCATCGAAAAATGAGATCGTCCAAGCTCAATTGGAGTCGGCCAAGGCCCAGCTTCAAGCTGCAAAAGAGAAGGTCTCGTTGCAGGTCGAGAAGATCAAGGAGCTTTAGTATCGGTTGGAATTGGTCGTTTCTGATAAGGCAAGCTTGACCGATGAACTCGAAGAGCTGATGCTAAAGTGGCCAAGTTTAGGGTTGATGTCGAAATCAACTAGGTCAATGCCAAGGGCATGGTTGAACATGCGAAGTGGCAGGCTCGAAGGGAAGCCCTCGAAGGGGCTCAGGCTCAGGGCTTCGATATCATGTCTGATGTCGAAAAGGCCAGAATAGAGGAAGCCAGGGTCCGAAAGCTGGCCTTCATTGAGGAAGACTCCGAGAGTTCAAGTGAATCCGAAGACGGAGAAGATCCCGAGGATGGGAGTCTGACCTACGATGAAAACCAAGCCTCTTAGGACTTTTTATTTTTTCTGAGGCCGTTTTTTGGCCGTTGTAAATTTAGGCTGATTTGGCCTTTGCAAAAAACTATCGTGTATAAATATAAGGCTTTTCTTTCCCTTTTGGCTTTCGTATTTTTCCTTTGCTTTATTTGTATTTACAAAGGTTGAAAGTGCCTTAGCATAAAACAATAAGTTTGTGTTCGAGGGTTCGACAAAACTTGCCTTTATTTCCTTTATGAGTTAAGGCGTTATTGGGGTTCGATGTTACCATAGTTTTTCCTGTACAACATCTTAAGTTTGAGATTTTGCCGCGGGTAGCCTTTAGAACCGGTTGTGAAAGAATTTTTTATTTTTTAAAGGCCTATTTTTGTTACGGTTTTCGGACGTCTCCAAGCCGTGTTAAATTGGTCGTAGCCTTTTAGTTCGGGAGCTACCCATTGGGGGCTTATTTTCCCGTTTTATCTGGGCTTGCCGAGATAATAGTTCCCGAGTGGGGTGGCCGTGACTTGTAAAAATTGGGGCGTTTCCTATTAGGTCTTTTGCTCCCGAGGCCCGATGACTTGGGCTGTTTGAGTCGGATGGTAGTCCCCGAGTGAGGGAGAGATTGTTCGTATTCCGGTTAAGTATTGCCCTTGGGCTTGTGTTTATATTCGGAAGTACGAAGCTCTTTGTAAAAAGAGAAGATAAAGAAGAAAAGTTTTTTAAAGCATAAGATGTTTGTAAGGAACATACTTCTCTTTATTCTCGATCAAAACATGGTTCGAGCAATCTATATGGGCACAGTTCGATTTGACCGTTTGACCCTTACAATAAGTCCTATCTATCAAGATCCTCTCTTTATGAAGTAGTATCCTTTCTAGAGTTGATATTCGAAGATAACGCATATCCGAGGGTAGCCCCCGGTATTCGAGGTTGATTGCAAAGGAATCTCAGATAATGTCGAATGGATCTCTGATGCCAATTCGTAATCAGTCTTGATTCTAAGTTAGCATGATTCGACATTGCATCGTTAAAAACCTTGCCAAAAAAACCCATTTGGGACAAAATCGGTCTGAGGAAAAAAGAGTGCAACATGTGCTTTCAGACCTAAAGACTTCGTGTCGTTTGCTAAAAAATCCATCGTCGTTTCTTGTCGACCACATGCAAGCATTAATCTGAAAATAGAAAAGGAAGGAAAAAGGGCGTACCTCAGCAGTAGTACCGTTTTAGGTGAGATATGTTCCAATTGCTAGGCAGTTGTTCCTCATTCATCGTACCGAGCTTGTAGGACCCTTTTCGAGTGACTTCGAGAATTTGGTATGGTCCTTCCTAATTTGGACTTAATTTCTACTTCATTGGTATTTCGGGTGTTGAGGGTGACTTTTCTCAGCACTAAGTCCCCGACACTAAAATATCAAAGATTGGCTCTTCGATTGTAGTATCTCTCGATCCGTTGCTTTTTGGCGGCTAATTGGATGAGGGATGTTTCGCGCCTTTCATCCAATAGTTCTAGGCTTGTATTCATGGCCTAGTCATTTGATTCCTTTGTTTCATATCGAGACTGGATACTTGGCTCTCCGACTTCGACCGGTATTAGAGCTTCGGCGCCATAAACTAATGAAAATGGGGTAGCCCTGGTACTAGACTTCGAGGTTGTGCGTTATACCTAGAGAACTTTGGGTAGAATTTCCTTCCACTTTCCTTTAGCGTCGGTTAGCCTTTTCTTAAGATTTCGTATGATGGTTTTGTTGGTCGATTTGGCTTGCCCATTCCCGCTGGAATGATAAGGTGTTAATAGGATTCTTTTGATCTTGTGATCTTTGAGAAATTTGGTTACTTTGTCGCTGATGAACTATTTTCCGTTATCACACACAATTTCGGATGGCAACCCGAATCGACATATGATGTGATCCCAAATAAAGTCGATGACTTCCTTCTCCTTAACTTTCTCGAAGGCCTGTGCTTTAACCCATTTAGAAAAATAGTCAGTCATAAATAAAATAAATTGACCTTTACATTGTGCTCGTGGAAGAGGGAGAACGATGTCCACACCCAACTTCATAAATGGCCATGGTGACAAGACCGAATGGAGCGGTTCCCCGAGTTGGTGAATCATTGGTGCGTGCCTTTGGCATTTGTTACATTTTCGAACAAACTCTTTTGCGTCTTTTTCCATGTCGATCCAGTAATAACCGACTCTGATTACCTTCTGAATCAATGATTCGGCACCGGAGTGATTCCCGTAAGTGCCCTCGTGAACTTCCCTCAGAACATACTCGGTATATCTTGGTCCCATACATATTGCTAATGGACCATCAAACATTCTTCTAAACAAGGTTCCATCTTCGGACAAGGTGAATCGTGTTGCCCTTGTGCGCAGGGCCCTCGATTCTTTCGGATCTGATGGAAGCTTTCCCGTTTTCAAATATTCTATATATTTATTTCTTCAATCCTAGGTCAAGCTTGTGGAATTTATCTCAGCGTGGCCTTCTCCGACTATAGACCTCATGAGTTGCACGACGGCCCCTGAATCGAGATTGTTGCCCTTGATTGATGACCCTAAGTTTTCAAGGGCATCGACCTCACTATTCTGATCTCGAGGCATATGTTGTAAAGTCCACTCCTTAAACTGGTGCAAAGTTACTTGTAACTTATCTAGGTATCTTTGCATTCGGTCTTCCATAACTTTGAAGGTTCTGTTAACCTGATTCACTACGAGGAGGGAGTCGCATTTGGCTTCGATCACCTCCGCTCCCAAGCCTTTGGCTAGTTCAAGACGTGCAATCATGGCCTCACATTCGGCCTCATTGTTAGTCAATTTTATAGTTCTAATAGATTGTCTAACCATGTTGCATGTGGGTGGTTTTAGTACAATGTTGAGCCCAGACCCTTTCGCGTTCGAAGCACCATCCGTGAAGAGGGTTCAGATTCCTGAGGACGTACCCGAATTTATCAACAGTTCTCTTTCGACCTCGGGTACTAGGGCCGACGTGAAGTCATCTACAAAGTCTGCCAAAATTTGAGACTTAATTGTTGTTTGGGGTCGATATTCGATATCATACCCGCTGATTTCTATGGTCCATTTGGCCAACCGTCCCGAAAGCTCGGGTTTATGCAAAATATTTTGAAGTGGATAAGTTGTTACAACACATATGGGATGACATTGAAAGTATGGTTTTAGTTTCCTAGAGGCGCTTATTAAAGCGAGCGCTAATTTTTCTAGGTGGAGATATCTAATTTCGGACTCACCTAAGGTCTGACTGACATAATAAATAGGAAATTGCGTACCACGTTCTTCTCGGACTAGGACTCCACTTACCGCTACCTACGATGCCGCCAAATATAAGTAAAGTTGTCTGTTTGCCCTTGGCGTGTGAAGCAGCGGCGGGCTCGATAAGTACCATTTAAGCTCTTCTAAGGTCTGTTGGCATTCCGAGGTCCATGTGAAATTATTTTTCTTTTTTAGCAAAGAGAAAAATCGGTGGCCTTTATCGGAGGACCTCAAGATGAATCGCCCCAGGGCAGCCATGCGCCCGATTAACCTCTTCACGGCCTTTACGATGTCTACCACCGTGATGCCATCGATAGCTTCGATCTTGTCGAGATTAATCTCGATTCCTCGGTTGGATACCATGAACCCGATAAATTTGCCTGACCCGACCCCAAATGCGTATTTTTCTGGGTTCAGCTTCATGTTGTAGTTATTCAATATACGAAGAGTTTCCTGCAAGTGCTTTAAATGGTCCTCTATCTACAGGGACTTAACTAGTATGTCATCAATGTAAACTTTCATAGATTTACCTATTTATTCTTCGAACATTTGATTTACTAGGCGTTGATAAGTGGCACCAACATTTTTTAATCTAAATGGCATTACATTGTATCAGTAGGTACCATATTTAGTGATGAACGAAGTCTTTTCCTGATCATCTGGGTTCAATTGTATTTGGTTGTACCCATAATAGGCATCGAGAAAACTGAGTATCTCGTGGCCGGCCGTGGCATCGATCATGCGATCGATATTAGGCAAAGGAAAAGAATCCTTGGGGAATGCTTTATTTAGATCCTTGTAATCTACACACATTCTAAGTTTGTTTCCTTTTTAAGGGACTACTACCACGTTTGCTAATAATGCAGGTTATTTTACCTCACTGATGGACCCTATTTTAAGAATCTCGATTACCTCATCTTTGACGAAAGCATATTTGACCTCGAACTGGGGTATTCTTTTTTGCTTCACCGGATGGAACTTCGGGTCCAAGCTCAGTTTATGGGTGGTGATTTCCGGAGGGATCCCTGTCATGTCAAGATGGGACCAAGCGAAACAATCCATGTTAGCTATAAGAAATTGAATAAGGTTTTTTCTGAGCTCAGGATTTAACCCCATGCCCAGGTATACCTTTCGTTTGGGCAGATGTTCGATTAGTATGATTTTCTCCAGCTCTTCGACCGTTGATTTGGTAGCGTCGGAATCATTGGGGACTATGAAGTATCGAGGGACCCCATAATCATCATCATCGTCAGTCCCCTACTTTTCTAGTTGGGTCGAGGCCAGCGTTTGTGATTGCTATTTGGTCTACTATTTCCCTTCGAATTTGACCCTTTTATCGAGGAGAGTGTTGATATCATAATTACTTCGTCAACGACAAATATTTCTTTTGCAGCAGGTTTCTCCCCGTAGACTATTTTGATTCCTTCTGGTGTTGGGAATTTCAGGACCCGGTGAAGAGTCAAGGGCACTGCTCTCATGTTGTGGATCCATGGTCTCCCGAATAAGGCGTTATGCCTCATGTCACCCTCGATCACATGGAACTTCGTCTCTTGGATGGTCCCGGCCACGTTTACTGGCAAAGTTATCTCGCCCTTAGTAGTTTCACATGCCATGTTGAATTCGTTTAGCACTAGGGCTGCGGGCACAACTTGGTCCTGTAGATCGAGTTGCTTTACGACCCTCGATCAAATGATATTAGCCGAACTACCTGGATCAATTAACACACGCTTAACTTGAGTCTTATTCATGAGTACAAATATTACCAGTGCATCGTTATGTGGCTGCATGATTTCTTCTGCGTCTTTGTCATTGAAGGATAAGGTTCCTTTCGGTATGTAATCCTGAGCCCGAGATCGCTTCTCCCTTATGATTGACACCTTAGTGCGTTTTGACACTAGCACTTGGGGAACATCGATCCCTCCGATAATCATGTGAATAATGTGTTGCGGTTCTTTTTTTTCCTTTTTCTATTGAACTCTCTGTTTTTGAAGTAATTCTTGGCCTCATCACTTAAAAACTTCTGAAGGTGCCTTCATTGAATAACCGGGCTAATTGTTCTCTCAACTGCGTGCAATCTTCCGTTCTGTGGCCATGGGTGCCATGATACTTGCATACTTGATTAGGATTTCTCTGGGCTGGATCGGTCTGCAGAGGTCGAGGCTATTTAGTATCTTTGATGCGTTCAATAGCCGATACGATGGCGGATGCATCAATATTGAAGTTATACTCCGACAATCGCTGTGCTTCCTTAGGTCCGGTATGCCTGTCGAAACTATTCTTGTTCATCAGCCCCCGAGAGCCTTCGCCTCGATCAATTCTCCTTTCACCCCGTACAGAGTTGTGCCCAGGTTCGTTGCCCCTACGATATCTATTATACGGCTGGTATCGATCCATGTTCAACCTTGGTTCTCGATTGATGTCCCTTTTGGTAACAGATCCAGAAGGATCCCCCAGATGGTCGTCTTCAACACTAATCTTTGATTGATATTGATTATGTATAGCTGGGGTACTCAATCAAGTTCTGCTTCAACTGTTGTGAAGCCACTAAGCTTCGTTCATTTAGTTATTGGGCGAAAGCTTGAACGGCCCAATCGTCATCGGTGATCGATAATAGATCCATTCGTTCCATTTGGAAACGAGATATAAATTCTCTGGATCCCGGGGGCGCCACCAATATTGAAGGGTTTGGTGCTGCCCCCAGGATCTAATTAACCCTGGAGTTATAAGTTTCCACTTTCTTGTCGTTTGCTTCGATCTTCTTTTCCCCTAACTCTATTCACTTTGTCAATTCCTCGAGCATTTTTTATAATTTTGGTGTTAGTCCCTGATTCTTGTTCATTTGACCTTACCACAGCTGGCCCCGTTCTGTGGGTGACTTCTTGGGGCGGACCGGACTCAGCCCTGCTCGGTGCCTGGGTTTGGCTCTGCAACTGAGCTATCGCCACATGTTGAGCTTGCAGCATTTCGAAGATCATACGTAGGTTGATCCCATCTTCTCCAATATTTTGGGTATTTGGAACTGCAGATCGGGTTCCACCATGGATGCTGTTTTCAGGACCGGAATGTTGGTTTTCTTTGATGGCCACATGCGAATTAACATCAATTGGATGTACGGCCCGAGTCCCAACGGGGTCAGCGGGTGGCCCTTCATCCCCGGGCGGCGTCACGTTGTTATTTTTGCCTTGATGTCCAGATTCGTTGTCGATGTGTAGGGGCATTAATTGAGAGTTCGTCATTTCTTTCTTAAAATCAAAGATACTTCTAAGATCAAGTGTAAAATAATATGTTTTACATAGATTTGTATCAAACAACCACTATTATACGTGGCTCTAAAGATACATGATATAACTTGGTACAAACCGAGAATATATATATATATATATATATATATATATATATATATATATCAGTACTGAAATTAACTATAAAAAAGATAAATGCTAACCAAATGAATCAATTAGCTTTGGCCCTTGAGTTCGGTCACCCTCAAAACGAGTGAGTATTCCACTAGTATATGAACAGAGTAACAAAATAATAAAACTTCAAGAAAATAATGTATGTTTTTTATTGCATCCGGGATCCTCCCTACAAATGATCAAAACCCCCTTTATATAGTGGGAAAGTCATACTTTGAATATAATTTTAAATACAAAAGGAATCCCACGATAGATTAATTAATTAGCCTCTCCTTGATATGCGCCGAGATTTTTGCCGAGATTCTCGCCCTAATTACGGATATACCGGCTTTTTTTATTTTCTGGCTCAATCTCGATCTTGGCCGATCATGCACTTGATCGATCTCTATTTTGCTCAGTATCGATCTTGGCCGATCTCGACCGGTCTCTATTCTGCTCGGTCTCCATCTTGACCGATCTCGATCGGTCTCTATTCTGCTCAGTCTTAGTCTTGACCGATCTTGATCTTGGTCGGTCTCTGGGTCACGAGCTCGGCAACCTAACTTCGCATCATAGCTCGATATTACACGAAGTTGAACCTTGATCTATCGTGGTCCAGGCTCGATTAGTCATATGAATGGTAAGTCCGGTTTTGACCGTATACATATAGTCCCCTCGTTTTGGTTTCGAAAAGATTATTGGTTTATTATTAACAACTATAAATGGCTTTTTTGCTTCCGAGAATCTTAATTTTTATATTATTGTGATATTTTATTATACTCCACGTAGAAATGAAAATCAAAATCTATTGATTTAATTCTTTTAAAAGAGCAGAAAAAATTAAGTTCTCCTTGTCTAGTGAGGATGTGAAAAGAATGAAAAGGTTCATTGGTTTTATCTTTTATAAGGAGAAATTATTGACCATGGTAAACTTTTCAAATCCATGGACTTGAGTATTTCAAGTGAGGAATAGACCAAAATACATAGCAAAAGATAAAAGACAAACGAAAAAAAAATCCCTTATGTGTTCTTTGGGATGAAACACATTGGCTTACCAGAAAGATAGTAACTTGCGGGAGACAAAAGGGGGCACGCAATGCGAGAGGAATGACTTTGGCAAAAGTAATACTATTTTTGTTTAAGAAGATGAAGATGAGAGACGAAATAACCAGTAAAAGAAAAGTTAGGTAAACAGATCCATATTAGCTTACGCGCTCATACGCGGGTGAATAACATAGCATATGCCATGTTAGCATTTTGTGTTCAATTGATACAATTTGTATGTACTTTCAGTGTCTAATAGAAAATATCCTTAGTTGTGGTGTCTAAGTGAAAAACAGTGATAAATTTATGTGGTTGTCAATGTATTTTGCCTTAGAAATTTAATGATCAAAATGTTATCTTTTGAAAATTAAAAACAATATTCCTTTTGAAGATTTTATTAGCTGGATACCTCCTTACCTCCATTTTTTTAACTTTTTATTTTTTGTCTTTTTCACTTTTTTTTTGTTCCATTTTGTTGTTATTTTTCACTTTTATCACGACGTATGTTATTGTTGTAGATATAGGATAAAAGAGTTAGATCAGAAGATCATTTATCAAACACACAAATTACAAAAGATTCAATTTGGAATCAACGGAACACAATTATCACAAGAAGATGAAATCAGTCAAATAAAGCATATCCAACTTAAACATTGGTTTCAACTCATACTGCCAATTAGAAAGTTCGAGAGTCAAACTCGCATGGCACCCCAAGCTATTAATCCAAAATCCCATGCATGTGCACCAGCTGAAGCACGATCACCATTTCTCTGTGTCAAAAAGCTGAATCTCACATATAATAGTTGCCACTTCTTAAAATGTAGGGTTGTTGGGTGTTCAATTAGAAAATAGCCACATTACAATTTACTTGCCACTACAATCTATAAAGGGAATAAAATAAAATGCAAACATTTAACAAGTTTCGTTCAAATTACCATCACTCATGTTATATTAGCCTTCAGGATATGGCACAAGATTATCATTCACTCATGTTGTCTCGTAGTGTTTTGAACTAACTCAAACATAGAACCGCTCGAAGTCAGCCCTAATATTTTTTTTTAAATGTTGTTATTCTTTTACTTTATTTAGAATTACCGTCAAGGATCTAGCTAGTACTCGTACCCGCGCAAAATATTAAATATAACTTTTATAAGAAAATGTTATTTGAAAAATATGGTAGACACAAAGGTGCAAATGGTATTATTTTATAAAAATATAAATGCACTGGATATTCATACATTCAAGTCATGAAGGAACACACTTATCCATTAGAAAACAACTAGTGAGGAAAACATTCCTAAGAAAATGCAACCTTAGATGATTAGGCATTTTTATTGTAAGACATTAATCTGATCAACCAAGCAACCCATTAATTAGTTCGCTCCCACAAAACAACAATCAAAGATTCATGTGTTATATATCAGTTTGGTAAATGTAGTACCGTCGACAAAAAATGTTTGTAATTCAAGCAATCAAAAATCTGAAATTAATGTATTTCAAGCTCATTGATACACAGACAATTTTTGAATTTTTAGCCTATCCTGCGCTTGTCGGACTTGTCTTGTGCATGTCCATATTGTCCTGCGCATGTTCGACTTGTCATGTGTGTGTCCGACTTGTGCTGCACCTGTCCGACTTCTTCTTTGACATTGGCTCAAACATTTCAGCATCTTATCGACATGAAGCACTGTTAGCTTCCGTATCTTTGTTCTAGGAATCAAAATCTTCAACAATGATTAATGATAACAATAGTTAAACCACATACGTCACTCATGTCGCAGTTTGATAATAGATACTGAAACAAAATCATTGAACCATTATGTACATAATCTCTCAAATATAACCAGCACAGTCCAATAAGAGAGATTAATGGAAGAGTACATCCACAAAACTCCATAATTTACATAACAGAACCAATGGCTAAATCGAATTCTCAGCACCAGGTTCACTATATAGAAGATTGATCACTTGAAATTACCTTATCAGCTCGTACGAATCAAAAAAACAAAAAATAGCATGTCAACAAAGAGTAGTCAAACTAAATGTTCTGGAAACTCCACAATGACAACTTTGTCTCTTACATCAAGATGGCGTAAAACAACCAAAGTTCACTGAAATATAAGACTTTGATAAGGCTACTGGCTAACTAAGCAAGATTAATACACTAACATATGACTTTGCAGAAAAAATTACATTTGTAACTGTTACTTCTGTATTTAGCTAATTTATATTTATTGGCATTAGAAACAATGCAATTTAGGCTAACTACAAATTCCATGTACAACTTTAAGCAAGACAACAGATCCTAACTAATCGTAAATATCTAGGCATGATTACAACACCTAAATTAATAAATAGTCAAGTATTATTTTTGCATAATCTTAATAATCCCCCTCAAGCTGGATCCTACATGTTTTATATCTAGACTTGCTACAATTTATTCAATACACGAACCTGTAAGGACATTAATACAAACATCTGTGTTTATCCGAAAAATCGGATAACGTTAAATTTAGATATGGTTCTAAGGGTATGCAAATTTCTTTGATACAAAATGATAATACATGTATTTTTTGCTATGAAATGGGAAATGATGACGGGAAGACTGAAAAATATTAGAAGAACAAGCACAATGAAATCTTAATGTATCTTGGAGACCTCTCTCTATTGCAATCTTTCTCCCTTTTTATAGTAGAGGGTCACTACTTTATCTATAACAACATAAAATAATACATATAGTGGAGAACTCATGATGGTTTGTCTCTCCCTTGATTCTCGCCAAGATTCTCTCCCTTGATGCGGTTGTAACGGCTCTTGTCTGCGAGCTTGGCGCTGACTCGATCTTGGTGCTAGATCGAATCCCCAGTCTTAGTTCGAGCTCGGTTCTGCCTTGGAGCATCGATATTCGGGGCCTGTGTCGATCGGCGTTACCCCTTAGTCCGATTCGGACACGGGATCGATAATGATATCGAGTTTTGCCGTTAATTGGTCTTATAGCTCGAAGCTCGACGTCTCTACTTCGGAATTCGTCCGAGCTCGCCATGCGAATACCCTTCGATTGAAACGTCATTGTCTCGACCAGTCTTTATGACTGAGAATCGGTTTTGACTGTACACAGATAGTCCCCTTGTTTCTCGGAAAGGATGTGGTGAGGAACGATATGATTTTCCTGTGGCTCGATCAAATTTATGTCGACGTCTCTATCGAACCCGATCTCGACGTATGTGATAGCTGCCCATCGGCTCGATTTTACCGAGGTATTTAATGTGTGTCAGACGATGGTCGGCCACCGCTGATACCGAACCGTCAGGCCTTAGTCTATAAATAGTCTTTCCACACAACTTTTACCATTTCTGCGCCTTCTCTTCTTCCAAACTTTCCTATTTATCCTCTCTACTTCGCTGCTACGGGGCCGTCCATACCAGAATTTTGGTGTTGTCTATTTCTTCCTTTGCACTCTTTCCTTTCATATTAATGGCGAAAACTTTCAAAACCGTACCTCAGAAGGAAAAAGCCTCTTTCGTACGGCCGTCTGATGATAAGGCGCCGGCGGAGCCGTCAGTTCATGACTATGTTCCTGGCCCGTGCATTTTGAAAACTGATTTTAAGGTAGAGAACCCTTCCTCCGTTCCGGGTCGATGCGAACACGTATCGATGTATACATGCTCTATAACGTAGGATCACCTCGAGGCCGTCCGAAAAGACTGCAACTGGGGTTCCGAGGTCGTGTTGCAAATTCCGTCTTCCGATGAGGATGTTACCACTTACGTGGAGGGGTTTTTAAGTGTTTACACTTATCCCTTCACACTGGGACCTGTCGACCCGGTGATTATTGATTTCTGCAAAAGGTATCAAGTCACCCTTGGCCAAATCCATCCCTCTTTATGGCGTATAGTAATCTTATTACGCTTCTTCTCTATCAAAGCCGGGGGGTTGGATTTTTCTCTGAACCACCTCATACGACTGTATTAGCCTCAGATCTTTCAAGGACTAATCAAACTTCATCGTCGGGCATCGAAGGCATTGATGTCGAGCATCGATGAAGACAAGGATCGAGGTTGGATGGGTCGTTATATCCGAGTGAGGACCCGTGATCTCATTCTGGAGGAGAAGATGTCGTTCCCTGAGGAATGGAATTTTGACCGTAAGTGATTTTTGTTCACTTTTCAGGTGCTTTTTCGATTTTTTTTTATGTCCTTCCCTGATGTTCAGCTGCCCCTTGGATGCCACAAGCGGTGCCCGACCTCGAGAACTGGGTTCAAAAGTTGGCCTCGACCTCCTCTTACGCCGAGCGCGCTTGGCGTGATTTGGCAAAAGGCAGATGGGAGGCCAAGAACCATGGTGAGGTTTGCTTCTTGTTTCCTTTGAAGTATTCTTTGCGTTCTATTCGTTACCAATTTCCTCATGTGCAGGCGTAACCAGGGATGCCGCTTTGAGGCCTTCGAGCGGCGAAGAAGGAAACAAGTCCCTGGTCCCTAAATAGGGGGAAGATAAGAAGCGAAAAGCTTCCTCTCGGTCAGAGGACCCCAAGCCCAAAACTCGCAGGGTGAAGAGAAAAACAATTGCCCTTTCGATTGACTCGGTCCAACGACTGAGAGAAGAAGAAGAAGAAAATAGCTCCTCGACTTTGGTAGTCGGTCTACGGAGGCCATCGAGGTTGCCAGAGCTCCCGAGCCGATGGCAGCTGTGTCTGTCGGGGTTGTTTCCGAAGACCAGAATCTCGACCAGAGTACTCCGAGCGATTTGCTCGGGGCTATGACAATGGGTGATTCGCCTTCTCTTCCATCTTTTTCTGAGGAGGCGCTTAAGGAAGCTCGAGAATTGAAGACTCCCGATATCGGCGCAGGCTCTGGTGCAGGGGATCCTTTTAGGGATTGTTTTACTGGAGTCGACGAGGGTTCCAATATCGGTGACGCTTCTCTTTTATTAGAGGAGGCTCAGCATTTCATTACTCGGTTAATGATTCTTCCATACTTCGTTTATTTGTTCTTTTCTATACTTGACTCGTATTTCTTACTGTACAGGCCATTAGTAGGTTTTGAGTCGATCTTAGATAGTGTGAGGCCGAGCTCCGGAAGGTCTCAGGTGACAGAGATGCCCTGCGACTTCTTTGCAGCCAAAAGAACGAGGCTATAAAGGACCTCCAAGCGGATTTAGCTAAGGTCCGTGAAGAAGGGGTCGAGCTCGATAAGCATGTGAGCCTCGTTCTATTAAAGTATGGGTCTGACTCAACCGTGGAAGTTAACCCTTCGTTGTCTCAGTTGTAGCAAAGGATCGAAAAGATCGGGTTACTTCGAGAAGAAGTTGATCAAATCAGAGCTAAATGCAATCGGTGGAAGGAGACCCTCGACCACCTAGCAGCGGAAAAAGAGACCATCTTAACAAAATTATTATCGGTCGACATTCAACTTCGAAGTGTCAAGCAAAAGGGGTCGGCTCAAGCTAAGAAGATTGAGGAGCTCGAAACACGACTTGCTGAGGCTAAGGCGGAGGTTGAGTTGTCGAAAGTCTTGGTGGAGAAGTCCATTGTTGTATATCGGGCTGATGCTGAGGCTGCTCAGATGGAGGACCGGGAAGTGGCGAAGGTCGCCAATACTCGAGCTCATTGGGTTGCCGAACTTGCTAAGTGTAGGTCTCGGAGGGAGACCCTCGAGGACATACACGCTCGAGGTTTCGATCTTACCGAAGAGGTAAAAAAGGCAAAATAGCTCAAAGAGGAAGCAGAAGCCTTGGCTTCTGATGATGATGATGATGGTAGCGAAAGCGGATCCGAGGACGGGGAAGAGCTAGACCAGGAAGCTTAGTTTCTAATTCTTCTTGTTTGTACATTAATCTCGTAGGCAATTTTCGTATATATATGTATAATCAGGTCGACTTGTTTTTGTTCTGTGAAGACTTTTAATCGAATGTTGACCTTGTAGTCTCTTTGATCGATCAGATTTGTAGCCCCTGGGTTTGCTTGTTGATTCAAACTTTGAAGGAACATAATCCGTAGATGTAAAAAGTAGCTTATTAGCCGTCGGGTGAATGTTTGGAACTAATTTCCTCAGAATCTTGAACGTTTCCTGCAAATGGGCCAAATGGTCCTCTGCGCGCAGGGACTTAACTAGCATATCATCAATATAGACTTCCATCATTTTACCTATTTGTTCTTCGAACATTCTATTTACTAGGCGTTGATAAGTAGCTCCTGTATTTTTTAGCCCGAAGGGCATTACCTTTAACAATATGTTCCATATCGGGTCACAAATGAAGTCTTTTCCTGGTCGTCCGGGTTTATCTGAATTTGATTATACCCGGAATAGGCATCGAGAAAGGTGAGAATCTCATGGCCGGCCGTGGCATCGATCATACGATCGATGTTGGGCAGTGGAAAGGAATCTTTGGGGCATGCTTTGTTCAAATCCTTATAGTCCACACACATTCTAAGTTTGTTTCCTTTTTTAGGTACAACAACCACATTGGCTAACCATTCGGGGTATTTTACTTGCCGAATGGACCCTATCTTGAGAAGTTTGGTTATCTCGTCCTTTATGAATGCGTGCTTTTCCTCGGACTGGGGCCTTCTTTTTTGCTTCATCGGTCTGAACATAGGATTCAAGCTTAACTGGTGCGCCGTTATGTCTGGCGGGATCCCTGTTATATCTAGATGGGACCAGGAAAAACAGTCGATGTTATTGATAAGAAATTGAATGAGTTTCTTCCTGAGTTCGGGGCTCAAACCCGTTCCCATGTATACCTTTTGTTCGGGCCAGTATTCATCAGTACGATTTGCTCCAGTTCCTCAATTGTTGATTTGGTGGCATCGAAATCATCAGGGGTTACGAAGGATCGAGGGATCCATCGATCATTATCGTCTTCTTCAACGTTCTGCTTACCTGGCCGGGTCGAAGCCGATGTCTGTGATTGTTATTTGGCACTCTGCTTTGAACCTGATCCTTTTATTGGTGAAGGTGAGGATATTGATTTTGCTTCTTCGACGGAGAACATTTCCTTTGCGGCCGGTTATTCCCCGTACACTATTTTGACACCTCCCGATGTTGGGAATTTGCGGACCTGGTGTAGGGTCGAGGGTACGGCTCTCATGCTGTGGATCCACGGCCTTCCGAAGAGGGCATTATATCTCATATCACCTTCGATCACGTAAAACTTTATTTTCTGGATGGTTCCAGCCACGTTTATCGGTAGGGTAATCTCGCCTTTAGTGGTTTCACATGCCATATTGAATCCGTTTAGAACCAGAGTTGCGGGTACGACCTGATCTTATAGGCCGAGCTGTTCTACGACCCTCGATCTGATGATGTTGGCCGAGCTACCTGGATCAATTAACACACGCTTAATCTTAGTTTTATTCATGAGTACGGATATTACCAGTGCATCGTTATGGGGTTGGATGATTCCCTCTGTATCTTCATCACTGAAGGATAAAGTCCCTGTGGGTGTATAATCTTGAGTTCGAGATCGCTTCATAATCAATGTTTTAGTGTGTTTAAGCATCGGTCCCTGGGGGGCATCGACGTCGCCGACGATCATGTGAATGACGTGTTGCGGTTCTTCTGGCTCGTTTTGCTTGCCGAATTCCTTGTCCCTAAAATGGTTCTTCGCCCTATCGCTCAGAAATTCCCGAAGGTGCCCTTTGTTAAATAAGCGGGCCACTTCCTCTCTTAGTTTCCTGCAATCTTCCGTTTTGTGACCATAGGTGCCATGATATTCGCACATTTGATTGGGATTCCTTTGGGCAGGATCGGTTTGCATGGGTCGAGGTCATCTGGTGCCTTTGATGCGTCCGATGGCCGATACGATGGCAGATGTACCAATGTTGAAGTTATACTCCGATAGTCGAGGGATTTCTATAGGATCTGTATACTTATCAAAGCCGCTCTTGCTCATAAGTCCCCGAGAATTTTCCCCCGATCAATCCTTCGGTTGTTCCGAACCGTATCACGTGCTGAACCGCTGTTTATTTGATCTGTGTCGTACTGTTGGTATCGATCTCTGTTCGAACTTTGTTCTCTGTTGGTTTCCCTTTGATTTTTAGTGGTTGTGTGGTTCTGATGTACGGGCCCATACGGATCTCTCAATTGATCATCTTCGACCCTGATTTTTGATTGGTACCGGTTATGTACATCTGCCCAAGTTATTGCTGGGTACTCGATCAAATTTTGTTTCAGCCGACGTGATGCTGTTGAACTTAGCCTGTTCAGTCCTTGGGTGAAAGCTTGTACGGCCCAATCGTCTGTGACCGGTGGCAAGTCCATACGTTCTATTTGAAATCGGGATACGAATTCCCTCAGCATCTCGTTACCACTTTGCTTTACTTTGAAGTGGTCCAATTTCCTTGTTGCAACCTTTATGGCACCAGCATGTGCTTTTATGAACGAGTCTGCTAACATGGCGAAAGAATCAATGGAATTTGGTGGTAAGTTGTGATACCAGATCATCGCTCCCTTTGCAAGGGTCTCTCCGAACTTTTTCAACAACACAGATTCGATCTCATCATCCTCCAAATTGTTGCCTTTGATGGCGCATGTGTAGGAGGTGACGTGTTCGTTAGGATCAGTCGTACCGTTTTATTTGGGAATTTCGGGCATACTGAATTTTTTAGGGATTGGTTTTGGGGCCGCGCTCGAGAAAAAAGGCTTTTGTATGAATTTTTTCGAATCGAGCCCTTTTATCATTGGCGGAGCCCCCGGAATTTGATCGACTCTAGCGTTATACGTTTCCACTTTTTTGTCATTGGCTTCGACTCGCTTTGTGAGTTCCTCGAGCAATTTGGCAATTTCAGGAGCGGTCCCCGATTCCTGCTCGTTTGATTTCACTCCGGCGGGTTCCGCTCTGGGGGTGACTTTTTGAAGAAGCGGATTGGAGTTCGGCCCGCTTTGCATATGAGTTCGGCTCTGCAATTGAGCTATCACTGCTTGTTGGGCTTGTAACATTTCGAAAATCAAACGCAATCTGACCCCGATTTTTCCCGTGCTGTAGGTGTCTCGGGCTATGGATCGAGCGCCGCTCTGAACGCTTCTCTCCGGTTCAGAACGCTGATTCGCTTCTAGAGCTATTTGCGAATTGATATCCAGTGGTACTTCGGCTCGAATTTCGAGTTCTTCGATTCGAGCCTTGTTGCCGTTGTCAGGTAGTCTTCCGGCCCCGGGCACCAAGTTGTTGGTTTCATCTTGAAGGCCGGCTTCGAGGTCGATAGGTAGAGCCATGGCTGATTCGAAGTTGTAAGCTGGAGTGTACTGTAGATTTATATTAAACAATCACCGTTACCCTTAGCCCCACGGTGGGCGCCAAACTGTTTACCCAAAAAATTAAATAACGTTAAATTTAGATATGGTTCTAAGGGTATGCAAATTTTTTTGATACAAAATGACAATACAGGTATTTTTTGCTATGAAATGGGAAATGATAGACGGGAAGACTGAAAAATATTAGAAGAACAAGCACAATAAAATCTTAATGTATCTTGGAGACCTCTCTCTATTGCAATCTATCTCCCTTTTTATAGTAGAGGGTCACTACTTTATCTATAACAACATAAAATAATACATATAGTGGAGAACCCATGATGGTTTGTCTCTCCCTTGATTCTAGTCAAGATTCTCTCCCTTGGTGCGGTTGTAACGGCTTTTGTCTGCGAGCTTGGCTTTGACTCGAGCTTGGTGCTAGATCGAATCCCCAGTCTTAGTTCGAGCTCGGTTCTACCTTGGAGCATCGATATTCGGGGCATGTGTCGATCGACGTTACCCCGTAGTCCGATTCAGACACGGGCTCGATAATGATATCGAGTTTGGCCGTTGATTGGTCTTATAGCTCGAAGCTCGACGTCTCTACTTCGGAATTCGTCCGAGCTCGCCATGCGGATACCCTTCGATTGAAACGTCATTGTCTCGACCGATCTTTATGACTGAGAATCGATTTTGACCGTACAAAATCTGCAAGTTGGTAATTTGAGTTGTCTAAACCGACGATAATACATCCAAATTTAATTTTCTATCTAGTATAATGCAAATTCACCTTTATGTTCTTACATGAAAAACTAGAAATGGTCTATCAGAGAAACCATATTAGTGACAATACTTTTTTCTCTTTCAAACATCTTGCTTGCTAACAAACCCTTGAATCAACAAAAATGTTAAACATATAAAGATTTTCTCATAGCAAAATAGTGACGATACCATTGTTCAAGAACTATCATCATTTCCTATATTCGTCAACTCAATGATTCGGTTGAGAACTACTTCACATGTTTGTTGGAACTATTTAGTTGGACTTGAATTCAAACTTATTTGTATAAGTGAAATATTATTTTATAAAGTAATTACACCAAGAGTGAGAAGAAGAATAAGAATGTCTTACCAAATGGAGAAGCCATCATCAACAGAAATATGGATTTTAACAATACTTTTGCTGCCAAAGTAACAAAGAGCACAATCATATAGCATAACAGATAGAAGAACATGACATAGCATAAATGCAGGCGCTATTACATATGTAATACTTCATTATTAATTGCAACGGTATAAGGAACTTGCAATATAGTAATATAACACAATATAAAATATACAAAACAATATTAAAGCCTGTAAAAATATAAACTTTAGCAATATTTGTTAAAATAAAATAAAATATAATCTCTAATAAAGACAGACTTTCCGCGAAGGATTCAGATTTGTTGTTATCCTCATCTTCCTGTATGGGAACTGAACCTACAAATGTTTCAAGAATCGTCTCGCAACTATTTTCTTATTTGGTTCATCAATCTCAACAACAAAAGTAGTAAATCCAAAAAAAGATATAATTATTTTTGCTATTTTGGAATCATCAATAGTAAATTCAACAGGTCATAGTGCGACCAATTACAATATTTTCATTACTACTCATAAGACGAAAATGAATAGAACCATAAATGATAGAAATTAAAAACTAACTTAAAAAGAATATATGTATACATTTACAAAGAATTTAAACATGATATTTATATATATTGTAGTTCCAGAAGTTTTCTTTCCAACGGCACAAGCGGATCTTGATTTCAATGTGGCTATAGAGATATAAAATATTTTTAGTCAAGGAGTGCAAGGTTGTAAAAAGCAGAATGACAGATATTCATAATTAAGTTCAAAAGAATATCTATATAAATTTACAAAGAATCTGGACCTGAATTTTATACATATTATAGCTCTAAAAGTCCTCTTTTCAACGGTATAAGCGGATCATTGTTTCAACGTATCTGCATAGAGATATGATTTTTTTAGCCAGGACGCGCAAAGCTATGAAAATCAAAATACCCCTAGAATTTATAACTGAATTCAAAAGTATAACTGTATAAATCTATGAAGATTCTGGACCTAATTTTTTTATATATTATATCCCCATAAGTTATCTTTCCAGCAGCAGAAGGGATTGCGATTTCGATATGCCTATAAAGAGATAAAATATTTTTAGTCAGGGCGTGCAAAGCTATAAAAAGCAAAATAACAAAAATTCATAACTAAGTTCAAAAGAATATATGTATAAATTTACAAAGAATCTAGACTTGAATTTTATACATATTATATCTCCAGAAGTCATCTTTTCAAAGGTACAAGCAGATCGTGGTTTAAACAAGTATGCAGAGAGATATGATTTTTTTAGCAAAGACACGCAAAGCTGTAAAAAGCAGAATACCTGAAATTTATAACTAAATTCAAATGCATATCTGTATAAATCTACAAAGAATCTGGACCTAATATTTATTTGTATTATAGTTCCAGAAGTCATCTTTTTAACGGCATAAGCGGATCGTGATTTCGATGTGCCTATAGAGCGATAATATATTTTTAGTCAGAGCGTACAAAGCTGTAAAAAGTAAAATAACAAAAATTCATAACTAAGTTCAAAAGAATATCTATATAAATTTACAAAGAATTTGGACCTGAATTTTGTACATATTATAGCTCCAGAGAAGTCTTCTTTCCAGCTGCACAAGCGGATTGTGGTTTCAATATGTCTGCAGAGATATATTATTTTTTTAGTCAGGACGCGCAAAGCTGTAAAAAGTAAAATATCTGAAATTTATAACTGAATTCAAAAGCATAACTGTATAAATTTATGAAGATTCTGGTTCTAATTTTTGTATATATTATAGTTTTAGAAGTTATCTTTCTAACAGCACAAACGGATTGTGATTTCAATGTGCCTATAGAGAGGTAAAATATTTTTAGTCAGGGCGTGCAAATCTGTAAAAAGAAAAATAACAGAAATTCATAACTAAGTTCAAAAGAGTATCTGTATAAATTTACAAAAAATATGGACCAAAATTTTGGTTGAATTGTAGCTCCAGAAATCGTCTTTCCAACGACACAAGCAGATCGTGGTTTAAACGCGTCTACAACGAGATATAATTTTTTTAGTTAAGACGCGCAAAGCTGTGAAAAGCAGAATACCTGAAATTTATAACTAAATTCAAATACATATATGTATAAATCTACGAAGAATCTGGATCAATTTTTTGTGTGTATTATATCCGAAAGTCGTCTTTCCAACGTCATAAGCGGATCATGATTTCGATATGCCTATAGAGAGATAACATATTTTTAGTTAGGGCGTGCAAAGATATAAAAAGCAAAATAACAAAAATTCATAACTAAGTTCAAAAGAATATCTGTATAAATTTACAAAGAATCTGAACCTGAATTTTGTATATATTGTAGCTTCAGAAGTCGCCTTTCCAACGGCACAAGCGAATCATGGTTTCAACACATCTCTATAGAGATATGATTTTTTTAGTCATGACGTACAAAGCTGTAAAAAGCAGAATACCTAAAATTTATAACTGAATTCAAAAGCATATCTGTATAAATGTACGAAGAATCTGGACCTACCTTTTGTATATATTGTAGTTGTAGAATTATTTTTTTAATGGCATAAGCGGATCACATTTTCGACATGACAGTACTGAGATATGATTTTTTATTGAGCGCGTGCAAAGCTGTAAAAAGAAAATGACATAAATTCATAACTGAGTTGAAAAGAATATCTGTATAAATCTATAAAAATTCTGGACCTATTTTTTGTATATAATGTAGTTATAGTTGTTTTTATTTTAACGGCACAAGCGAATCGTGATTTCGACATGATAGTAGATAGATATAAATTTTTTAGTTAGCGCTCGCAACCCGAGCATTAACAAAAGGAGAAGAAAAAACAACTTGGTAAGACAACAATAAATTTTTAATACCTTTTTATCTTGTAGACCAATTCAATCGAGAAAGTAGTGTATGCGTTGAATGATCCGATACTTCCCACGGATGGACAACCCAAACTTTCAACTTCGATTGCATTTTCGAAATTATTATATCTTTGATGAACTCATTGTGAATAACCATATTTTGTAGAAGAAATGTTAGAACCAAAATTCAAAATGATGTTTATCCATAAAGGGTGTAATCACGACCAACCTCAGTTGGCGTCACTGCCAAAATCGAAGTTGATGGGTATCAATTTTTTATACCAACCTCTCTTGATTTTGAGTATTTGCAGATGGCTACCGAGTATAATGGAAGTGGATGTCGTGAATTTCAATTGTTGAGTGACAATTTTAGGTTTTGCTGAGAAAATTTAGGGAAAGTTGTATCTAATATACGTGTGTCATGTAAATTATTTTTTTTTTGCAATTAATAAATAATAATAATCTAAAATCAATTTTCTTTTTTTAGAGAGGGAAAACGTGTCCTATATTTGTGTCATGTAAAATCAGTTTTTTTAAAAAATTTAAAAATTCTAAAATTTGAAAAAAAACATGTGCCATGTAAAATTAGTTTTTTTTATTTAAAAAAAAAACATGTCCTTTACATTTTTTTAAATAAATTTGAAACTCAAAGAAAGTTGGAGAATTTTCTAAAAAAATGTACATGTGTCATTTAATGTTATGCAACTTGTCATCATAATATTTCTTTGCCTCTCCTAGGGGTGGCAAAATGTAACAACCCGACTTGTCGTTTTAAGAATTTACGTCACGTTTAATGACTTAAGGTCTTGAGTAGTTTCGCAATATGTATTATGACCTGCGGGTGTGGTCGAGTTTGATTTATTAAAGATTCAGAATTAAATTAAAAGAACAATCCTTAATTTGAAGCTTAAATGAAAAAAGTTGACCGGAGAGTTGACTTCTGAGCAAACGACCTCGGAATGGAATTTTGATGATGTCAATAGCTCCGTATGGTAATTTTAGACTTAGGAGCGTGTCCGAAAAATTATTTGGAGGTCCGTAATGAAATTAAGCTTGAAATGCCGAAAGTTGAATTTTTGGGAAGTTTGACCGGGAAGGTTAACTTTTTGATATCGAGGTCGGAATCCGATTTTGGAAATTTGAATAGGTCTGTTATGCCATTTATGACATGTGTGCAAAATTTGAAGTCATTCCGGATTGATTTGATGTGTTTCGGCACAAGTTATAGAATTTGAAAGTTCAAATTTCATGGATTTTGATTTGGGATACGATTCATCGTTTTGCTGTTATTTAATGTGATTTGAGGCTTCGAGCAGGTTCGTGTTATATTATGGGGCAGGTTGGTATGATTGGACGGGGTCCCGAGGGGCTCGGGTGTGTTTCGGGTGGTTTCAGACCAAATTGGAGCTGTTTGGACTGCTGTTGATGAAGTCTGGTTTCCTTCTTCGCGGCCGCGAAGGGAGTCCCGCGTTCGCGAAGAGGAATTTGAGGGACTGATGGTTTGGCCTTCGCGAACGCGAAGAAGGAGCAGGGCAAGCCTTCGCGAACGCGGCCCAGGCAACGCGAACGCAAAGAAGAAAGGAAGATTGGGGCCTGAGGTCGTTTGGCCTTCACGAACGCGAACGCGAAGGAGTTGGTCAGCTGGTCATCGTGAACGTGACAAGGAGTTCGCGAACACGAAGAGGAAATGATGGGGCAGAACTAGTTGGCCTTCGCGAACGCGATGAGGAGATCGCGAATGCGATGAAGGATTTGAGGCAGTTGGGTTTTGGCCTTCGCGAACGTGAAGAAGGCCTATCTGGACATAATTAAAAGTCTCAAAAATGGGGGTTTGAGTTCATAACTCAAAATCTAACTGGGAGCTCGGTAGAAGGCAATTTTTGGAGAGATTCTTGCGTGGGTATTTGGGGTAAGTGATTCTTATCCAGTTTTGATTAATTTTCATGATTATGTCTTTTGAATCCATCATTTAATTCAGATTTAATGGAGGAAAATCAAGATTTTTGTAAAATTTAAGATTTGGAGGTCGAGTTATTATTGAAATTCGATAAAATTGGTATGGTTGAACTCGTATCGGAATGGGTGTTCAGATTTCATAAAAATTATGTCGGGTTCCAAGGGGCGGGTCCCGCGTTGACTTTTGTTGATTCTTTTGGAATAAAATTTTAAGTCGACGTATTATTATCCGGAATTATTTTCGATGAATTTTAATGAAGTCATACAATTAATTTGGATAGATTTGAGCTGTCAGGAGGTCAATTCAAGCAAGATGGCGATTTTGGAATATCGGCATAACTTCAAAGAGGTAAGTGTCTTGCTTAACCTCGAGCGGGGGAATTACCCCTTAGGTATCGAGTCTTATGTGCCATTTGTGAAATGTGAAAAGCTGTGTACGCGAGGTGACGAGTACGTACTCGGCTTATATGTGTAAATTTTTATTGAGTTAAAGTCTTGAGCATATTGTGTGGTAAATTGGGTAATTGTCGATATATATCTAATCATCCATTTGTCATGCCTAAATCCTTGTTGTTGTTGAATCTGTTGTTATATGACAATTTGATGAGATTGTTACTTGATTATTTATGTAATTTCGTGAATTTGTTGGTTTGATTTCCTCTACAAATAATTAATTAAATGAGCTTAAAAAGAGGTATTTATATAATTATTAAAATTTTGAATTTAATGAAGACTTTGCTTTATGTTGAGTAGTTTCTATCTCTATTGGTTGTTTTTGGGTGTTGTACACATTGTGTGGAGCTTTTGGCTATTTGTTGTGAAATTAATTGATTTTGTTATATACTTGGAATTTGTTGTGGCCATTGAGCAAACTGTAATATGAATTGATTTTGTTATGTTGCCGTGATAACTTGCCGTGTAAATTGTTGTGTTGTGTGAATTATTATTTTGAGGAGATAAGAGTGGCATTTTACCGTTGATATTATGTGGGTATTATGGTGGTATTTTATTGTTATTGTGTTATTGGAATATTGTCTGGACGGAGCGATAAGGGTGGCAATAACAGCGATAATGGTGGCTATTGTCAGGGACGATATGTGATGATGTGGGGTTGTAGTGTTGATGATTTTCATGTGATGTTGTGATTTTCTTGTGTTTATTTTTATACCTTGTGCAATGTCTTGTTGTTGGTAAATTGATAACAATCTGATTTATGTTGAAATTGAGAGCATGTGACTATGGCCAGGCAGATTATAAAATAAAATGTGGGCACGAGGTGCCGTGAGTAAATAATGAGGATATTTGACACGTGAATTATCCGTGCAGATGAGATATGAAATGTGGGCACAAGATGCTGTGATGAAATGATAATGATATTTGGCACGTGAGTTGTCCGTGCAGTTGTGATATGAAATGAGGGCACGAGGTACCGAAAAAATATAATAATTTAATTATGGGCACGAGGTGCCGTGAAAATATGAAAATGGGCGGGGACCCGTATTTACGAAAAATATAAAAATGGGTTGAGGCCCGTATTTTTATGATTATGAAATGAGGTGTCACGTGGTGACTTTTTATTTGAAAGAATTATATTCAAAATATTTATTTGGAAGGATTTTTACTTAGAAAGTATTATAGGAAAGAATTATATTTAAAAAATAATTGTTTGAGAAAATTATATTTGAAAGAGAATTATTTGGAATAATTATATGTGAAAGACATTTACTTGAAGGACTTGATTTAATTGGGTGCAGTTGTACTTATTAATGGTTGAGTGATATTAATGGTATTCTTGTTGTCTGCTGTGCATATCACTGGTTGTTTCATGTTGCCCTATTCTTATTTGTTTCATATTATTTTATATATTATATTGCACATATTATTAGACTAGTGAGTGTCTTGACTGTACCTCGTCTCTACTCCATTGGGGTTAGTCTTGATACTTACTAGGTACCGACCGTGGCGTACTCGTACTACACTTCTGTATATTTTTGTGCAGAGCCAGATATTAAAAATATCGGACTTGAGCAGAGTTAAAGCGGGATCATAAGGATTCAAGGTAGAGCTGCTTGGTCGTCGCAGTCCCTTGAAGTCTTTTCATTTCATTGTACTGTTAATTTGTAATCAAACAGTATTGTATATTCGGTCCTCGTGATCATTCTATGTATTCAGTTAGAGTTCGTGACTCAGTACTACCAGTCTTGGGAGGTTGTGTATTGTAATTATTTTCGCTGTTAGTTTTGATTACTTAAAAAAAAATGGCTTCAAAAATGTAATGGAAATCGGCTTACTTAGTCTTAGAGACTAGGTGCCATCACGATGCCTATGGTGAGATTTTGGGTCGTGACACAAAATGGTTAAAAGAAAACAGTTAACCATCCATATTATCCACTAAAAAATGGGTTGGATAATAAACTTTTTAAAAATAGGTCAAATATGGATAAGAACCATATTATCCATTTAGAAAGTGGACAACCAATGGGTAATTAATGAATAACCAATATGTCTAACTTTTACATTTGTAAAGCCTCAAATTGGGGGTTTCTTAAGTTAGGAAGACTAAGAATTCTCCCAAAAGTGATCATATGCAAGAAGTCATGAATAATGGTTACCCATATTATCCGCTAGTTAACCAATTTTTTATCCATATTAAATATGGATCGGGTCAGATAGTTTATCTATTTTTTCATTACCCGGTTTCAACCCGAACCATATCCGACCCGACCCGTCCGTTTGACACTCCTAGCCTCTCCTATATAAAATAAAAATAAATAGATTGACTTAATTGACTTTTTTTTTTGGTATAACTTAATTGACTTAATTTACAAAAACCGTAGCGGGCCCCACCCCCATCCCCATCAAGTCATCAACTTTATTAAACATCTCATTTCAAAAACAATCTTGAGGACCCAAATACTGCAATAATCGCAAAGGCAAAGCGGAGAGGCCCTTTGTTGCGACCAAACACACTCACGCAAGTATACGCGGTCGTCAAGTAATAAAGTGACTCAAAGTCGGATGTCGAACCCACGAGGACTTATGATTAGCTATTAACTAAATTAGCCTATCTTAATTATCTAAATAAGAATTAAATCTAAAAATATTTTATTCTAACTAATTAAATAAGAAAAATATAAATAATAAACTTTGAACAGAGGAAGAGCAGATTTTAATGATATCAATGTAATGAAAACGATCTAGGGTTATGGTCTATCTAACAATCCTATTGTATTCTTCAATTGAATTGACCGACTAATTTATCTAGCTTATTGGTTGACAGGGTTAATATTGCTCATAAGAATCTGTCGAGTTCTTACTCGCCTATTCAAGCTAACCTAACGCCTATATGTCTATGGAGTTAGAATCAACAAGAACGCATTTATAATTCCTGTAAATTAGCCAAGCAAGGTAATTAGGTATATGTCTATCCTAACCACGAATCCGTTCCCCGATGCCCGAGTTCAAGAACTTGCCCTACTCAATCCTATATGCAATATAGAATTCCCACTTTCGAGTTCAATTCTAGATTCGTAGATAATATTCAATTGGTGATCAAGCAATTAAATAATTAAGCGCAAGATTGAATAAATAAACTAATATGATAAATCAAGAAGTCAAAATCAATATCCGAATAACAATAGTCATGAAAGAACCACAACCCTAGAACGTGAAGTTTAGCTCCACATAGACATGGTAGCCAAACAACAAATCATACAAAGAAACATAAAAATTACTAAGTTTGGTAGGAGAAAGATGAAACTTGATGAATTCCGGCCTCCACAGCTTTTTCCTGGCTTTTTCCCTCTTCCCAATATGTTAGATAACCTAAAAGAGGCGTTTTTAGCTTATATATTGCGTACAAAAGTCGTGGGCCAAAGCTCTCCCATTCCTAGTCCAATTCGGCTTCAGGGATTGATGCTAAGGTGGATGCGACGCATCCACCTTGTCCTCCATTTCAATTTTTGCCTGCGAAGGTGGATGCGACGCATCCACCTTGTCCTCTATTTCTCAGCTTCGCATGCGATGGCGGACGCGATGGCACAACTTCACTGCTAAGGTTGCATGCAGGATGATGTTTTCCTAGGTTGGATGCGACGCATCCAACCCTTCTTCCTCTAGCTAAACCACCTTTTCTTCATATTTTGCACTCCGAACACCTTAAATCGTCACACATAACTTAATTAGTCATCAAACCAATAATTACACCATGTTGGGTGTTTTAAAGATTAAATAACATCAAAAAGTGGTTAAAGCATGGGTAAAGTAACATTAACACATATCGAAATATGCCAAACATCACTACCCCACACTTAAACCTTTGTTCGTCCTCGAACAAACCATCATATAGTAGACGAAACAAAATTAAGCTCTTATCATTCAAAGCACACTGCACCTATGACCGTGGTTATTTGCTACAATTAGGCTCTAGACTATGCATCAACACACTTCCCTTTTCTTATGCCCTTCTTTAAACATATTCGAACAAAGACAACATGCTCACAAAGAAAATCGCTCACTCTCACAAAAGAAGTCGCATGCATGCAGTTGGTACCATAGGCTTGCCCTTAATGTAAATCTCTACTAATGTAAGCTCGCTCGATCTAAAATCAATTAGGACTTTTTCATGGTTGTAATGTGGGCTAAGGGACGGGTAGGATATATTTTAGGAATAGTGACTCACCCTCCTAAGCACTTTAATACATCACAAAATTACTTTAAGCATTTTTTTTTTTCAACCCCACTTCAATTTCACAAACAATATCACCCCAACAATATTTCCTCCTTCTTTAAGCACTACTTTAATTCATACCCACTAGCAAGAACAAGACAACAATTTATTCATTTATATTTTTCTTTCTTTCAATTTCCGCTAGTGGTGTATTATTTTACAAAATAAGTGCACCCTTCTTTCTTTCATTGGTTCCACTCAAAAGTCACCCCACACTTAGTCCCTTCTTACTTCTTTTAGCGCTCATCTAACAATTAAAGTGCTTTAAGAGGTAAAAGGATCAAAACAATGTCAATTAAGAATAAAAAGGGTATAGACTTGTAATGTGGGTACCAAATAAAAGGTCTACAGGCTCAAAAGGGTTAACTAGGGATAGATTTTATTTGTGATAAGCAATAAGCTCAAAAAGATCAAAGAAAGCCTAAAATCATTTTTCAAACCGAGCATCACCTAAAATTTCGCTTCAATTCACATACCGGGCAAGTTCTAGACACAAGTACACTACATGGACTACACAAAAACCTCACCACACATGGCACATGACTCATTAAGGACGGTTACATTCCGACTCTCAAGTAATGCAAGTATTCACGGAGCAACGAGATATTAAGCATTAAACGCAAAGTGAACACAAGTCAAGAAAAATGAGAAATAGGCTGCAACAAAACATGCTATCCGTTTTAACAAGGCATCATCAATAATTTCAGAGTGAGAAGGGAAGATATTACATATGTAAAAGCTTAAATATGCCAGTATCAACCAAGTCAAGGTCACCTAGGTTCATCATTCTTCCTCCTTTTATTCCCTACATTCCTACTCTACTCTAAAAAGAAAACAAAATTACCCGGTTCAAACTACATCCCATGGAAAAGAACCGAGGCACAAAGAAAAACCACAGGGGATTATTACTACCTAAAGAAAGCTAAAAGATATATTTTGAATTTTTTGTTTAGACTTTAATCCCTCAAGAAAACTGTCTAGGAGATCAATCGTCGGGAAAAGTCCAATTTTTCTACTTTTTCGTTTTTTTTTTTTCACAAAAGCTACTACACTTAAGAATGAGTACTACAACTAAGCTAAAATAGCACAGAAACTCATCCAAACGATCTCCTCACCCCACACTTAAAATTTTGCAATGTCCTCAATGCACATTATAAATAATAAGAGGGTAAACGAGACTCCCTGGTAGGCCAAAGGCCGAAGCAATAGCGGCTCACGAGGTACTCAGACTTCCCCCAGGCATCGTCCTTTGTGTGGGCACCCCACACTTAGTCCTCACCATCTAGCTCGCTTTTGCACTCTTCTAATGGCTTTGCTTCCTATGCTCATAATCCTACAAAACAAAAATAAATACTACAAAAATAATATAATAAAAACAAAAATAAAAGAAGGTAGTAAAGCTGGGTTGCCTCCCAACAAGCGCCTAATTTAACGTCGCAGCACGACATGAGCTACTTTTTGCCTCCACCTCGAACTTATGAATTGCACCCCTAATTTGGCTTCAAGCTTTCTATTATGCTCCCAAGGCGGTGAGACAAATTTAATTGGGCCAAGCAACTAATATCGCGTTTTACACTTCTTGGCCTTCGGATGAGGTATGTAATTTTGTCTCTCTGGCACGACAAATTCAAGAATGTAAGCACCCCGTTCCTCATCCATTGGCTCCTCCAAAGGCTCAGATGACTCGATTTCCACGTCATCATCCAAACACAATTTTGAAAAATGTATGGAATGGGGACCAATACACCCTAACTTTAGAATTGTATTACTCTTTACATCCTCATATGTACAAACACTAGAGTCTTCACATATAATATTATTTACTTCCTCACATGACTCTAGAGTGCTTTCCTCGACATGGACATCATCAATACAAGTATGGACGAATGATTTACTCTCTCTTTTTAGCTCCTCAATTTGGCGTATAAGCTCCTTTTCAGCTTCACACAACTCAGAACTATTTTGTTGGGCGTTAGACGCATCAACCTTTGCAATTAATTTAGTTCCCAAGTCGTGAATATCAGTGCCAAAATTTTCAATCTCCTGTCCCAGTTCAGCTCTTCCTTCTATAAAGTGTCTCGTCCTATCAGTAATTTCCTCACGTTGAGCCTCATATATTTCTAACTTTTCAGCTTGTTCCACTAGCCATGTTTGGCTCAAAATCTCCACTTTTTCAAAATTTTCCTTTTCTTGAAACTCGCTCTCTTCATTCAATTCTTCCATATTAGCCTTCATTCTTGTGATTGTTGCCGTCATTCTTTTCATATCTTTTTTGAGTTCATCATGTTGCTCTGCTACTTGCCTCATAATATACCTAATATATGCATCATGTTCCATATCCTGCACTTCATTGCCCCTATCAAACTCACAAACATTGTTAGAAAGATCATAATAAGGGCTCTGAGAAGGATGAAAAGAATTAGGACAACCATCCCAATGGCTATCTTGACCACCACACATATTACAAATATTCCACTTGAAGGATTGAGATTGTGCGCACAACTCGTTCCCGGGAACATTCTGACAATTTTTCCACCAGTGGGGTCCTCCACAATATGGACAGGGATCATCAAAATAAGAATAACCATCATTCGAATAATTCTCATTCCAAGGTGCCATGCTAAAATAAAAATAAAACAAAATACTAACTAAACTAAAGAAAGAATAGAAAAACAAATGTCTAATCTAGAAAAATAGCTAATTTCTAAGTCCCCGGCAACGGCGCCAAAAACTTGTTGCGACCAAACACACTCACGCAAGTATACGCGGTCGTCAAGTAATAAAGTGACTCAAAGTCGGATGTCGAACCCACGAGGACTTATGATTAGCTATTAACTAAATTAGCCTATCTTAATTATCTAAATAAGAATTAAATCTAAAAATATTTTATTCTAACTAATTAAATAAGAAAAATATAAATAATAAACTTTGAACAGAGGAAGAGCAGATTTTAATGATATCAATGTAATGAAAACGATCTAGGGTTATGGTCTATCTAACAATCCTATTGTATTCTTCAATTGAATTGACCGACTAATTTATCTAGCTTATTGGTTGACAGGGTTAATGCTCATAAGAATCTGTCGAGTTCTTACTCGCCTATTCAAGCTAACCTAACGCCTATATGTCTATGGAGTTAGAATCAACAAGAACGCATTTATAATTCCTGTAAATCAACCAAGCAAGGTAATTAGGTATATGTCTATCCTAACCACGAATCCGTTCCCCGATGCCCGAGTTCAAGAACTTGCCCTACTCAATCCTATATGCAATATAGAATTCCCACTTTCGAGTTCAATTCTAGATTCGTAGATAATATTCAATTGGTGATCAAGCAATTAAATAATTAAGCGCAAGATTGAATAAATAAACTAATATGATAAATCAAGAAGTCAAAATCAATATCCGAATAACAATAGTCATGAAAGAACCACAACCCTAGAACGTGAAGTTTAGCTCCACATAGACATGGTAGCCAAACAACAAATCATACAAAGAAACATAAAAATTACTAAGTTTGGTAGGAGAAAGATGAAACTTGATGAATTCCGGCCTCCACAGCTTTATCGTGGCTTTTTCCCCCTTTCCAATATGTTAGATAACCTAAAAGAGGCGTTTTTAGCTTATATATTGCGTACAAAAGTCGTGGGCCAAAGCTCTCCCATTCCTAGTCCAATTCGGCTTCAGGGATTGATGCTAAGGTGGATGCGACGCATCCACCTTGTCCTCCATTTCAATTTTTGCCTGCGAAGGTGGATGCGACGCATCCACCTTGTCCTCTATTTCTCAGCTTCGCATGCGATGGTGGACGCGATGACACAACTTCACTGCTAAGGTTGCATGCAGGATGATGTTTTCCTAGGTTGGATGCGACGCATCCAACCCTTCTTCCTCTAGCTAAACCACCTTTTCTTCATATTTTGCACTCCGAACACCTTAAATCGTCACACATAACTTAATTAGTCATCAAACCAATAATTACACCATGTTGGATGTTTTAAAGATTAAATAACACATATCAAAATATGCCAAACATCACCCTTCAATGAGAAGAGAAACCATATGAAAAATATCAAACATCTCTAATTCTAGTTTCAGTACAGAGTAGAAAATGGACGATTATACAAGAGAAATGATGGACCTCAAAACCCTCGTCACCCGAACCCTAGAGAAGAAAGGCGTCCTTGCCAAGATCCGAGTATGAACAAACAATTCTTCTCTTCTGCATTTTCATTTTTTGTTCTGTGAATTTTCTTCTCGATCAGATCGAGTGGTTACGTGTTATGTGCTTCCAAATTTTGTACATTTTTCTTTTCTGGGTATGGCTTGGGCTTGCCGACGAAGCTGTAATTAGATATTTCTTGATTCATTATGTATGCAGATGTAATTTTTCCTGTTCTGAAAATTGGGGTCATGAATAGCTAATTCCCATAGTTTATTAGCTAGAAAATAGAAATTGAAAAATTGAGTCTTTGTGAATTTTAAGTCTAAGATTAAAATTTTTGGTTGCAAAAAGTTGGGTATAAGGGCACACAAGAAGGTGTCACCAGCTTATAAAACATCTGGGTAATGCAAAGCACAGTTTAAGTGATTTAATGTGTAGAAATGAATACCTTGTTTCTAACTTAATTGCTTTAACTGTTTTATGCATCTTCAAGGAGCTAAAATATTAGAATTTTGACGGGTTGCAGCATGTATACTTTTTTCCTTACACTTGCTGCATTTTTCGTTGAACAAATTATGCATAACTTATCTAGAAAGAGCATATGTCCTTTCCTATCAAAAAAAAAAAGAGCATATGTCCTTTGATGCTCATCCTACCTTTTAGGTTTATTTGGGGCTAGTCAGCAGACAAATGAATCACTGAGGGATCTAAATCCCAAAGTTGGGAGCAAAAGAATAGGATATTATTGCGCTCACTTAGGGGTGACTAATTTTTTTTTTTATAACCGTGGTGTCCGAACTAACTTGTGCGCACCTTGACTACTTCCATTGGATATCTTCCAACTCCCACCAGCGCGGATACTAGGTAACTCTGTCTGCCAAGGCTTGGACATATGGGAAGAAATCAATTAGTTATTTGCCTCCGTTGCTCAGTTAGGGTGACTTAGCTTGAACAAGTGCGAATTGATGGATTTGAAGGGGTTAAACCTAATTTAAGGCTCAAACATTTAGAGAAAAGATAATTTTCTATTGCCAATTAGGATTAAATGGTAACCTACTAGTAGAGTTGCTACCTTGTATCCTAGACGTGTAAGGTTCATTCCCCACCATGCCTTTTTCCTCACAAGATTGGAAAATAGTTTGACTTGCTTTCATTCATGCGAGCTACTTGTTACTACCACAACAGAGGAGGTGTAGTAGAAAAAAAGCTGAAACAAATGTTTGGTTCTTTTACCATGTTGGATTTGTAGTAATAGAGAATCTTTTGAACTTTTCTGGTAAAGAGAAATTATTTATTAGCAAATAAAACCTGATGATATTGTTTATTGAAACAAAACATGATGTCACATGTGAATCCTTCTTCAGATTCTCTTTTGTTGATATACAGTGCAATCCTGGTTGATCCACAACGTATTTACATATTTTACATGGCTACATTTCTTAGGCTGAACTTAGAGCAAGCGTTTTCGAGGCGATAGAAGAGGAGGATAGGGCAATCGAGAAGGATGAAGCCTTGCCTCCTGCACTATTGGGTAGCTGCAATGAGCGTGCGAAGCAACTCCATAATTCCCCTTCAGGTTCTCAGTTACTTGTTTTAATCTTTTTGGTTTTTTAACCCTTTATGAATCCTTGCCAAATTCTTTGGTGTAGGAGGACGGCTACTAACTTGTTGTATGGAAAATTTATTAAACTTCAGTTATATATATCTGAAAGCTGAGTGTTCAGTATATATATATATCTGAAAGCTGAGTGTTCAGTATTGTGTGTACTCTGCAGAGTATTGTTGTGCCCATGGAACTCTCAAAATATTGTAATAGGTTGAGTTTGTTCTATGTACTTATACATATGCTGTTTAACTGTTCAATCTAGATATCTGAACTAGTCTTTTAGAATCTAAATGTGAGAACCTGCCTGCCTGATCAAATCAAGTCCAACCTAAATCTGAATTGGAGATGAAAACACTTTCTGTTGCCAAAGATTTATGTTTCTTTTCAGGTTACTTTCTAAGAATTAAGGTTCTGATTTTTAATCTTTCCTAAAACATTATAGCCTGGAATTTGATGCCACATGAAGTTTGTATCCTTGTGGTTAGTAAGATCATCGAACCTTATAAAAAATCATCTAGAACCAGCTGAGAAGAAAGCCATCGGATTTCTTTGGACTTTGGTTGGAAGCATTTGAATATAACTATGTAAGGGCAGCATATAAATAGAACTATACTATTAAATAACAACAACAAAAAGTTAAAAAGAAAAAACACAAAAGTCGAGATATAGTCCTTCATGTTCCCAACCAATTCTTTTAATAATTGTGGTGTTCAGGCCGGCTTTCGCGCCTTTGTTATATCCGCGTGTACCTACAACCTCTCACCAACATAGATACTGGGTAGCTCGCTACCAAGTGCTTAGGTAGATGGGAAGAAATCACCTATTTTTTTTTTGTTTTTGCTGGGATTTGAACCTTGATCGCAAAAGTTTGCACCCAGTTCGTTGACCACTACGCTATACCTCAAGGTGATCTGACCGATATTAAACAGTTAATCAATGTCTTTAGTCAAAACGTGTCTAGTTCTTTTGGATACCTGAAGTAATTCTGCTTGCAATTGATATTTTATTAAGTTGAATATTGTCAATTCCTAGAGCTTTGTGATAAATAGTCAATTTTCTTTAAATGAAATAGTATATGGTAAGTATGAATATAAATAGTTAATTATACCTTATACAGAAAAAAAATTTAAGTGATAAAGAGTCAAGTGTATTGACTTTAGTATTTTGAGTCAGGGAACTGTGTGCACTTGTAAAAGAACAAATATAAATAAGTAAATCTATGCATTCTGTCTTTCCTTTTTTTTTCTGGCTCTTGGACGAGGTCTTTCCCTGCTTTGGTTTTTAGTTGTCATAGAAAAGGACATAAGCATCTCCCTAGCTCATTTCTGTCCTAAGTCTATTTTGACTTCTTCGTTCATTGTGATGCAGACACTAGCATCTTTTGCACGAGTTACGAGGATAACATACTTGATTGTTTGGTCAAATGCTTTAGTGGTCATGCTAAATTTGTATTTGTTTTTTCATTAATGACAGTGTTGTAGATTGTGCACTCGCTTCCCATTTCTCTTGCATAATCATCTTAAAGTGGAGAACATCTATAGTTACTTAAGAGTTTTTATATAGCACACTGATATTTAACACCAATATTCCTTGTAGGTTAAAGTGCCTTTCACCACATTAGGTCGTGTAGTTCTATAATCAGTGCATGGAGATAGGTGTTTAAGACTTTAAGTAGTTAAAGAAGAGTTAATATATTACATATTTTCCTTCACTAATTCCTTGTTACCTGTTTTATTTTCTTTTCTAAATGCAGGAAGGCTACTAACTGCATTCATATGTGAATATTTTGACTGGGCTCAATTAAACCACACACTTAAAGTTTATTTGCCAGAGTGTAATTTGGTAATAATATACAGCTTTCTTTAATGATGTTAAACCACCTTGCATAAATTGTCAATTATTACTTCAATTTACAAAAGCTCACTTGTTTGCAGCCAAAGGATTCTTGGAAATCAGAGCTAAAAGAATTTAGCAGCAAGAATGGATATGATCTTAACAGGAATGGGGATAGTGGTCCATTGCTTTTGGATGTTCTCGAAGGATTTTTGAAGTATGAGGTTCGATAAAACTGCTTATATTAGATAACTTCTAGATATATATCCATCAGTTGCTTATGGTACTGTTGACGTTTTATGTTTATTTTAAAACTACAATTAGAGAAAAGAAGGAAAAAAAAGTAAAAAACAAATAAAGAAAAGGAAAGTGGGAGATTAGAACTTGTAACCCTAAGCTAGGAACGTGTATGTTGGGACACAATATTATCATCCTTGAAAACAATAAAAAGTTGAGAAAGATGAATTCAGTAACGGAATGTATTCCAGTTTATTAAGACTAATTGTCTCAACATCCCAATGCAGTTGTGGGCCTTTCGCGGTCTCGCCATGTGGTATTCAAAATTTCCTTGTATTTTTTTCTATAGATTGATAAATTGTTTACAAATGCAGAAGGATGACCAAATTTTTTTTTTTTTTTTTTTGTGTGTGTGTGGGGGGTGGGGGTGGGGGGGGGGGTGGGGGTTGGGGAGCAGGTTGCCAGCCAGGAAACATGTAGAGTCATAATCCGAGTATATATTCTAAAAGGGCCTGGAAACATGTAGAACCACAGAATTTTACGGCAGAGGTCTCATAAAGCAAATAATAGAGGAGGATGAAAACAAAAATTATGAAGTTATTGTCATGTTGCCAAATAGGTGGTCCTACAGTCTGAAAGTATCAAGACCCAATTGGGATAGTTCTTATGATTTACTAGTGATACTGACCAATAGGATAATGAATCACACTAAGCTTAATTTTGTTCAGCACGATTTGTTTCTTTGTTCTGCTTTGAGCACTTCTTTCTTGTCATTGTCTCATGAGTATGTCCACTTGTGCAATCAATACCAGGGGCTTGTATTTGAACCTTTAACCTTGCTCGAATGCGATTGCCTTAGTTCAAAGCTTTCTACGCTTTGGGTATTGCTGGTTTTAAAAATTCAAGTGTACACAAGTGTGTCAATGTTAGCAAATGTAACTTGCACTGGTAGAAATTGATTATTGTTCTGGTTTTGGGATCTTCATTGCCTTTTGTTGTGGTTAACAGTCTCCCATTCCAGGTTCAGTTAGTGGCTTTAAATGTTTATGCAGTTCCATTAGTTGATGGTTATAGCATTTGCAGTTTACATTTTCCTGCATTCAAATTGACTATGGTAAATATTTAAGTCTATCTAGTAGGAATTAGCTTTAAGGTCAAGCTTTTAAAATCTATTTTGCAGAACTTATCTCAAGGAAGGGGTGCTGGGAGGAGATTGACAACACCAGATGCTGAATCTCTTTCCAATGTAGAAACAAGGAACATGAGGAGGCCTTCTTCATCTTCAGTTGCCGGGGGCTTACCTCCATTGGGAAGGTTTACATTTAAGACACTATTATAGTATCTTCTGTTGTGTTAATTTATTTAGTTATTTTTCTATTTTTTTTATTTAAGATTTTGACTTGGGAACATCTCATGCCACAGGCCAGGTCCTGCTGCCCAGTCATCTGGTAAGTTGTCCACCCGCTTTATTTGTATTAATTCCTGGATAAATGCGTAACCTTTTTCATATGGTTGAGATGGTTAGATAGAAGAGCAGGTTCGTCAGTATCTGGGTACAGGAAGGATGAATACAATTGGAGATATGACAACGATGAACTTGCAGAAGATGTAATTCGTGCTTCATCTGCCTTGGAAAACCTTCAGTTGGACAGAAAAGCTCGGAATCTTACCACTTCCTGGCGGTAAGTGTTTGAGAACTAGATGCCATTTTTCTAATTTGGTTTTGATGTAACATTGTAACTTCTGTTGGATGGTGTGGAAGTTATCAGCTTTGGTTAATGTTAGTCCTGGATGGTTTATTTAGTTTTAGATGTGGCTGCTATAAGATACATCACTTGTGGCTGGTCGCTAAGGTTAAATAATGACAACCTTATTTTTTCCACTAAGGCAGGTGTTAATTGCATAGATGTCATTTTGTAGCAAAACTAGACTAGACAGTACCTTTGGGCTTGTGGGCTGAGAGAAATATTACCCATGTTTCCTATCAAGTTTGGATTTTATATTTTTATGCTACTTATAGAGAACTCTCTATTTAAATGTGTTGAATTGTCTGCACAAAAATTGCACCAAAGCAGGTGCCAAATTTATTATAGTGTTGAATGCGATAAAAACTTAACTATGAATTAAGAAAGAGGACTATCTGAATTAAGGAAAAGATACTATCGCCAATTCCGGCAAAACATGGAGAGAATATATGTTCTAATGTGCACGCATGAGAAGTTTGTCTTACGACTAAAATAGGTCAAATTTGGTGAAGATCCTTTTTAAGTAGAGATTATTATTTTGTAAAGTTCTAGATCAGATTATTACTCACATATCCAGAAGATGAAAGTAGCTGAAATCAGGATGTTGAGGTGAATGTGCGGGCATACTAAGATGGATAAGATTAGTAATGAAGATATCTGGGAGAAGGTGGGCGCGACCCCATGGATGACAAGCTGCAGGAAGCAAGGCTCAGATGGTTCGGAGAAGCCCAGATGCGCCGATGAGGAGGTGTGAGCGACTGGCTTTGGTGGGTACGAGGAGAGGTAGAGGGCGGCCTAAGAAGTATTGTGGAGAGGTGATCAGGCAGGGCATGGCGTGACTCCAGATTACCGAGGACATAGCCTTAACAGGAAGTTGTAGAGGTCGAGCATTAAGGTTGTAGGGTAGGAGGTAGTTCTGCATATTTCTACGGTGCACCAGAGTGAGGCTAGTCTGTTAGGACCTAGTCTTAGGACCCGTTTGGCCATAGATTTTGCCAAATTTTTTCCAAATTATTTTTGGCAAATACATGTTTGTTTATGAAGTTTATCCATATTTTGGCAAATTCCCAAAACCCAAAACCCAAATCCCAAAACCAGCTCAAGAGTTGGTTTTGGCCCAAATTATTTCTATTACATTTTTTAAAAATTGCCCCAAACTTTTGTATTTTATAAAAGAGCCCACCATTTATTATTTAGTAACAATGCTGCTTCGTCTTTTCGGTCATCTGATAGTGTATTATGTAGTTCATTATAAAAATGATAATTTTGTACCAAATTTATTTATGTTCAGGACTATGCTTTGTGATAATGATAATGAATGTTATTGATGAAGGTATTGTTGGGCATTTGTGATAGTTTTTAGAACTTGTGGGTATAAGTCATGTTTCATGTTTTTAAAAAAAAAAGTGAAATATGTTTTGAAAACTGATGTCCAAATACATTTTCATCTTCAAACCAAACTTCACCCAAATCAGATTTTTCAAAATAAATTTAGGAATCTATGGCCAAACGCTAGCTTAGACTGTTAGTGGTTAATGTTGAGTCACACTACTGTTTCGTTACTCTTAGTGCCGGGCTTTATCTACTGGTTATTGTTTTGTTGTTCATCTATTTTTTGGTTATGGTGATGATGTTATTTGTTTCATGGTTTCTTTTGATGGTATTGATGTATTGCCTCTTTTCGTTTTCTTGAGCTGAGGATCTTTCGGAAACAACCTCTCTACCCCCTCGGGGTAGGGGTAAGGTCTGCTTATACACTAACCTCCCCAGACCCCACTAGTGGGATTTCACTGGGTCGTTGTTGTTTCTGCTAGATCATATTATTATTTATAAACCGGATATTCTTACTTTTGAAGTTACTTAATTGTTAAAAATGCATTACTTTTAACTTTTATAACTTACCAAAAACAAATTGTTAAACATGCATTATGGTTAACAGTAAAGTACCACTCCTTTTTGACTAAACAAAAGATGTGTCCTTTTTATGTTTCCAACGTGCCACCAGGATATTGAAAAGTTATGCATAATGAAAGAAGATAAGGGTAAAAGCTTTCATAGTGTTCTCACACAAACAAACGTAGTCGGGGAATAAATAGGCTTCTTTTCCTCTCTCTTTTTTGGCTCAATTAACTTCCTGAAACACAATGAAGTGGGCCATAATATCCATGGTTCAAAGTTGAGTGTTTGACCAAAGTTGGGATGTTGGCTGGGGAATGGAAGGTAAGCCCGTTGTGTGCAAAAGGATGGACTGTAGAAGAAACATCCAGCTATAGTTAGGTGTCATCCTTTTCTACAAAGAAATGAGCTAATTTTGTGTGTTCTATGTTTCCGTCGGCAACATGTTGAAATAGCTGCTTTTCATGTGAACAATCAGGTCATATTTAAGAGGTAATTAGGTTTTTAAGTGCTTGTGTTGAATTTATACGTCTTATACTTGCTCAAAAAAGAAAAGTGTCTTATTGTAGTACTATGGTTCTTAACTTAATAAGAGCGAGCTAATCGTTGTGATGTATAGTACGGTAAAAGTTGGTCTGTAGCTCTAGCTCTTCTTTGGTCAGAGAAGGTCAAATTTGGGGTGGAAAAATCAAACTTCAGCAGACAGCAAGCGTTCATAATCTGAAGACCTGTTGGTCGATGATGGATTCTTGTTCACTGGTGATGTATGTAAAGAACTACCAATTACCGGGCACCCTTGCTAGACTTCCATCAGCTGGAGGATTGAAATTTTAGCTACCTTATCACATATCAATAGACTAATTTCAGCATATATTTGTTGCACCCAAGGGTATGGCCTGGTGGTCAATGAAGTGGGTTAAGAACCATGAGGTCTCAGACAAAAACACTAGGTGATTTCTTCCCATCTGTCTAGCCTTGGTGGACAGAGTTACTTGGTACCTGTTGATGGTAGGAGATAACAAGTATACCGTGGAATTAGTCGAGGTGCACGCAAGCTAGCCCGGACACCACGGTTATAAAAGAAAATCAGCATATATTTGTAGCCCCTTTCTAAACTAAGTTATGGCATCAGTTTTCAGGAATGAACTAACTGAATCCTACAAAATTGAGAATGAGCAGGACTTGGGCTGTTACTATTCTTCTAGCTGTGATGATTATACATGAAAGCTCCATTTTCATATATATTTTTAAAGACACATTATCAAAATAAATAAAATGATAGTCATCTAAAGACCGACTCACTGACATACCATGTCAAACTGGATAATAGGCGGAAAGGTTTTCATCTGGAAAGAGGAGACCCTTTTTTTAAAAAATGATTATGCTTTGGCATCAATGAAATCACTGCGCTTGGGGAAGTGCTCCCACTCTACTACATCAAGTTTGTGTTATACAAGACAAGGGCAAAGTAACCAAGAATATAGTAATTAGTGATGACCTACAACAGCTGATGAGCGGTTGCATTTATGTGAAAAAAACATATGTACTCTAGTTATTCCTTTTGCTCGACTCTTTATTGTTCTTGTTATCCCGCTGAAGAATTGTGTTGAAAATTCAGTTCTATCGCTCTTTAGATTGGTTGTACTGTCAAGAAAATGCAGTCATATCTCAACTTTGTACTGAATTTATTTACAGGCATGGAGGGGATGGCATGTCCGAGGAAGATGGCAGGGTAGAATAGGCGTGTCGCATAGTGTTCTCCACATCTCTAAATCTCAGAATTGATGTTATCTTAAACCATTGACTTCTATTTTGTGTAATGGACAGTGATGTTTCTTATGATTGAAATACTGTATATTGCTTTTAGTAGATTGATATGAGTTTTTCTTCCATCCTTTTTTGGCCCTTATTATCATTTACAATTATCCCTATTTGTTAGCTAAGTTCATTCGTTTAGTCTTTATGCTATTTGTTCATTTACGAAGGTTACTTTTGGTTTGAGTGGCTCAAGTGATTACTGCAAGCTGGTTCTCGGGGTTAGATATGAGCCACTATAACATTTTGAACTGCTTTTTTTCGTTTTAAAGGAAGGTATTTGGCAGGATATGTGGTTTGAAATGTTATACGTTGACATGTATATTCTATTAGTAATAGTGCAAGCAAATGTTAAAATAATAATTGACAAGTCGGTTATATAAAGAAAACATCGTATCGTAGTCTGGATTCACTTTTTTATTGTTGTGAAATTTGTGGAGAATTGTAATAATGTAAAATTATTAGGACCAAACACATACAGAATGCAAAAACAGTGTGTCAACAATTAGGACTGGGCCACTGGGACTAGTGATTGCCATCTACTTCACCACTTTCTGCACGTGTTTCATATCTTTGCTTTCAGAATCAAGAATGATTATAAAAAGACAAAAAATTCTTTTGACTTGGAATTCCTATTTGAGATTTGCAGTAGCTCATGCATAATTAACCTGAACTGTATGTTGATAAAGGAAGAAAGAGATACTTAGAGTAAAGAGTGGAACAAAGACCGTAAAATTCTTTTCCATATACAAATGACGAATTCACCTTACTGGACTACTATTTTGTGTTCAGTGTGTGCTAACCGGTGGGAACGTAGGGTTTTTGTCTAAGATAATTAGTGGGAATATTGTGGCTTATTATTTCGCTTTTCAGTGCAAGTTCTATTTACTAGCTATCGCTTTTGCTTTACATCTTTTTTTTAGGTTTCATGGTGTTTCTATTTTTCTTATGACTGTTGTGGTGATACTAATATTTACTAATATTGTCTCCCTTTACTTTGCATCTTTCTTCTGAATTTCATGGTGTTCCTATTTATCCTATGATTGTTGTTGTGATACTAATATTGTCTCCCTTTTTGCCCCCTTTTTTTTTTTTTTTTTTTTTAGTCGAGGGTCTTTCGGAAACGGCCTTTCTACTCTTTCGGGGTAGGGGTACGGTCTGCGTACACACTACCCTCCACAGACCCCATTAGTGGAATTTTACTGGGTTGTTGTTGTATGTGCTAACCGGAGGTTACATCAAATGAAATGAATTCCTCTAATCCATCGTTGTTCTGTAGCAATCCCCTTATAATGTCTTTCAACTATCTTTCTTCACGGAGGAAATATATATATTTATATACATATATTATATACTAATGGTGCTTAAATCAGTTTATATATGCTTTGGTTATTTTGATTGGATATGTATTTTAAGAACGAAAGACCAAATTTATCCCTCTACTATAACAAACATTTATATTGCCCTTTGTTACACTATCTGAACAAGAAAGCCCTACCATTACCTAAAGGTCCCAAAATACCTCTCCGCTAACGGCCATCTGACGTGTCCATCTAATGCCGATGCCACAAGAAAATCATCAGAAACTCAATTATCTGTTTTCCTCATTTGGGTTAATTTAGCCCTTTACTATTTAATTTGAAGCAATTTTACCCTTCTACTATTCGAAAATGTGCAATTTTACCCTCGTTGATATTTCGAAAGAGAGCGAAAGATAATATCATACCATTGAGTTTTCTCTTGCAATGTGCAAGAGGAAAATTCCTCATTCAAATTAAGAATTATCAATTTATAATTATTGAACTTTATAATAACCAACAAGTACGTTTTTGCAAAAAATTAAAAATATTTTTAAATTTGTTTTGAAAGATAATGCTAAAATAAAAGTTAATGTAACGGCCCGATCGGTCATTTTGTGTAATTGCGCTTTGTTTTCCCTTTTCATGCTTCACACATGTGTGCTTATGATTTTATGACTTGCGGGGTTGGTTAGTTTCATTCCGGAAAGCTTTCGGGTTGATTTGGACCCTTGATTCTTGACTTAGAAGTTTTAATTTGAAAATATTGACCAAACTTTGACTTTTGTGAAAACGACCCCGGAACTGTATTTTTATGACTCCGATAGCTTCGTATCGTGATTTCGGACTTGGACGTATGCCCGCAATTGATTTTGGAAGTCCGTGGGTTGGATTGTGTTGATTTGCCAAAATTTGGCAATTTAAAGTTGAAAAGTTTGACCTTAGGTTGACCTTTAGCTAATGAGCCCAGAATTTAATTTTGGGACTTGGAATAGGACCGTTATGGTATTTAGAACTTGTCTGCAAAATTTAGGGTCGTTTGGAGTTGATTTGATAGGATTCAAACGTTTAGTTGTAATTCTAGAAGTTCTTGAAAATCTCCTTGAATGTCACGCATTTTAGAGTTCGATTCGTAGTTTTAGATGTTAATTTTATGTTTTGATCACGCGAATGAGTTCGTATGATATTTATAGACTTGTGGATGTTTGGTTTGGAGTCCCGAGGGATCGAATGAGTTTCAGACACATTCCAGAAGTGTTTTGGACTGAAAATCCAAGTCTGGTATGTGGTGCCCTCTGGTGTCGCAATTGCCAACACCAGGGTCGCATTTGCGACTATAACAGAAATAACAGGTATCACAAATGCGATGCCTTGGTAAGCAAGTCTGGGCTGGCTAGGTTCATATTTGCGATGATTTATGTCACAATTGCGAGGGAAGCAGGGTTCGCAATTGCGAACCCATATTCACATTTGCGAAGAATCTCCCCAGGCCTTCAGTGTCACAATTGCGAGGTTTTAATCGCAATTGCGAGGGTTCGCAAGATAACTGCAGCTGAACATAAGGCCTGAAAGTCGGGATTTTATCTCTCATTCTCTTGTTTATGAACCCTAGACTCGGTAGGAGGCAATTTGGAGAGAGGATTTTCACCTACAAATCTTGGGTAAGTGATTCTAATCTATTTCTAATTATATTCCATCAACATATCTTAGATTTAACATCAAAATCATGTGAATCAAAGTGAAAATTTGTGAAACTTTGTCAAGTTTTTATAAAAATAAGAATTTGAGTTTTAAGAGTCGATTTGGGCTCGGATTTTGAAACTAATCACATATATGAACTCGTCGGGTCATGGGTAGACGGAATCTAACATTGGACCAGGTTTTTGACCGGGTAGCTCCAAGTTGACTTTTGTTAACTTTTTGGGAAAAAACTTTTTTCGAGTGTTGAATTGGCCTAGGTGAGGTAAATGTCTTGCCTAACTTCGTGTGGGAAAACTACCTCTTAGGATTTGGTATTGATTGTGTCTTTTGTGCTATGTGAAAGCCGTGTACGCAAGGTGACGAGTGGGTACACAGGTTGTACGTGGTATTTGACCGGTTTAGGCTACTTAGACTATTTCCATGCTTTAACTGAAATGACATATCATGTTTTAAATTCTCATAGTCAATTTATCCTTAACTGTGTTAGACTATCCTTACATGCCTTAATTGGCTTGTTTAGTACTTGTTCTACATCCTACTTGCTAAATTGCTCTTATGCTTTAGTTGAACTTGTTACCTCTTTTATTGTTACATGCTATTTCTTCATTGTTAATTACCGTTACTTGAAGTAATTATTCATGGTATCCCTTTCCTTGTTGATTTTCATTATTTGAGACTCATTGTTAAATGTTATCTCTTTTATTATGAGTTAGTCTTATCTAATATCGTGGTTATACATTATTTATCTCATTGTTGAGTTATTTGGTATTGAAATTGTGAAAGTCGTTAACACGTTGAGGCGAGGTTAGCTATTGTTGAAACATCTATCTTCATGAGCATTTTTCATTCATTGAATACGTTGTGGTGGAGCCATGGTCTAATATTGTGAAAATATTGGTATTATTGTTGTATTTGGTAAGTTATGATATATGGGCACTTGTGGTGCGAATTGTTATTGTGATATGATATTGATGCACATGTGGCAGTATAAGACTTGGGGTTAATGGACATGCGACGATATAAGGTGGGACTTATGTGCGTATTATTGGTAGAGGAACTATGTGAAGCAACGTGGCGTCATAAGGTGGGCTAAAGTGCGTGTAGCTATTTCGGAAAAAATATTTTCAAAAACCTATTTCAAATATAAGGCTCACATAGCAGTATAAAGAAAATTATGATTGAAATTGAGAAATGTGAATACGAGGCGGTACCTCGGTTGTGATTCTTGATTATACGAGGTGGTACCTCAGTTTTGATTTTATTATACACGAGGCGGTACCTCATTGTGATTCTTGCTATTTATTTCATGTTGCAAAGTGTTTTGGTGGGAATATATCTTGTTGTTTTATTCTTTATTATTCTAGCAGTTGTTGTCCGTAAATGATCATTGTGGCCCCCTTAGTTGTTTCTTTTATGCTATTTTCATTGTTGATTTTTGGTATTAGTTCATGCTACTATCTTTTTTTCGTACCAACTGTTTCTTCACCTTCCGTTACATATCCGTATTATATTTTTATACTGTTTATTTTATATCCTAGTAGGTGTATTGACCTGGCCTCGTCACTACTCTACTGAGGTTAGACTTGATACTTACTGGCTACCATTTGTGGTATACTCATACTACATTTCTACATATATTTTTGTGCATATCCCGATATGTCTGCTCATGCCGGTCGTTAGAGATTACTTGCTAGCTGCCTTTGTCGGAGACTTCAAGGTATGCCTGCTCGGCGTTCGCAGGCCTCGGAGTCACCTTTCCTCATTCTCATTTACTGTTGTATTTCCTTTCAGATAGTGATGTAGTAGTTACTCTAGTATACTCTGTAGAGCTTATGACTCAGTTCCACCGGTTTTTAGGAGCGTACTGTTGAGATTATGTTTGTATCAAAAGGTTTTATCAGTTATTCAGCTTTGTTTCTAGCGTTTTGATAATTGTTCTGTCAAGTTATTACTATTTGTTAGGCTTACCTAGTCGTAGAGACTAAGTGCCATCACAACACCCTACAGAGAAAAATTGGGGTCGTGACAATTTATTACATCAAATCCAAAGATATTATGTACAAGTTTAAATCCTTAAAAATTAAATAATAAATTAAGTATTGAGGAGTGGTGATTAATCAAGACATGGCAATTCTCCAGCTTGCCGAGAACATGGCGTTGGATAGAAAGGTATGTAGGTTAAGAATTAAGGTAGAAGGCTAAATAGTCGAGCGTTTTCCTTACTCATTCTAGTAGTTTAATGCATTCCTCAGTGTTTAGTCTTGTATTTTCTTATTATTAGATTTTTGGTATTACTTATTGTTTCTTTCGCTTTGTTTTTTTATTTGTTTTGTTGTTGTTGTTGTTGTTGTTTGTTGTTACTCCTTCCTCTCTATCTTTCCTGAGCCGAGGTCTTACAGAAATAGTCTCTTTACCTTCTTAAGGTAGGGGTAAGGTTTGCGTACACTCTGCCCTCCCCAGAACCTAATAGTAGGATTACACTGAGATTTTATTATTGTTGTTGAAAAATTTTGAAAATTAAAATGCCAAATTCGAATGACACAATGATCTTGGTGAATGGTGACGGAAAAAAAAGAGAAGAAAATGGTAGGATGAAAAAAAAAGTACATAAAAGTTATGTTAATAAAAATAAATTCTTTATAAGTAAATAAAAATAAGTATGTTGTGCACATAAAACAAAGATGAAAAAATTTAGAGAATACTATATCATTTTTTGGTTGAAATCAGAAGATGAATATAACAACCAAGCCGCTCGTTTTGTGTATTTGAGTCCCGTTTTCCTATTTGATGTTTCTCGTATATTTGTTTGTGTGTTGTGATTTTGTGACTTGTGGAGGTGGTTGATTTGGCTTCGGGAAGGTTTGGGAGTAAATTGAGACACTTAGTCTCATTATGGAAGCTTAAGTTTTAAAAGTTGACCAAGTTTTGACTTTTGTGTAAACAACCTCATATTGGTATTTTGATAGTTCCAATAGGTTCGTATGGTAATTTTTGACTTAGGCGTATGTTCGAAATTGGATTTAGAGTTTTCTATGGTATTTTTGCTCTATTTACCGAAAGTTGGCAATTTGTCGGATTGGAGAGTTCATAGGCTTGACTGGGTTTGACTTTGTTGATATCGGAGTCAGATTATTGTTCCGGAACTTGTGCAAAGTTTGGTTGGTTATCCAGATTGGTTAGGCTTGAATTGGACGCTTGGTTGCAAGTTAGAAGTTTTTGATTTTAAGAGAGTGATTTTGATCGTCAATTCTTGATTTTAATGTTATTCGTGGTGTTTCGAGCCCTTGGACAAGTTTGGATTAGGTATTGAAACTGTGACGATCCGATAGGTCATTTTGAATGCTAGTCTTTATTTTCGAATTCTGAGACCTCCATTAGCTTCATTTGATATTTCTTGATTTGCATGCATGATCTGTATCTCTTTTCCGAAAAGTTTTTACGTAAACATTTGAAGAAAATATGATTTTTAGCTTTAAAAATAACTTGAGTTGACTATGATTAACATTTTATGTAAATGACCCCAGATCGGTATTTTGAAGATTTCGATAGGTCCGTATTGTGATTTTGGACTTGGACATACGCCAGGAATTGAATTTGGAGGTCCTTAGATTGATTTGACTTCTTTTGCCGAAAGCTTAAAATTTGAAAGTTTGAAATTTTTTTAGGTTTGACCGTAGGTTGACTTTATGGCTATCACGTTCGAATTTTGGTTTTGGGACTTGGTATAAGTCCGTTTTGCTATTTGAAACTTGTATGCAAATGTTAGTGCAATTCGGAGTTGGTTTGATAGGATTCAGACGCTTGGTTGTGATTTTTGAAGTTCTTGAGTTTTCTATTGAGTTTCATGCATTTTGATGTCCGATTCGTATTTTTAGATGTTATTTTTGTGTTTTGATCATACGAACGAGTTTGTATGATATTTTTAGACATGTGTACATGTTTGGTTTGGTGCCCGAGGGGCTCGGGTAAGTTTCGAATGGGCTACAAATCATTTTGAACATGTTAGGCTGTTGTTTCTGATGTCTAGTGTGTTGTGCTTTGTGATCGTGAAGGGGAAGTTAGGGTTGGGGATGGTTTGTTCATCGCGAATGTGAGGGACCAGTCACGAAGTGAAGGGGGGCTTACCCTTTGTGAACGCGACGAGCCTCTCGCGAGCACGGTTCATTGGAGTGGCCTGAGGGAGAGTTGGTGGTTACTCTTCACTAGAGCGGACCCTGGCTAGCGAACGTGAAGGCATGCGGGGAGTTCAACCTTCACGAACGCGAAGAGTGCCTCACGAACGCGAAGGCCTTTTGGCCTCTCCTCTGCTGAAATGAAAGACAAACTACCTATACTCTCCGCCTTTCTACTCAAGGCATCTGCAACTACATTTGCTTTGCCCGGATGATACAGGATAGTAATATCATAATCTTTTAGTAACTCAAGCCATCTGTGCTGCCTCAAATTTAGGCCCATCTACTTGAACAAATACTGTAAACTGCGATGATCGGTGTAAACTTCACAAGACACCCCATAAAGATAATGCCTCCAAATCTTAAGAGCGTGAACAATTCCAGCTAACTCCAAATCATGTACCGGGTAATTCTTCTTGTGGGGTTTCAGCTGACGTGAAGCATATGCAATAACTCGCCCCTTCTGCATTAATACACAACCCAAACCAATGTGTGAAGTGTCACAATACACTGTATGCATCCCCGAACCGAAAGGCAACACTAACACTGGTGCAGTAGTCAATGATGTCTTGAGCTTCTGAAAGCTCTCCTTACAATCATCAGACCATCGGAACAGAGCACCTTCCTGGGTTAATTTGGTCAAAGGTGTTGTAATAGATGAAAAACCCTCCACGAACCGACAATAATAACCTGCTAATCCTAGGAAACTCTTGATCTCAGTCGCCGAAGTAGGACGTTGCCAATTCTGAACTACCTCGATCTTTTTGGGATCAACTTTAATGCCATCGCCTGATACAATATGCCCCCAAAATGCCACAGAATTTAGCCAAACCGGTCATTTTGATTTTTAGAACCCCGATCCCCTAAATAAAACTCCATGTATATGCTTTTACTAATTTATGACTTGCGGGGATGGTTGGTTCGGAATTTGGAAGTGTTCGGGTTGAAATCAGAACACTTGGTTCCTTAAGTTGGCCTTAAAATGCTAAGTTTGACTTCGATCAACATTTTGAGAAAACGACCTCGGAATCAGGATTTTGACTGTTCCAATAGGTTCGTATGATAATTTTGGACTTGGTGGTATGTTCGAATCGGGTTTTGGACAACCCAGGAGCATTTCTACGCTTAATAGGAAAAATCAACTATTTGAAGGTTTAATGTTCTTTAAATTTGATTTGGAGTAGGTTTTGGAGTAAATGAGATCCGTTTGGAATTCCGAGCTTGAGCATAGCTCCGTATGGTGATTTAAGACTTGCACGCATAATTTGGTATCATTCCGAATAGTATAAGTATATTTCGGCATGATCGAAGTAAGTTTGAAGAATTTGAAAATTTCAAGTTGAATCAATTTGGTTTGAGGTATGATTCTTAGTTTTGATGTTGTTTTACACGTTTCGAGCCAGGCCAAGGGGAAAAATCTCGCATCTGCGAGACGTTTTCTGCAGGTGCGGAACTGCAGGTGCGACTAAGCCTCTGCAGTGCGAAAATGACTGTTGGACAGAATGTTAAAAAGGGGGCGAGGCTCAGTCATTTTAGTCCGTTTTTCTCCATTTTTGGGCGATTTTGGAGCTTTTTGAGAGAGGATTTCAACTAGCAACTTGGAGGTAAGTTAATTCTACACACTTTGAGTTAAATACATACATTATGGGTAGATTATAACCTGTAAATCTTGAAAATCAAGGGTTTAGATGAAAAATCTAGGTTTTGACAAAAATGAGATTTTAACCACGAACATGGTTATGGAATTGGATGGAAATTGTATATTTGAGTTCATGAGATTATGGGTAACGTTTTATTCCAAAAAATTTCCAGAATCCGTGCACATGGGCCCGAGGTAAATTTTAGGAATTTACCATTTTTGGATAGGGTAATTTATTTAATAGTCTAATTTTAAATTATTGAGCATGTATTAATTACTTTATATAACTTTTGGATAGTTTCGGATTTTTCAGCACCGAATTAAGATTTTTCGCGACATTGTGATCGGGAGTGGGCTTTGAGACAAGGTAAGTTTCTTGCCTAACCTTGTAAGATGGAATTTATCCCATAGGCGATTTACATTAATAATTGTTGCTAATTATGGGGACTACGTACGTAGGAGGTGACGAGAGTCCGTGCGTAGCTACTAATTATGTTAATGCCCATGTAGTTTTAGGACTCAAATCATGAATTACTTATGATAATTGCTCCTTTTATTTAATTAAATTATTAAAATTATATTGTAAATTGTTTGAGAAAATAGTAAAAGATCAAAACTTTATATACTCGAATTTTGTGTAAATTAATGAATTGTTAATAGAGATTTGAAAATTTACATGTTAATATTATAATAACTTCTCATTCCGGAGGTTTATAAGGAAATGTCCTTTTTTGTGGAGAGGGCCGAACGTCTCGGTAGTATAGATGCATCTATTGATCGCGCCGCACGTCCCTCGACAGTGTACACGATACTCTGGATCGGGCCGTACGACCTCAGCAGAATTCATGCCTAATAATAATAATTAAACGATACCTTGATACTTTAATTGCCGCTTGTGAAGTTAATTGATAAATTGGAAATTATTGGAATGTAAGGTATTAATTATTTATGCTTGTTTAGAAATTTATTTTTGTTCATCTAAAAATCATGTTTAATTAAATATCTCTATTGTAATATTATTGACCCATAGTGAGTGTCAAAGTCGACCTCTCGTCACTATTTCTTCGAGATTAGGCTTGATACTTACTGGGTACACGTTGTTTACGTACTCATGTTACGCTTGCTGCACTTTTTGTGCAGGACCTGAGGCAGGCACTATCGGAGGACCTATCAGAGCGCACCCATGTTATCCAGAGGCTTAGTGGTGAGCTGCCTTTCTGAGCCGTTCTGCAGCAACTAGTGCCTCTTCTTGTATTTGTATTCTGTCTATTTTGTTTCAGATAGTATTTAGAATTTTATATAATCTACTAGATGCTCATATACTCGTGACACCAGGTCTTGGCACACACTAGTAGAATTTTTGGATTTAATTATTTTACTTGGGTTTTAATTTATCTTATTTCTCACATTGTCTTAATTTTTGCAAGTACTCCGAGTTTTATTACTCGGATAATTTTTAAAGAAATGAATATATGTTTAAATCATTAGTTGGCTTGCCTAGCTGGGATGGTGGGCGCCATCACGACCTATTGGTGAATTTGGGTCGTGACAATTTCCATGTCTTCATTTATTCCATGTTATTTCCTGTTATATGCTTTAAATGTTACATGTTTTTATTTGACATCTATGCTACACTTGTTACTTGTCATTTAATTGTTACTTGCCTCAATTTGTTCATTTCTCGCACGATTTTTGCTTATTTGCTACCTGTTTCTACTTGCCTTAATTTATATTTTAATTGTCACATGTTTTACCTATTTTTATTATTTTTATATTATTTGATGCACTTTATTATGTTTTTATGCTTATGTGAGCTATTAACTGTTTTGTACTGACGAATTGGTAAAGTTTGGGATTCTGAGATGTTTGATATTCTCCGTTTATTTTGTGGTTCTTTACTGTTCTGTACATTTTACCTTTTTGTGCTGATATTTTATAAATATTGTTGTTTAGTTGTTTATGTTAATGATTTGAAATTGTTTGGGATTTAGTTGTACGTCGCAATGGTGTTGAACGATATCGAAATGATATGAAGGAATAAAGACAGATTAAGATATGAACAAATGATGATATGGTAGGATCGAGTTGCGCGCCGCAATAGATTTGATATGTTATAATTATTTGAGATTATAGGGTTATTCTCAGTATTGTGATATGAGACTTGAGACTTTATTATTCTGGGCTCTCTGATAGTTGACCTTCGGGTCCGTTTATATGACTTTATTTCTTTATTTCTATTCTTGTATTCCTGTTATTATTATTTCGCACAGGTTAATTGTGAGTGACTTGCCATAGCCTCGTCACTATTTCGTCGAGGTTAGGTTTGGCACTTACATAGTACATGGGGTCGGTTGTACTCATGCTACACTTCTACACTTCTTGTATAGATACTTGTGTTGATCCTAGTGGCGCGTAGCGGGACTGCTCAGATTCAGCTGCTTTTGGAGACTTGAGGTATAGTTGCACAACGTCCGCAACCCTGAAGTCCCCTTCCATTCTATCTTTATTGTTTATTTAGTTCAAACAGTTGTATTTTGTTTATACTTTATCTGTTGCACTCTAGATGCTCATGTATTCATGACTCCGGATTCTAGGATATGTTTAGATTTCGTCATTTGGTATTTTATTATTCTATTTCAGATTATTACAGTTTATTTTTATTAATGTTTTAATTTGAATTGTTAAAATCTAGTTAAGTAAATTAGCTAATATTGTCTTGCCTAGCAAATAAAACTTTAGGCGCCCTTTGGGATTTCGGGTCATGATAGGAACTCGTTGGCATGATTGAAGGGGGTCCCGTGGAACTAGGATGTCATTCGGGGTGGTTTCGGACAATTTCCCCCTTTTTTTAGAGTTGTTGGTTTTCTGGTGTCCAACAATGCTTCACGATCGTGGATCTTGTCTCTCGTTCGCGGAGAAGGGGAGCTGGCAGGCACGGTTTCTTCTTCGCTATCGCGAGGATGGGACGCGTTTGTGGAGGGATGGAACAGAAGCTTCGCGCTCGCACGCAGGGGACACGTTCGTGATGGAGTGGCGCCAGGCAGGAGGATTGCCTTCGCGATCGCGAGGCTGGGACCACGTTCACGTAAGCTTAACTGGGCAGGTGTCGTGTTCGTGGTGGTGCCTTCATGTTTGCAAAGATAAGTTTTTAACTGGGTAGATTTTTGCCTTCGCGATCGTGGAGGCAGTATCACGAACGTGAAATACATCACCGGGCAGGATATTTAAGTTGAAATTTCGAGACTTTTACCCACTTTATCGTACTTTGAGCCCTGGACATCGAGAGTGGGACATGTTGAAGAGCAAATTCACTACATCATTGGAGGTAAGCAATTTACTCTTAGATTTGACTTTATATCATATTTTTCCATGAATTTCTACACATAAAAGCTTGGATTTTAAAGAGAAATTTGGGAATTTTGGCAAAACTTTTGAAAAATGAATAATTGAGATTTGAACCTCTATTTGGAGTTAGGTTTGGATGAAATTTGTATATTTGAGCTCGTATTGAAAAATACATGTTCGAAATTTATGAGTTTTGACGGGTTCTGGGAAGCGGGCCCTGATTAATTTTTTGGTTCACTTTATAAATTTTATTAAAGATTTGAACTTTATCATTTAGGTTCAATTTCTATGGCTTTGTTTGACGTTATTAGGTTGTATTTGACTAGATTCGAGGGATTTGGCATCTTTGACGATATTTAGCTTACCGGACGGAGGTAAGTTCTTGTTAAGAGGGAAAATCCTAGGATTTCATTTGATTGCAATGTGTTTCAGGTATTGGGGTGGTGTATATATATGGTGACGAGCGTATATATACTTACCGTATTTACATCATGATCAGATAGAATTGGGATACTTTTGATTTGTGATTTGTTGGCTTATATGATTATGTTTGCTCTCTTATTCATGTTATAAATTATACCTAGGTTTATGATAACTTACGAAGGCATGTGGACTTATTCTTGATATGTTGAATTTCTTGAATTATCCGTAGTTATATAGAGATATCATGAGTACATATCTATATGATTTTTATCAAGTCCTTGTGCATCTTTTATCTGTAATTCTTGAACATATGCATACATATTGTATATGTATACTTGATTGGACTGAGAATTTTGGCACAAAGGGTAATGCGTACGGATGAGATACAGTTATGGCACACAAGACATGATTGGATATTTGATTATGAGTGAGCTATAAACTCCTCTTTGCAATTGGATTTGGATCCGTTCCTCCAGAGTCATGTGATTTCTCATATTACTTTGGGCCCTATGAGCGTAGTATGTGCATTGATTTTGTACCAGATCGATACATGAATTTGTATCAGATTTTGGTGATACATGGATTTTGTATCAGATTTTGGTGATACATAGATCTTGTATCGGTTTGAGCATGCATAGATATTCTTGACCCAGTTAGATGCATTTATTAAGATGCTAATCGTTACTTGACATCCTTATATGCTAGTTGGAAGTCCCGACTCCGTTATTTGAGCATTGTATCTTTTAGTACTATATCAGGACATCATTATGATTATTTCTTGTACTGGAAAAGCATGCTTAACATCTTTCAACTATTGGTATCTATGATTCTTGTTATTCATGAAGTTATCTACTGTTTCAATTTTGAGATCTATTATTTATATTTGTTTTTGTAAGTATTCGGATGCATCTAGCCTCGCCACAACTTCTTCGAGGTTAGACTTGATACTTAATGGGTACCGATTATGGTGTACTCATGTTATGCTTCTGTATATTTTTTGTGCATATCCCAGGTTGGTGCTAGCAGAGCCTCTTGTTGTGCTTAGGCTGATTCATCGTAGACTTAAGGTGAGCTGCACTCTATGGATTTATTTCGTAGTACTCGAGTCCCTGTCCCTTTACTATTCACTGTCTATTTGAATTTCAGACAACTTTGTTATGTATACAGACTTATTCTATTTTTGTAGTTGCTCGTGTATTTGTACCACCTAGTCTTGGGGGTTGCACTGTATTGTCCGTGTTTAGGTTGTGCTATGACTATATCAGATGTTATTACTGTTTTGGACTATTTCTCTCTTTATTTATAATTTGTAACTGTTAATTAAAGGAAAAAAAACTTTATTTGACTAGGCATCATTATGACCTTAAGGTGAGATTTTGGGTTGTGACAACGAAATTTCATGTATAACAAAATAAAATTGAACACCTAAAAAATTATTTTAAAAAAAAAGGCTAGATAAAGATAACTAATGTGAATCCAATAGCTTTTAACATTTTTATTTACCTGCTTAGTTTTGTAAATAAAACCAAAACAATAAGGATAAGAAATGAGAAGAAAAATTTCGGAAGCTAAAATTGCTTATATTCGAATAGTAAAAGGGTAAAGTTGCTTTAAATCGAATAGTAAAGGGGTTAATTTGACCCAAATGAGGCAAGAAGATAATTGAGTTTCTGATAATTTTTCACGGGCAGAACATTTTTCCACGTCAATGACTATTAGTGAAGAGAGGTATTTTGGACCTTTAAGTAAAGGTAGGGGCTTTTTTGTTCAAGTTGTATAACGAATGATAAATATTATTGAGATTTATACGTTTTATATTTAATTGTAATTTTTTAGTTTAGAGTGTTAATGCAATTAGCTGTACAGTTATAGTTAGTTGTGTCAGTTAGTCTGTTAGTAGAAGTTAGTAATAATGGTTGAGCAGTTAGTTGCCAGCTGGACAAGCAGGAGCCTTCTATAAATTAGGATTGTACACATGTTAATCATTGAGTTATTCATTCTTTTTTCTCCATTCTGAAAGTTTCTCGTTTTCTCTTCTTCTCATGTTTCTCTGCCTCCGCCATTAGGTATTAATCTAAACTTAATTATGAGTTTGATTTGTAAATTTTTACATGATATCATAGTTAGGACTCTGATTCTCAGTCAAATTCTTCGTCTATTTGTACTAATTTGTTTTGTTTCCATTGGATTGGATATCTCAGATCATATTTTGCGAGGTTGCATTTTTTCAAAAATTCGTCGTTGTTTTTTTAAATTAAAGTTCACATTTATCACAATTCGTATCCAAATTATGGCCGGAGATTGAGATAGGGTGGAGTCGACGAATGCGATTTATATGCATCCATCGAAGAGTGCAGGTGTTATGCCGGCGTCGTGCCTTTTGATGGATCGGGATATAGATCGTCGAGAAGAGAAGTACTCAAAGCTTTGTCTGTAAAGAGTAATGTAGTATTCATCCGTGGAAAATGCAAAAAACTAGATCTAAAAATTGCTACTTTCAATTAGTGGAAACATTGTGACGATATGGTAACCTCGTAGATGTTAAATTTCCTTTCAGATGATCTGGCAGATAGTTTGTAGTATGTTAACGATGCTAAAGGACTTTGCAAGAACTAGAAGATAGGTATATTCAAAACGAATGGTGTGAAACTATACCAATTACAGAAGCAACTTAATCACTTGAGTCAAAAAACCCTCGATATTACTGGATATTACACTAAGATGAAAAAGCTACGAGAAAAGCTTAACACCTTAAATGCACATGCTCAGTGCAACTATTAGTGTACCTTTAGTGCTAAGGAAAATATGTAGAAGGCTGACCAGACATGAGATTAATTCAATTCCTTATTGGTTTGAACGAAGTGTACATAGTTTTAAAGGGAAGCATTTTGCTGATGAATCCATTGTCTAGCCTAGCACAAAGCTTTTCAATTCTTATTCAGGAGAACAAGTAGAGAGAGGTAAAGCCTCAAAGTTAGATTGTGATGGAGTCAACTGCCCTAAATGAGATTTCACCAGAAAATAGCTCTTTTAAAATTAACTACAATCAGAGCATAACTAGAAATAATTGTCTCAGTGAGAAAGAGAGACTTAGTCTAGAAAAACTTGGCTAACAAGAAATTGGGTCAATCAAGAGATTGATAATCCTAATTAAAGGGTTCAACCTATAGATATTAATAACCTGACTTGAGCTTTTATCAACCGTTTTGTGCATTACCTATTTGGACTTGAGAAAGCCAAATTGGGAAAAATCACTCTCTGACCGAGAGGTATTGAGTGGGTAATTGAGAGTTGATAGCTATAATACACCCCGATCAACGAAACAAGAATTAAGGTCTAAATCCCATTAGGCAAACACCTAGATGATGGTCATAGCCCTAGGCTTTTTACAAAACTTGAAAAACAACAAAAATAATTTCTTAGTTTTATTTCTTAACTTTGCAATCTTAGTTTAAAATAGACATAGAAACAACCCCAATTTGTGATAGTGTAAATTGAGGTAGTTCAAACTCACGTACTACATTATATACTCATAACTCCCATATATAGCTCCCTGTGGAAATTGACCCCGACTCTTATTGGGTACTATTATTGCAATCGACCGTTTCATAACCCTGAATTGAGGTGTGAAATTGGATGAGATCAATTTTTGGTGCCGTTGCTGGGGGAGTTAAAAACGGTGTTAACTATATATTTAGTTGTGTTTTTAGAATATCTTCTTTTCCTTCCTTGTTACTAACGTATTGATAAATTGTAGGTGCAATCATGGCAAACAATGAGCTGAAAAACATAGCTTTGGGGAATGTGGACGTTGAGGCCGAGTGCCTCATAACAATGTGCCCGTTCCTCCCCACCTCCACCACGAGCGGCTCCACATCGGGTATTGCCGAATGAAAGGTATGCAAGTGCTATAGTCCCTCCCAGTATTAGGGCGGGCAACTTTTAAATAACCAACGTGATGCTCACTTTTCTCGAGCAACGAGGGTTCTTCATCGGTGTACCGGGTCAAAATGCATACAGGTGTTCGTAGATACGTGTTGGGGGAGTAAACAAACAAATATCTCCGGGGATGCTTTGAGGCTAAGGCTTTTTCCCTTCTCTCTATAGGGGAAAGCTTTAGATTGGTTGGAACGTTTGCCAAATCATTCATTCATACTTGGGATGAATTGGCGGAGAAATTTATTTCTAAATACTTCTCTCCCTAGCACATGGCAATACTTCGGGATGAAATTCTAGCATTCAAGCAAGATCCCAATGAACCAGTACACGAGATATGGGAACGATATAGAACAATGGTGAAAGAGTGTCCCAACAACAATATGACGGAAAACATGATACAACCAACCAATATGTAGTGAATCAACTTCCCGGTGGAAACTTCATGACTACGCCTTATGCGGAGACATGTGATATTTTGGATAAGATGGCAGATACTTCATCGGCGTGGCAATCCCAGGCTAATGTTCCATAAGGTGATCCCAATGTGATTCACCTTCACAAAGAATTACATGACCATAGGCAAGCCATAACTGAATTGACCACCACCATGAACTAATTAGCAAAGGCTCAACTTCAACAGGTGCAAAAATCGAGCCAAGTCAATGCAATGGAGGGAGTAAACATGATAGTGAACAAACAAAGAACAAAGGGTCCGCAAGTGCAACAAAGAGTGAAAACTTTTGTGCAAGAAGATAGTGGGTTTGAGTAATATGATTCATACAATGACCAAGAAGAAGAGGTCCAATATGTGAACAACCTTTAAGGGCAAAGAAACAACTTCCAAGGCCCAAGCCAACAAAAATGGAGACCTCAAAATAATCAAAAAAATTGGAATTCTCACAACCAAGGTAATTGGAGTGGTGGAAATAATCAAAGCAATTAGAATAACAACAACAATCAAGAAAATTAGAGTGGCAGAAATATTCAAGGGAATTGGCATAACAACAATAACCAAGGAATTGGGGAGGTAACAATCAAGAAAATAGAGGGTCGGGTTTTCAAAGGCCCTTATGTATCAACAACCGAGCAACTCACCTCCTTATCCTTCTCATGGTCCTAGTTCTTCTAACAATGAAATGGGCCATATTGAGAAAATATTTAAGCAAATGATGGAGAAGAATGCCGATTCCGATGCCCAAATTTTTTCACACAACACATCGATACGCAACTTAGAAGTGGAAATGGGGCAAATCTCTCAAGCTTTAAATTATCGTCCTAAGGGGGCACTACCAAGTGACATGGTGGTGAACACAAAGGGTGGGAACAACATGCGGTATGCCATGGCCGTTACTACAAGAAGTGTAAGAGGTGGGAATGAACCACCTCAAGTCACAACTTGTGGATGATGAGCAAGTGGTAGAAGAAGAAGAGATCTCGAACAATGTGGTGCAAGCAAATGATAAAGTGCGAATTGATATTGATGACAATGTGGGAGATAATCAAGAGAAAGTGAACCCGTCTAGGAATCATGTTATTGACATACCGGAACCGGTAGTGCAAAAATCTAAGGCACCATTGCCTAAGGCTCCTCCTCCATATCCTCAAAGGCTCGCCAAGCAAAATGGCGAGAATAAATTCAAAAAGTTCATTGACATGATGAAGAATCTCTGAATAAATGTTCCATTAGTTGAAGCCTTGGAGCAAATGCCCGGTTATGCAACATTTATGAAGGATTTGGTGACAAAGAAACGGTCGATGAATTTTGAAACTATCAAAGTTACGCATCAAGTGAGTGCAATTGTGCATTCGATGGCTCATAAATTAGAAAATCCTGGTGCTTTCACTATCCCTTGTACCATTGGAAGTGTCGAGTTTGCTAAAGCTCTTTGTGATCTTGGGGCGAGAATCAATTTGATGGCCCTATTCGGTTTTCAAGACTTTGGGAATTGGGCAACCAAGACCCACATCTATGAGATCACAAATGGCCGATCGTACCATGAAGAGACCATTGGTAGTGATTGAAGATGTATTGGTTCATGTTGATAAGTTCATTCTTCCGGAGGATTTTGTTATTCTTGATTGTGAAGTGGACTATGAGGTGCCGATTATTCTTGGAAGACCTTTTCTTGCTACGGGGAAGGCTCTTGTTGATGTGGAAGCCGGAGAACTCACTTTCTGGGTGGGTGATGAAAAGGTGTTGTTCCACGTGTGCAAATCTATGTGGCAACCAAATAGCAATGACGTATGTTCTTTCATGGATTTGGTGACCAACATGATTATTGATGATACAAGTGCCACGATTAATGTGGGTAATATATTGGAGGCTGTTTTACTCAACTTTGATGATGACGAGATGGATGGCTTCATGGAATGTGTGTTTTCTTTGCAAGGAATGGGGTCGTACAACTATGCGCCCCGAAAATGTTCCTTGGATCTTGAAAATAGGAAAATTCCTCCTATAAAGCCTTCAATTGAAGAGCCTCCTACCTTGGAGTTGAAGCCATTGCCTCCACATCTTCGGTATAGATTTTCTGGTCCTTGTTCAACTTTACTAGTTATTATTTCCTCTTGTTTGACTAACGTGCAGGTTGACTCTACATTGGCGGTGCTCCACAAAAGGAAGAAGGCTATTGGGTGGACTTTGGCGGATATTCGGGGAATAAGCATCGCATTTTACATGCACAAGATTAACTTGGAGGAGGATTCCAAACCATCTATTGAACATCAAAGGAGACTCAATGAAGCTATGCAAGACGTGGTCAAAAAGGAGATTATCAAGTGGTTGGACGCCGGGGCTGTCTATCCCATTTCCGATAGTTTGTGGACTTCTCCGGTGCAATGTGTCCCAAAGAAAAGGGCATGATGGTGGTCACCAATGACAAGAATGAGTTGATTCCCACAAGAACGGTGCCCGGGTGGAGAGTGTGTATGGACTATCGCAAGCTAAACAAAGTCACGAGGAAGGATCATTTTCCACTTCCCTTCCTTGGCCAAAGGCTTGATAAGTTGGCCGGTCGTGCTTTCTATTGCTTTCTAGATGGATATTCGGGCTATAACTAAATCCTTATTTCTCCGGAATATCAAGAGAAGACAACTTTCATATGTCCCTATAGTACTTTCGCTTTCAAGCGGATGCCATTTGGCTTATGTAATGCACTGTCAACTTTTCAAATGTGTATGATGGCAATCTTTATGGATATGGTTGAGGACTACCTTGAAGTATTCATGGATGACTTCTCAGTGGTCGGGGATTCTTTTGATGATTGCTTGGCAAATTTGGATAAAGTATTGGCAAGGTATGAAGAAGCAAACTTGGTGCTAAATTGAGAGAAATGCCATTTCATGGTCGAGGAAGGCATTGTCCTTGGCCACAAAATTTCAAAAAATGGCATAGAGGTCGACAAGGCAAAGATTGAGGTGATTTATAAACTTTCACCTCCAACTTCGGTGAAAAGCGTGCGAAGTTTCTTAGGTCATGCGGGGTTCTACCAGCGTTTCATCAAGGATTTTTCTAAAGTGGTGAACCCGTTGTGAAAACTCTTAGAGAAAGATGCTAAGTTTCACTTCAATGATCATTGCATGAGAGCCTTTGAATTGCTAATATTCAAGTTGACAACCACTCCCATTATCATCGCTCCTAATTGGAGTATCCCTTTTGAGCTCATGTGCGATGCTAGTAATGTAGCGGTTGGAGTAGTTTTGGGGCAACGCATCAACATGATTTTTTATTCGGTCTACTATGCTTGTAAGACCATGAATGATGCCCAAGTCAACTACACTGTTATGGATAAAGAGCTCATTGCCATTATGTTTGCAATTGAGGAGTTTCGCCTGTACTTGATGGTTGCAAAGGTTATTTTTCATACGGATTATGCAGCACTTCGCTATTTTATTAGCAAGAAAGATTCCAAAGCTCGGTTGATGAGATAGGTGCTATTGTTGCAAGATTTTGATATTTACATACAAAATCGAAAAGGGAGTGAAAATCAAGTGGCGGACCACTTGTCTCGTTTGGAGGAGGAGGGGAGGCCGCATGGTTTGCGAATCTTGGCCATTTTAATGAAAGAGGTGCCATGGTTCGCGAATCTAGCAAACTTCCTTGTGTGTGGAATCATCCCGGATGCGTTCTCTTCAAATTAAAGGAAGAAGCTCAAATGGGATTATCAAGATTATTATTGGGACGAGCCATACCTTTTTCGGATTTGCACGGATGGGGTAATTAGAAGATGTGTACCAGATGAAGAGCAAAGTGATATTCTTGAGGCTTTCCATTCTTTGCCTTATAGTGGTCATTATGGCGGAGCAAGAACGGCGGCCAAAGTGCTAAGTTGCGGTTTATATTAGCCCACTCTTTACAAAGATGCAAGTGATGTGGTGAAAAGATGTGATGAATGTCAACGGGCCAGTGGAATCTCGAAGAAGAATGAAATGCCTCTCACTACCATTTTGGAGATTGATATCTTTGATGTGTGGGGTATTGACTTCATGGGTCCTTTTATGAGTTTTTGTGGAAATACCTACATCTTGGTCGCGGTTGATTATGTGTCTAAATGGGTTGAGGCCATTGCTCTACCCAACAATGATGGAAGTGGGGTGACATTCTTGAAGAAGAATATTTTCACAAGATTTGGTACTCAGCGGGCTATCATAAGCTATGTGGGGTTGCATTTTTGCAACAAGGCTTTTGACACTTTACTTAGCAAGTATGGTGTTACTCATAAAGTCACGACTCCCTATCATCCTTAAGCTAGCGGTCAAGTGAAAGTGTCCAATCGGGAGATAAAGAATATCTTGTCCAAAACAGTGAATGCTAACTGGACGAATTGGTCAAAGAAGCTTGATGATGCATTATGGGATTACCGGACTGCTTTTAAAACTCCTATCGGAATGTCTCCATAGCGATTGGTTTTCGGCAAAGATTGTCATCTTCCGGTGGAACTTGAGCACAAAGCCATGTGGGCTTTGAAGAAATTGAATCTTGATTGGGATACAACTGCTAACTTGCGGGTTGCATATTTAAATGAGTTGGATGAGTTTCGGTACCATGCATACACAAGTTCGTATTATAAAAGAGAAGATGGAATATCTTCATGACAAGTACATTTGGGACAAAGAGTTCAAAGAGGGTGATCTTGTATTGTTGTTCAACTCACGGTTGAGGATGTTTCCCGGGAAGTTAAAGTCTAAATAGAGTGGCCTGTTTGAAGTCGTGGGTGTGACACCCTTTGCTGCATTGGACTTGAAGAACAAAAATGATGAGGTATTCCGAGTTAATGAAGCACTATATGGGCAAAGTTGGTATGGCCACGTTGTGGCGGTGATTCATTTCAAATGATGGTAATCTGCGTTGTGTCGCAACGCTAAATCAGGCGCTGCTTGGGAGGCAACCCATGTTTCTTTTGCTTTTTTTTCTTCTATTGTAATTAGGTGTTATTTTTGTGCTAACTGGATTTGAAGTGTGTTGCAGGGTTGAGTGTGCTTTACAGGAAATATGTCCAGAAATTTGGATAAGTGTGGAAAGAATTGTGGACCGCAATTGTATTGTGCGGACTGCAATTGTATTGTGCGGACTGAAATTTGACTGATCGTAATTCTTTTGAAAGCTGCGGCCGCACAAGAAATTGTGCGATCCGCAAAAGTTGAAATTCAGGTACTTTAGTCAAGCATGATTCTGCGGCCGCAATGAAAAATGTGCGGACCACAGAAATCCCATTGCAGCCGCAGAACAACTATTTATCTGTTATCAGAGAGTTGTCAATTCGATGACGCACATGTGCGGCCGCAATAGAAAATGTGCGAATTGCAGAAAACTGATTGCGGCTGCAAAACAACCCATTCTCTGTAATCATAGAGTTGGCATATTGATGGTGTCTAAGTTATGGCCGCAATGATAATTGTGCGAACCGCAATCCAATTCTACGGCCTCAATGATAAACTGTGCAATTCGCAATGCCTATTCTGCGGCCGCAATGAGCATTCTGCGGACCACACTCCCCTACCCAACAAGTATGTTTTTCACTGTGTTGTTCTCTGTCTCTATGGTGTGTTCTTGTATGTTTGCACTTGAATTACAATTGACACCTGCTTTTGCTTGGTACAGAAAATGGATAGATCTCGAGGCAGAGGTGATACTTCATAGGGGATGGGTGAACCTCCCAGGGGTCGAGAAAAGAGTGATTTACCCCTTGCCCCCCCAAAAGATAATCACAAAGAAGGCTACAGCCGGCTGAGGGAGAAATGCAGAGCCTTCCAAATACGGTTCGTATGTCCCATCTAGGGAAGTATCGTAGGGCAACTCGGTTCAAAAATAGCCGACTGTCCAATCAAAGCCACCAGGAAAGTATCAACTCCGGGACGAGCCTTCCACATCTCAGAGCACTTTAGAGGATTCGAAAAGTGCTGGTCAGGCTTCCAAGCCCTCCTCTACACATGTCCCTGAGCCACCAAAGACTACAGTTGATGACATCCCCAATGATGGTATATGGGGAGATGCTACGGTTGCCGGACTTGAGCGGTCAAAGAAGAAAGAGAAGTGGGAGGACATATTCGTCAGTTTGGCTGCCTTCTCTAGTTTCCGTGAGTGATGGCCAGTGAGATCGCTCACTCTTGAGCGTCAGTTCCAATTGAAAGATCTTGAAAATTATAATCTGGCAGTCTTGAGGTAGCTCCGAGAGCGGAAAGGGTAGATGTGGTTCAACCAGAGCGTAGTGGACGCAAAGGAATACCTTGTCCGGGAGTTCTACGCCAATGTGGCACATATCAAGAAAGGGACCAAGGTAACTAAAGTGAGGAACCTGAAGGTGTGCTTTGACCAGCATACATTGAACACCTACTTGAGGTTTGATGATGCTGATCCCACACAGTATTTGGAGAGGTTTGCAATAGGGGGATGCAGATCGCCCGTGGCTAGCTGAGATTCTGGCAGCTCCTGGGCCATCACCACCATGGATCACAGCAGGGGTGTCTATTCATAGAAATACCTTGTGTTTCGAGGCAAAAGAGTGGCAGACCTTTGTATGCAGTCTACTGGACCCGTGTCAGAATGAGACATACCTTCCTATCCCGCAGGCAGTTCTAGTCGCCTTTATCATGGCCGAGTACCCGATCAATGTGGGTGTCGTGATGTCGGCCAACATATATGTGGTTGCCAGGCAAGCTGATACCTCCTACCCGTATCCCAACACCATTACTGAGTATCTTACGGATGTACAGGTGGAGCCGTAAGATTTTGATACGAAGGTGCAGGCAAAGAAGCCCTTCTCATGGTATTCGTTGATGTATGCACACAACCCTAAGAAAAAGGGTCAGCCGACTACCACCATAGGCCAGTCTGATGAGCCATCGGTGGTAGCTGCAGAGACAGTCGGCATGCCATCTACTTCAGTAGAGCCTTCAGCCAGTGCAGCAGCCATGCCCCCGCCTCCAGCCTCAGTGCCTCCGGCAGCCCCCATTACAAGTTCCACCTTGATTTTGAAGTTGGTGTCGATGCGCACTGCTCCATTATCTGTGCTACGAGTCTCCCAGACACTGGTGAGCTTCAAAAAATGGATGCAGACAGCTACTGCCAAGCTGTCTGACATATCCAGTAATGTTGCAGCAAAGTCCTCCATTTCGGCACCCCAGATTCCCTCCACAGTTGAAGAAACTCTGAAGAAGCTCTTGGAGAATCAAAACACAATCATGGCCACTATGGTGCAGCATGGGTCAGTGATAGAAGAGTTGGGCAAAGAAGTGAAGAAGATGCGGAAGTCCCATGCCTCTAAGAAGTCAGTGGACAAGCTCCGGAGACAGGTTACGAAGCTTGCAGCAGCCAGAGACATTCCATTTGACATGTTGATTGACCCGCACCACCCAGGCCCATATCCTACAGCACATACAGCACTAGCTGGCCAGTCTGAGGAGCCAGGCCTTGCTGCTGACACTGCCGAGGTAGTACGTCACATGTTCACCAATCTAGTCATTCCCAGAGTTGATGATGATGAGATCTAGTTAGATGAGACTGGGGTCGGTGATGCTGTTGTGGACACAGAGATGGCCAAGGAGCCATAGGGAGTTTTCTTCACTCTTACCCTTCCTTTACTCTTATTTTGTTAAGCATTGGGGACAATGCTTATTTTTGTTCGGGGGTGGGGTTTATTTGATATATTTTGATGATTCTGAGATAATTGGTTTGTAATAACTGGCCGTATTTTCTTCTTATTCTGTATATATTCTCTCTTTTCCTCTCTCATTATGTATATATCTTCTTTCATTAGGTATATTCGTTATGATTTTGATAGTTTTTGATTTGTAGATTCTTTACATGTGTTTTCTTAATAGTTAGTGTTTAACTAACTAGTTTCTTTTTGAATTAGTAGCTTCTTTTTTATTTAATAGCTTCTTTTTGGTGTTTAGGTAATAATAGTAGTTGAGCTTAAGGGACTGAGACCATTTTGGTGTTTAGGTAATAATAGTAGTAGTAATGAATAAAAAAGACCTAATTAAGTCATGCTCGAAGAGTCAAACATGCTTCACTTGGTACCAACACTCTTAACTACGTGCTTATGGTTAAAAATAAGTTTTTTAAAAAGAAATAACTCTAGTCAATGACTTTGTGACTCTTATATTGACTTAGGCAATCATCGAGTAGTTTAATCGAACCATAGTGATTTTCAATCTTGAATGTGGTTGTTGTGGGCCCTCGACTCTATCCTCTTTAACAATCCAGTTGCATGAGAGATGAGATGTTTTTTTTGCAAGTCCAAGTACCCGTGCGAATGGTCTAGAACTTGCCCCGAATGTGTTTCAAGGCGAAATCTTAAGTTTTGCTTGGCTTGAGAAGCGATTGTAGGCCTTCCTTGACCCGCTTGAATTTTTCCATTGCCCACCAATGTTATTATCCCTAATCAACCCATTTGATCCTCGAGCCTTTCTTATTTGATAACCATGTTATAAGCCTTTACCCGTTTTGTCGTGACCCTCTCTTTGCACCCGAGCTTTTCTTAACATTTTTGTGATAGAATTGGATAAAAACGTAAATTTGGGGGAGATACGAGGAGCTTGAAGGAGGTATCAAGGCACAAAAAGAGAAAATAAATGATGAGAAGGAAATGCAAGAAAAGGAAAGAACAAAAAAAAATGCAAAAAAAGTGAATAAGCGGAAGAGTTGAAGGGATGCAAAGAAAAGTAATGATACAAAGCATGGAGAAATCAAAGAGAGAGAAAATGAATGTCATGATCAAGAAAGAGTGATGCTAAGTCTCTCTAGTTCCCAAGGAAAAGAAAGTGCCTCAAAGAATTGGCAAAGCATGAGCCGAGAACAAATAAAAATGGAGTGCTTAATGAAAGATGAACCCGTTCTACCATAGTATATTCAACCTTAGTCCAAAAGCCTTCATTACATTCTGAAATAGCCCTACTTGATTACAAGCCGAGTGAGCTTACATTAGTGGTGATCTACATGAGGGGCAAGCCTATGGTACTTAAAGCCGTACTTGCGACATTCTCTTGAGAGAGATGAGTGAACCTTTCGCAAATTTGTTTGATTGAGTGCTAAAATTCTTAAGTGAGATAGGAAAACAGAGTGTAGAGGAGGAGGAGTTTGGGATCCACAATGACCTACATGAAAGAGCGAGCTTCCTTGATGAACAAAGTCAACTCTTGATGCTTAAGTGTCACATTAAAATTATATGTGTATAAAAGTTTAACTTGTTGCCTTGTTGATAATACATAAGTAGTGTGGATAATTGTTTATCCCAATTGATGTGTGAATGACTCACCTTTGATTGGCTGGAATGGCCCTTAACTTGTGGAGGTAGGAACTATTTTATTTTCTTGAGGACAAACAAAAGCTTAAGTTTGGTGGAGTTGATAAGTGAAAATTTTGAATACTTATTAGCGCCTTTTAGTTTTCGTTTTAGTCTAAAAGCGTTTAATTGTGTTCCCGAAACTGATAAAATGTGCAAAATTGCAGGAATATTGGAAGTTGGACTTCCGGGATGAAATCCAACTCAAAAGGAGTTATCAAAACACAAGGCAACAAAAGTCATAAGAACTTGCAAAGTACGGACCGTAAAATTCCACCTGCGGCCGCAAACAATGAAGAAATACCCAACAGGCTTCCTAGCAAAATGCGGTCCGCAAATGAGTTGTGCGGCCGCAATTGAAGAATTAGAAATCAACTTCAGAGGGTGTGCAATTTTCCAAAGTCCAAGTCCCTCAAAAATTACGGACCGCACAAGAATTGTGTGGCCGCAAAAGAAGTGCCTTGCGGCCGCAAAAGTAAAGTTGCAAACCGCAGAAGACCAAGTTGCAGCCGTAGTTTTAAATCTGCGAACCGCAAAAAGACTGCCTCGTGATCGCAAATCAGTATTATGCGGCCACAGACCTCTAGTTATTGACAAGTTGAAGAAAACTGCGGACCGCACATAGAATTCTGCGGCCACAGAACCTCCCGAGGGGTATTTTTGTCCGAAATTGTCAGCTTTGTATAAATAGAAAAGTTTCACGAAATTAGGTCAACTTTTGACATCAGCAACTACAGTAGTCATTTCTCTTTGCTTATTTTAGTAGTTTTTCATATTTTGGGATATTTTAACATAGATTTTATCATTTTAATTTTACAATATGAGTTTAATTAGCATTTCTTCTTCTATATCTTCAATTTCAAGCATGAGTAGCTAGATTTTTACTAGGGTTGTGACCCAACCCTAGTGTGTAAACCTTATGGGTGTTTAATTTAATGTTTGTTTATGGTTGGGTGCTTATTATTTAGTCTTGTTCGTTCTTTAATTTATGGAATTAATGGTTGCAAACATTAGTTCATGCCTATTTGACTTAGTCTCTACTTGAGAAAGAGAGACTTAGTCTAGAAAAACTTGGCAAACAAGAAATTAGGTCAATCGAGAGATTGATAATCCCAATTAAAGGGTTCAACCTAGAGATAGTAATCACTCGACTTGAGCTTTTATCAACCGTTTTGTGCAATACCCATTTGGACTTGAGAAAGCCAAATTGGACAAAATCACTCTCTGACCGAGAGGTATTGAGTGTGTAATTGAGAGTTGATAGCTATAATATACCCCGATCAACAAAACAAGCATTAAATTCTAAATCCCATTAGGAAAACACCAAAGTGATGGTCATAGCCCTAGGCTCTTTACAAAACTTGAAAAACAACAAAAACAATTTCTTAGTTTCATTTCTTAACTTTGAAATCTTAGTTTAAAATAGACATAGAAACAACCCCAATTTGTGCAAGTGTAAATTGAGGTAGTTCAAACTCACGTACTATAATATATATACTCCTAACCCCCATACATAGCTCCATGTGGAAATTGACTCAGACTCTTGTTTGGTTTCATAAACCTGAATTGAGGTGTGAAATTGGACGAGATCAACCCGCCTTAGCCTCGTCACTACTTCGTCAAGGTTAGGCTCGACACTTAAATGTGTTTCTAGTAGGGGAACTACTTGAAGTCACGCGATATGATAAGGTGGGATAAAATGCGGGTAGCTATTTCGGAAAAAATAATTTTCAAAAGTAAATATAACGCTCGTGCGGTGATATAAGAAAATATTGTGATTATGTTTGTGAAATGAGATACGAGGCGGTACCTCAGATGTGATTCTTGTTGTTACCTTTCATTTACATCACCTATGTTCTGTCTGCACTGTTTCCTTAGTATTCTTATTATGTTTTCCTCACTTGATGCCTTCATTGCCTTAATTTCAGTGTAGCTTATCTTGTTGTATTTCCTTATTGTATAATTTCCTTGTTTCCATTATTATACTTTACCACACCTATTCAGCTTCTTTATTTATTCCAGTAGGTGTCTTAACCTGACCTCGTCACTAATCTACCAAGGTTAGGCTTGTTAATTAATGGATACCGTTGTGGTGTACTCATACTATGCTTCTGCACATCTTTTTGTGCAGATCTAGGTACTTCATACCAGGCTAGGCATCCGTGAGTTGAGCTTTGGATCGGAGACTTCAAGATATACCTGCTGGCATTCGCATGCCTCGGAGTCACCCTCTATCTTAGTTTCTATTGCATACTCTTATTATAGATATTGATGTATTAGGGATGTTTCAGTATACTCGTGTAAAGCTTATGACTCGGTCTCACAAGATTTTGGGAGTTATTGTCAGATGTTCTGTGGAACTATTTTATGATAGCCGGTTGGTTTAGATTGAAGTTCTTTTATTATTTCTATTATTTTTTCATGTATGTTAGGCTTACCGAGTTTTAGAGACTAGGTACCATCACAACATCCTACGAAGGGAGATTGGGGTCGTGACAGAGCAGCCTACCCTGAGTTTAGAAAATCAGTTAATAGTTATATAGTGTTGTTGGATGACTTTTATATCAGTTGAAATTCCAAAATATAATCAATCATAGCTTTGTCTTCAGTAGAAGCTGAGTACAGGTCAGCCAGAGCGGTTATTGGTGAACTAGTTTGGTTGTCAAGATTGCTTGAAGAGCTGACAATACCATTATTCCTACCAATCTCAGTCTTTTATGATAGTCAGGTAGCCCTATATAGAATCAAGAATCTAATTTTTCATGAGCGCACAAAACATATAGAGGCCGACTGTCACTTTGTAAAGGACAAGCTATAAGAAGGGTTGGTTTTCTTACATGCATATGAGCAGTTAACCGATATTTTTATCAAGTATCTCACAAGGATCAAGCACTCTACTCGTTTTGGCAAGTTGGATGTGAGTTCCTCACCTCAATTTGGGGGGGGGGGATTATTGAGTTTTATACATTTTATATTTAATTATAATTTTTTAGTTAGAGTGATCAGGGTAGTTAGTTGTACGATATTAATTAGTTGTATCCGTTAGTCTGTTAGTATGAATTAGCAGTATTAGTTGAGCATTTGGTTGCCACCTGGATAAGCTGGACCTTTCTATAAAAAGGGTAGTACACTTTTAAATCATTATTCTATTCTTTCTTTTTGCTCAATACTGAAAATTTCTCTCATTCTCTTCCTCTTACATTTCTATGCTTTCCACCTTTAGGGCTTATTCTAAGCTCAATTCCGTATTTGATTTACAATGTTTGACAAATATAAACCTTTTCGAAAGTAGATAGCTGAATTTGGCCTTTTATCCTTTAAAGAAAGTAAATCTTCTGAAATTCGTGTAACCATAAGAGTTTTAAAAGTTGTGATTAGAATATTTCATAAGTAATATTTATCTTGTTGTAAAAACCTGTATTGAAAACAAATTAGAACTTTTATTTTTTAAAACACACTAAAAGGTAATAAAGCCATATTACATGGTTGATGTCACTTTCGGAAGAAATAGGAAGAAGGGGTCCGGAACCAAAGTGGTTCATAATTGGACTCAAAATACCAAAATAGGTGGAAAAAAAGACCTGTGAACATTATTATATATAGAGCATGAAATTCATGCGCTATACCTTAACGACATATTTCTCAGTTAAGGTATAGCGCATGTAATTCATGCGATATGCCTGTTATTTATCTGACCCAAAATAATTGGTGGGTACAACGCATGTATTATATGTACTATATGTACAACGCATATAGTACATGGGCTATACTCACCAATTATTGTCCCCTCGCACAGAATATTTGCTTACTTAAGGTCCAACATTCCTTCTTCAAAAATTCATTCCGAAAAAATCATTCTTTAGCATCCTTTGTATTTTACTTACTCATTGCGAAATATTTGTTTACTCAATTTTTTCTGCATTTTGCTAGAATGTCTGAAGAGCAAAAATTAGAGTTGCATTATATTGGGTGAGGGGGTGAGGTTGTGGTGTAGAATAACCCCACTATAGTTGTTCTCCACAGAGTATTATTAAGTTGCCACTCATATTGGAGTACGATAGATTGATATCTTTGATTTGTAAAAGAATGAGTGTGAGTAAACGTTCGGTTAATATTAAGGTTATCGAAAGATATCCTTATTCGCTTACTCCACAAGGGGTTGCTTGTTATGTTGAGTTTAACTTCGAAGAGGATGAAACTCTTCAAGATTTTTTGAGCACTCCGGATGAACACCGAGATCTTCTTGTGATAAAAATACTGGAAATGTACATCAAGTTTGAAGACGTCAACAATATTGATGTTCCGCAAAATATGGATAAGCTTCAATCATTTGGTGGTATTTTTGGAGCAGTTTTATCCGAACAGGTTCCGTATGAAAGAGACTGTCCAGATCTAAACTTATCTTCACGGGCGAATGAGGAGCGAGGACATAATTTCTCCCCGATGCAGCAACCTAGAATGTCGCCAAGTTTACATAATTCACACGCCGAGTGGTAAATTACAGTTTTCCTTCTCGTAGTCTGATTATTCTTTTATGTATCATATTCGTACTAACACTTATATCTTTCAAAGGGAGTACCAGCCATATATGAATTTTACAAGTTTTGAACCAACCAACAGTTGGAATATACCTAATTTTGGAGGTTTGGATCATGTTGGTCCATCCGCGAGTCATCAACAACTCGATAATATGGATCATGGGCTATCTACAGATTATGAATTACAAGTTAAGAAGTAAAGTTAATATATTATATTGGGATGACTTTGAGAAACTCATTATTTTATTGGTTGTGCAGTGAAAACAAGCAAGATGATGGTCCCTTCCTTACTCAGTTGCCCGAAGTCGATATATTTAATTAGGATATGGTAGATGCACAAAGTGAGGGAGATGACAGTGATTATGACAACAACATCGATGAATCTGGATATGATACACCCTTCCCTGGTGAGAGAAACGATGATGGGGAACCACACTTTACTGATGAGAATGAGAATGAGCAACCTGATTTGATGAGGGAGTATGATGCCACAACTGAGCATGCTCCATATATGCAGACTTTATGTAACGACCCGACCCGTCATTTTGAACAATTGCCTTCGCTCGGTAGTTTGAGGGCATGAGAAGCTCCGTATGATGTATTAGGACTTGTGTGAACAGTCGGTTTAGTTTTCAGGTTATTCGAAATCAATTTGGAAGAATGAATTTCATGATTGAAGCTTTAAGTTGGAAGAGGTGATTAAGTTTGACTTTTGTGAATTTGACCGCGGAATGAAGTTTTGATGGTTCTAGAAGGATTCGACACTAATTGGCGAAAATTGAAAATTTGAAGAATTTAAAAGTTCATAAGTTTAACCGAAAGTTGACTTTGATGATATTGGATTTGGATTGTGGCTCCAGGAACTAGAATAGCTTCCTTATGTCATTTGAGACTTGTGTGCAAAATTTGAGTTCATTCCGGATTGATTTGATATGTTTCGATGCGCGTTTTGGAAGTTGAAAGTTCATTAAATTTTGATTTGAGGTGTGATTCATCATTTCGATGTTATTATGTGTGATTTGAGGCCTCGAGTAAGTCTACATTATGTTATAGGACTTATTTGTACATTCGGATGGGGTCCCAAGGGGATCAGGTGCGTTTCGGACGGGATTCAGATCATTTTAGATTTATTTAGTTAAGGCTGGTTTGGCAGAGATTCTGGTGTGACTGCACCTGCAGAGCTATGGGTGCAGGTGTGGAGCCGCAAAAGTGGCAGATTGGTCACAAGAGCGGAAAGGGCTATATTTGGAAGCATCGCAGATGCGAAGTTTTGGGCCGCATCTGAGTTATCGCAGAAGCGATGGCTGAGGCGCAGGAGCAGACGTCTGCGCAGATGCGCGATTAATATCGCACCTGTGATGTTGCAGGAGCGGATGTTTTTCCTCAGGTGCGAAGAGCTATTTCTCCAGCTGATTCAGTAGAAGCGGGCTTCAGGTCGCAGAAGCGACGTCGCAAAAGCAGCTAAATTCTTCACAGAAGTGACCACGCGTGGGCAGAACTATATTTCGAGGTTTTGGTCATTTATTTCACATTTTGGGAATTTTGGAGCTCGGTTTGGGTGACTTTGGAGAGGAATTTTACCACACGAATTGGGGTATGCATTCTCAACTCAGTTTTGATGATATTTCGTGATTTTATCTTTGCTTTTGGTAATGGGATTATGAATTTTAAAGAGAAATTGGAGATTTTAGCCTAAAGTTTTATAGAGTGAGTGTTTGAGATTTGAACATCGATTTGGAATCGGATTTTGGTGAAACTAGTATAGTTGAACTCGTAATTGAATGGGTTATCAGATTTTATAAGCTTCGTCAAGTTTTGAGGCGCGGGCTCGGGTTGGACTTTTTTGTTGATTTTAGGCTTTTGATTAAAGATTCGACCTTTATCGGTTGTGTTTGTTTCCTATGGCATTATTTGATATATTTGAGTTGCTTTTGGATAGCTTCGAGCCGTTCGGAAGTCGGTACGTGCAGGATGGCATTTTGGAGTATTGCTTGGCTTGCTCAGTATTGGATTTGGCTTGTTCGAGGTAAGTAACACTTCTAAACTTCGAGCTGATAGTATGAACCCTGATTATACGTGTTATGTGATTTGTTTGGAGGTGACGCACATGCTAGGTGACAAACGTGTAGGCGTGCACCGTAGAAATTGAGACTCAGTCGATTCCGTAGAGTTGTGTATTCAATTAACTTGTATTTTTCTATGTATTTTTCATGTGTTAGAGAAACTGAGTTGTGACTCATGCTAGGAATCATGCTTAGGCAAATGCTGGTATTATTAGGACCCACTAAGGTCATTTCTATTGTCGAATTATATGTTTAGATAGTAATTTCATACTTAGTCATATACATTCATTGTATATCATATCTGAGTCTCTGTTGTTATTTATTGATACATCATATAATCATTCTGGGTTAGTTTTATGACATTGTGAGCCCGAGAGACTGGAGATATTGATGATTGAGTGAGGCCGATGACCTGATTGTGAGGTTATTGATACTATGGCACGTGAGTTATCAGTGCAACACGTGATTTGTCCGTGCGGATCCAGATATTGATACTATAGCACGTGAGTTATCCATGCGGATCCAGATATTGATATTATAACACGAGAGTTGTCCGTGCGGATTATAGCGCTTGGGCTGAAGAAGCCCCTCCGGAGTCTGCACACCCCTAGTAAGTGCAGTTGCTAGCAGTTATTATGTTTGGGCTGGATCTGCCCTATACAGTACTGAGTGACTAAGTGTACTGATTATTGAGCATGATGAGTGAGAATACGAGACAGTTATATTGAGTACTCTGAGGGAGTGTGAGTACATGAGTTCATCCTTGAGATGCATTGCATTTGACATGCGTAATTGAGATACAGGCACAGAGATACATTTCCTCATACTACCTAGTTTTTGTGACATTCATGATTTCACCTGTATATTGACATGTAGGCATAGAGATGTATTTTTCTCATGATATCTTAAAAACGAAACATATTGTTAGTTGTTGAAATGTTTTTGGGAAAATCACAGCTTTCAAACTTATTCATATATTTTTGAGGTTTTCTGTGAAAGATATGAGATATACTGTTATACTTCAAAAGCATGCCTATTTTCCGTAACTGTGAACCAGCTGAATTATTTCTTGTACCATCTTTATCATATTATTATGAACTGTTGCTGGTTATTGGAGTAGGACCTTAACCCTTGTCCCACATCGTTACTACTTTTAACCTAAGGTTAGGTTTGTTACTTACTGAGTACATGTGGTTGGTTGTACTTATACTATACTTCTGTACCTTGCATGCAGATGTTGGATATTGATGTTGTTGTGCACGGCTGGAGCTGGATCTGAAGATATACATGCGTTCCTGTCATAACTTACTCTTGATCTTAGTAGCTTTAAAGTTTTAATCTGTTCATGTATAGTTCAAATAGATGATGTGCTTTAATTCATACGAACTTTGTAAATTCTAAATCTTAGAAGCTCATAATTTGTACTACTAGTCCTTAGGGAGTTGTATAAAATTCAGTTAGCTCATCTTTGATTTACATCATTGTTGTTATATTATGTTATTTTGTTAATTGACTTACCTAGCAGGTTGGGTTAGGTGCCATCACGACAGTTTAAATTTTTTGTCGTGACAAGTTGGTATCAGAGCTTTAGGTTCATAGGTTCTACAATCATGAGCAAGTGCCTGATAGAGTCTTGCGGATTGGTATGATGACGTCCATACCTATCTTCGAGAGGCTACATGGCATTTAGGATAAATTTTCTATCTTTCTTTCCTTATTGTGCGACATTGATTCAGCTTGAAGCATAACTCTTTGAATTCTTTTCACGCATTCGTATGCGTATGTGAGTGCTCGGTATCAGCTGTGCATCGTTGGTCTGTGATTCCATGAATGAGGTGCTAGATATGATTTTTGTGTGCTGATGATGGGCCAGTCTGGAGGACTTGAGGCCGAGTTATGACTGTAGCTTGAGCACGGGGATTTCGGTTCTGTGAGTACGTTCTTTTGGACTTATATGTCTGGTAGTGTCCCTACTATTGGAAATTGTGGCTTGATGAGTGGTTGGATGGCTATGTGATGAGTAAGATGTGCCGCGGGATGTGTTCAGATAGTTTGAATGTGAGAGGAAGAGTTTGCTTGAGATGTGAGAAGGACTATTGGGTGCTTGTTGTTGTCTTGATGTGACGTATAGTATCGAGTTATGAGTGTGTTGAAATATTTTTCATGTTATTTAGTTACGGAACGAAGTAGAATTTCATGTCTTATTATGAGTTTAGACTCAGGAAGATTAAGTGATGGCGTAGTAATCGTGGCTGCGAAAGGGTATAACAAGATGCCAATTAGAGGCTAAGCAGGTGGGTTATCTCCTGCGGAGTATTCTACGGAGGTGTGATCCTTATAAATTTGTGTGGAGGGTTTCTCTTCTACCAGTGGGGTATAGTGTTGAGATTTGAATTTGAATTTAGTTGAGAAAGTTGACCTGATCGTCATATGGATATATGCGAACTTAGTAGATGATTTGAGGTACTATATGGTTTGTGTTATGTGAACTTATGAAGGATTTAGTTGAATCTCCTTGCGTTATTATGGCAGTAATAGAGTATGGGTATGGTGAGTTTTCAGATATTCTATTCTATGGAAGTGAGCTAAGTGGGGGAGTCTGCTATCGATGATTTGATTACATGGTTGTGTGTTGTATTGGTTTGGGTCCGAGGCATACTTGTGGATCGATTATTACTTGCAGAGGTTGAGATCGAGTATGACTCGAGTAAAGAAATTTCTGGATACGGGTTATTTTACACTTTATGAGTATATGGGGATCATGGGATGATTTAGTTGTTATTCGTGAAGGATGCAGTGCGCGTGAAGTAGGAAATTGCTCGGTTGCTTAAAGGTGTGGATTACTTCTTTGGGTGTTGTTGTGTTGATGGGGCACAGGTCATTTGGCCCGTTTGGAGCAGAATGGATGACTATCGAGAAAGATCTAATGGATTCAAGATTTATATGTAGCAATTGTGAATTTTTCCGAATTAGCATATGGCTAGGATATGAGATTTACATTGGATGGTATCGAGACTCGCGGTATTTCTATGTCATTATGGATTTTACATTTCGGTATCAGAACGGTGGAGGAAAACGACTTTAGATGCACATAAGGTCTCTTCAAAATTGGTATATCAGTTGTGGTACTTTTGGGGTAATTAAGATGGAATACAACATTTTATGGGCCTTAGGGCGGTGTAGTTTTATTTTAGGATCTCGCGGGGTAAGTTTTGGTTAAGAATCATGGTGTTTTGGAAAGGAGAAGTGTCACCTTGAGGGTAATTCGGAAGGAACTCGGAGAAATAGTACAGCTTGGTAGTAGGTTGGATCAGCACGGTAATGGATATGATCGATTTCTTAGGTACTTATGATGTGGTGAGTCTCTACAGGTGTTTTATGGCAATACTCTTGGGTTTGGAAACCTGCGTGGCTTGGTTAGTTAGAGAGATTCAGTTATGATGGCTTGGTTATGTGCAAATGGGTTTCGAAGAGTTCTCGATGGTTTTTTACCACCGTTTGAGATGAAAATTTCCTACCAGCATGAGGAGCATGTTGCGTATTATGATTTTTCTCCTGGATGGGATCAAATGGAAGGTTTTTGACTAATCGGGTATGTATTCTGATGGTGACTCAGATTTTATTATGATATTCTTGTGCTTTTCATATGATGGCATAATAGATGCGGTGTGTTTTGTGGGATTGAGATTTGCATGTGCAAGGTCACGATTCAGTTTTGAAGGGAAGGTCATGAACTCTTAGGCAACATGGACGGTTTCAGATGACTAGATTAATGATATTACTACTTGGTATTGCCTGAGGAGAGTGTACATTTTAGAAGTTGCACTCAGTGTTGACTTATAGATGCTTCATTGGTATTGCGGTACTCGTCTGGTTGACCGCCTATTGATATTCAGATTTTTGCTATATGGCACAGATGAATTATTGAAGTATTTCTCGTAGGATGATCGTGTATGAGAGATATGTTAGACATTCGAGCGATGGAGTTGGGATCAGATATGGTGATTCGTGTGTTCTATGGATTTGGAGACTGGGAGTTCTCAGAAGCAGATTATTTCGTGGTTGTGGACTATGTAGATGTGGCCAAAGTTAGCCAACTGGTAGTATGTGTTATAGTTAGGTCATTGTGGACTTTTGGAGGGTTATTTATCTATTTGTGGATGACCAGGGTTGATTTGGGGCCCCATTTGTAGGCATAATGAGGATGTGTATCCCACACCATGTCAAATTTGTTGACTCAGAACTGTTAGTGTTGAGGGGTGTGTCGTTCGGTTAGAGTTGAGCTTATTCGTGTTCTGATATGATCTATGTGTCACTCCTCTATGCTACGAGGGGTTGTGATTTGCTGGTTATATGAACACCAATATGGTTCTGTCTGGGCCTTGTAGCGGAATTCGAGCAAAATGGTTATTGGGGTGTTTAATGGTTGATTGCGCCTTAGTTATGGTCTTTGCTTCTCCATGGTTATGGTCATGCACTTATGTACTTGGCGTCGAATTGCTTGTGGTTGTTGATTTTGAACATTGGGGCTTGAGGTATTTCATATGGATCGGTGTTTGGATGGGTCACATATCCCAGGTAGGTTATGATGGGATATGATCCTTTGTAATAGATTCGTGTATTTTGGTTTTACTGTGTGTGATAAGTTCTTAGCATTGCGTTGTGGTGGTATTTGTTGAGCTTGTGGGACGATTCTCTCATTTGAGTCATTTTCCATTTTTAGGTGCATTTGAATTTTGCTTGTTGGTGCACGGATTGCACAATTTATGATTCTAGGTACTATTGGTGTGGCGTGTCAGTAGAGTAGCTTGTATTAGATGAGATGAAGTCTTCGGGCCTGAGGTGGTTGCTATCGAATTTGATTACGGTGTGTTTGGAAGAGTAATATTGGAAGTTAGCTTAGAATTTGGGCTGTGGTTCTGGTTAGGCGAGAGAGATCCATGACTTGTTAACCTGATGAGTGGTTATGAGTTTCTGCATATTTCTTTCTTCATCGGCAGTGTACGAAGGTTTTGAACGAGGTTTTAGTTGAGATGAGGTTTATTACCAGTATTAAGTTTGTTTCTGGCACCTACTATGGTTAGAAGTTATTGTTGTGAGCATCTGAGTTATGTGTTATATCATGTGATGGCATCTTGGGCTTTCGTTATGGCTTGATACAGCTTTTTCAGACTTATACAGTGTATAAATGCGAGATTCGAGTCTTGTAAGGGATTCCGGATGTTGGAAATTGGGTTCTAAGGCTTACAGACTAAGGTTAAAGTAATGATCTTCAGTTATGTTGTGTTGTCGGGCCTATATGGAAGAGGGTGACATGGGATCACCCCCGCGTATGTGCACGGTAAGGTCACACGGCGGTTCGATGGCTTTGGAACAACTTTTGGCAAGTTCGAGGATGAACGTATGTTTAAGTAGGGGGATGTGATGACTCGACCGGTCGTTTTGAGCAATTACACTTCACTCGATTGTTTGAGGGCATGAGTAGCTCCGTATGATGTATGAGGACTTGTGTGAACCGTCGATTTTGGTTTTCAGGTTATTCTGAATCGATTTGGAAGAATGAATCTCATGATTGAATCTTTAAGTTGGAAGAGGTGATTAAGTTTGACTTTTGTGAATTTGACCCCGGAACGAAGTTTTGATGGTTCCGTTAGGTTCGGATGGTGATTTTGGACTCGGGCATATGCACGGATTTGCTTTTGGATATTTCTAGAAGGATTTGGCACTAATTGGCGAAAATTGGAAATTTGAAGAATTAGAAAGTTCATAAGTTTGATCGGAAGTTAGCTTTGAAGATATCAGATTCAAATTGTGGCTCCGGGAATTGGAATAGCTTAGTTATGTCATTTGGGACTTGTTTTCAAAATTTGAGTTCATTCCGGGTTGATTTGATATGTTTCAACGCGAATTTTGGAAGTTGAAAGTTCAAAGTTCATTAAATTTTGATTTGAGGTGTAATTAGTCATTTTGATGTTGTTATGTGTGATTTGAGACCTCGAGTAAGTCTGTGTTATGTTATGAGACTTGTTTGTATATTCGAATGGGTTCCCAAGGGGCTCGGGTGTGTTTCGGATGGGATTCTGATCATTTTGGAACTATTTGGTTAAGGCTGGTTTGGCAAGGATTCTGGTGTGACCGCACCTGCAGAGCTATGGGCGCAGTTGGGAGCCGCAAAATCGACAGAGTGGTCGCAGGATTGAAAAGAGCTATGTTTGGAAGCATCGCAGATGCGAAGTTTTGGGCCGCATCTGCGTTATCGCAGAAGTGATGGCTGAGGCGCAGGAGTGGACGTCTGCGCAGATGCGCGATTGATAACGCACCTGCAATGTCGCAGGAGCGGATGTTTTTCTGCAGGTGCAAAGAGTCATTTCTGCAGGTGATTCCGCAGAAGCGGCTAAATTCTTTGCATAAGAGAACACGCCTGGGCAAAACTATATTTCGAGGTTTTGGTCATTTATTTCACATTTTGGAAATTTTGGAGCTCGGTTTCGGTGACTTTGGAGAGGAATTTCACCACACTAATTGGGGTGTGCATTCTCAACTCGATTTTGATTATATTTCTTGATTCTATCTTCGTTTTTGGTAATTGGATTATGAATTTTAAAGAGAAATTGGGGATTTTAGCCTAAAGTTTCATAGAGTGAGTTTTTGAGTTTTGAACATCGATTCGGAGTAAGATTTTGGTGAAACTAGTATGGTTGGACTCGTAATTGAATGGGTTGTCGGATTTTATAAGTTTCGTCATGTTTTGAGGCACGGGGCCGGGTTGAACTTTTGGGTTGATTTTGGGCTTTTGATTAAAGATTTGACCTTTATCGATAGGGTTTATTTACTTTGGCATTATTTGATATATTTGAGTTGCTTTTGGCTAGTTTCGAGCCGTTCAGAGGTCGGTACGCGCGAGATGGTATTTTGGAGCATCGCTTGGCTTGCTCGGTATTGGATTTGGCTTGTTCGAGGTAAGTAACACTTCTAAACTTGGAGCCAAGGGTATGAACCCTGATTATACATGTTATGTGATTTGTTTGGAGGTGACACACATGCTAGGTGATGGGCGTGTAGGCGTGCACCATAGAAATTGAGACTCAGTCGATTCCGTAGACCTGTGTAGTCAATTAACTTGTATTTTTCATGTGTTAGAGAAACTGAGTTGTGACTCATGTTAGAAATCATGCTTAGGCAAATGTTGATATTATTGGGACACACTGAGGTCATTTTTGCTGTCGAATTATATGTTTAAATTGTAATTTCATGCTCAGTCATATACATTCATTACATATTATACCTCAGTCTCTGTTGTTATTTATTGATACATCACTTCATCATTTTGGGCTAGTTTCATAACATTGTGAGCCTGAGAGACTAAAGAGATTGATGACTGAGGGAGGCCGAGGGCCTGATTGTGAGGTTATTGATACTATGGCACGCGAGTTATCCGTACAACCTGTGAGTTGTCCATGCGGATACAGATATTGATATTATAGCATGTGAGTTATCCGTATAAATCCAGATATTGATACTATAGCACGTGAGTAGTCCGTGCAGTACGCGAGTTATTCGTGCGGATTCAGATATTGATACTATAGCACGTGAGTTATCCGTACGGATTATAGCGCTTGGGCTGAAGGAGCCCCTCCGGAGTCTCCACACCCCCAGTAAGCGCAGTTGCTAGCAGTTATTATGTTTGGGCTGGATCTGCCCTGTACAGTACTGAGTGACTGAGTGTGTTGAGTATTGAGCATGATGACTGAGAATACGAGACAGTGATATTGAGTACTCTGAGAGAGTGTGAGTACATGAGTTCATCATTGAGATGCATTGCATTTGACATGCGTACTTGAGATACATGCATAGAGATGCATTTTCTCATGCTACCCGGTTTTGGTGACATTCATGATTTCACATGTATATTGACATGTAGGCATAGAGATGTATTTTCCTCATGCTATCTGAAAAACGAAGCATCTTGTTTATTTTTGAAAGGTTTTTGGGAAAAATCACAGTTTTCAAACTTATTCATATATTTTTGAGGTTTTCGGTGAAAGATCTGAGATCTACTGTTATACTTCAAAAGCATGCCTATTTTCCGTAACTGTGAACCGGCTGAATTATTTTTTGTACCATCTTTATCATATTGTTACGAACTGTTGCTAGTTATTGGAGTTTGACCTTCACTCTTGTCCCAGCTCGTCACTACTTTCAACCTAAGGTTAGGTTTGTTACTTACTGAGTACATGGGGTCGGTTGTATTCATACTATACTTCTGCACCTTGCGTGCAGATGTTGGATGGTGATGTTACTGTGCACGGCTGGAGCTGGATCTGAAGATATACATGCGTTCCGGTCATAACTTACTCTTGATCTTAGTAGCTTTAAAGTTTTAATATGTTCATATATAGTTCAAATAGATGATGTGCTTTAATTCATACCAACTTTGTAAATTCTAAATCTTAGAAGCTCATGATTTGTACTACTAGTCCTTAGGGAGTTGTATAAAATTCAGTTAGCTCATCTTTGATTTACATCATTGTTGTTATATTATGTTATTTTGTTAATTGACTTACCTAGCAGGTTGGGTTAGGTGCCATCACGACAGTTTGAATTTTGGGTCGTGACATTTCATCTACTGTTAGACCCACAATGTACGAGTCCCATGTACCCTTTCATTCAAGGGAGATTCCCTACCTTGATCACTTGCCCAATATGCCAGATGTGGATACCCTCACAAGGGATCTTGTTTACATTCGTACGATAATGTGGGACGAATCTAGATCAACGGAGCTCTGTAAGAATATGTTTTTTGCTGATAAAACGCGCCTAAGCAGGGCAGTATTTTTATAAAAATTATCGAGATATTTTTATTAATTATTTTTATAAAAATTATCGAGATATTTTTATTAATTATTTTTATAAAAATTACTATTAAGTATTTATTGCGTAACGATTAAAAATTTACTATTAAAAATTATTCGTTTAAAAATTACTAAGTATTCGTAATGATTTATATCTTAATTTGATACTTTTAATCAAAAAACGATGACACCGTCTCTTTTATGTATTGTCAATCTTTTAACAATCTTATTCCTCGTTAAGTTGATACTAAATAGTTAATTTGTTTAATTATTTTATATTATGTTTAAAAAATTAATATTAAGAATTTATTTTGTTCATAACGATTTATGTGTTAATTTATTATATTTTACACAAAAATCCGGCAGCGTCTCATTTTTTACTGACAACTAATTATTTTATGATTCATATCTAATAATACATTTACTATACACTTAATAATTGATTAATATTTAATCCATAATTGATTACTCTAAGCGGGTTCGCTAATGAGGACACATAGTTATTGTTCTACACTTAAGAATACTAAAGAACATTAAAGGCACACTATTCTAAATGACAATAAATAACATCAATTAACATAAATTAAAGTTTATTTACAGTTCTACTGCACTAAAAGGCACTACATAACACTAAAAGATACTAAAAACATTAAAGTCATATATTATTATTATACAATTATAAAAATAGTCAACATGTAACACAAATTATTCAACAACTATAACAAAGGTATAATATACAATTTTCATACATATTTGCTAAACAATACACTAATTCGGATAAAAAAAATAAAAAATTCAAAAATATTCTCAAAACAAGCACAAAATCATACAATACAGTAATAACAACTAATGACTCAAATATATATCACTTATACTAAAAAAGGTTTTCGAAATACTTTTTTTTGAATGGAGTAAAATTGACACTTTGACAATTAAAAATCGGGCAATAAACGAGTTCCACTCCACGAGGTAGCCTTGAATCGGGTGTTAGATTGATAAAATAATAAAGGGACAAAATTTTGGGGGAAGATGTGGGCTCAAATGGAGTTTTTCTCTTTTAAAAATGGGGGGGGGGTGGCTTTTTGTTTTCTATCATGAAGAAGAAGATTACCTTATTTAAATATGTCTGACTGTCTTTTCATATTCAGTTATAACGCATGTATTTAATGTGTTGTACTAAGTTTTTGATTGCCTTTTCAAACTAAGGCATAACACTTGTTGTTAAGGTATAACACATAAATTTCATGCACTATATATAATAATGTTCATACATCTTTTTTCCGTCTATTTTGGTATTTTGAGTCCAACTACGCAACACTTTGGTTGCGGAAGAAGCACGAGTGTATCGTAGTTCCAAGCAGGGGTAGAGTTAGAGTGCTCGAGCGGGTTTGATCGAACCCAATTGCTTTGGTTCAAACCATATATCTGTTTTAAAATTTTTATTAAATATATATAAATATTTAATTTAGAACTCAGTAGCTTAAAACGATTAGAATCCGGAACCCAACAACAACAACAACAACCCAGTAAAATCCCACTAATGGGGTCTGGGGAGGGTAGTATGTACGCAGACCTTACCCCTACCCCAAAAGAGTAGAGAGACTGTTTTCGAAAGACCCTCGGCTCAAGAAAACAAAAAGATAAAAGTACAAAAGGAGACAATATTAATATCATCACAAAAATCATAGAAAAAATAGGAATACCATGAAATGCATAAGAAAGATGCAAAGCAAAAACGATAGCTAGTAAATAGGACATGCATTGAAAAGCGAAGTAGTAAAACACAACATTGTCACTAGCTATCTTAGACAAAAACCCTACCTGGCTAGTCCTACAATGATACGCAGTAAGTCAAGACTCAACTACATCTTAACCTACAACTCTAATACTTGACCTCCACATCTTCCTATCAAGTATCATGTCCTCGAAAATCTGGAGCCTCGCCATATCCTGTCTGATCACCTTTTCCCAATACTTCTTAGGCCGCCCTCTACCTCTTCTCGTGCCCTCCACAACCAGCCGCTCACACCTCCGTACCGGAGCATCTGGGCTTCTCCTTTGAACATGTCTGAACCATCTAAGCCTCGCTTCCCGCATCTTGTCATCAATGGGAGCCACATGCACCTTCTCCCGAATAACATCATTCCTAATCTTATCTATCCTAGTGTGCCCGCACATCCACCCCAACATCCTCATTTCTGCTACTTTCATCCTCTGGATATGTGAGTTCTTAACGGGCCAACACTCAGCCCCATACAACATGGCCGGTCTAACCACCGCTTTATAAAACTTACCTTTGAGTATTGGTGGTGCTCTCTTGTCACACAGGACTCTAGATGTTAACCTCCAGTCCATCCATCCTACCCCAATATGGTGTGTGACATCCTCGTCGATCTCACCTCTCCCCTGGATAACCGAACTAAGGTACTTGAAGCTGCCTCTACTTGGGATGACCTGTGATTCAAGCCTCACATCCACGCCCACTTCCCCTGGCTCAGCGCTGAATTTACACTCCAGGTATTCCGTCTTCGTCGTGCTCAACTTGAAACCCTTAGACTCAAGAGCATGTCTCCAAACCTCTAACCTCTCATTAACACTGGCTCGCGACTCATCAATCAGAACTATATCATTGGCGAATAACATGCACCATGACACCTCCCCTTGAATATGGTGTGTTAACACGTTGATCACTGGGGCGAATAAGAACGGTCTAAGCGGAGAACTTTGGTGTAACCCCATTACAACTGGAAAATGCATAGAGTAGTCTCCTCCTGTTCTAACCCGAGTCTTAGCCCCATCATACGAGTCCTTAATTGCCATAATGTAGGGATCCGAAACACCTAAACTTAAAATCTTCGCTCCGGTTCGAAGGTAACGTGTCGCAACACTAAATCTTGGAAAACATCCATTTGTAGATCCCCTGCCCTCTGCGTTGAAACTTGACAGATGCCTAAAAGGTGACGTAATAATCTTCACTTTTTCATGGTCGGCAAATACTAGTACGTAGTACTATTCTCAAACACAGATTTCCCTTTCTCATTTTTCCACCCACGTGTTTCATTTCTCCAAAGACTTTCAGAACCCAACTCTTTGCTGTATATCAAATTCAATTCAATTCAATTAACCCCCAAAAGGAAGGAAGAAAAAATATCCCAATATTCTCTCAAAGATTCTGCCTTTCAATATTTTTCTGAATATCTCTCTCTCTAGTTCTGTGTAATCTAATTCCTGTTGGGCTTATTCATTAAATAATTATGACGGTTTGGAGCCGGGCAGTGGTAAGATGGCGATGTAGTAGAGCCACCAATTTAACCCACCGGGGTTTATGTTATAATAAACCTTCTAAAACCGACCTTAAAGTACCGCCGGCGGTGGCGAATTTGCCGGCAGGTTCTCCGGCAAGTAGTTTTAAAGACAAGGGCAGAAATGTGCAGTGGGTGTTTCTGGGTTGTCCAGGTGTGGGGAAAGGAACGTATGCAGCTCGACTTTCAAAGCTTCTTGGCGTACCTCACATAGCTACTGGTGATCTCGTTCGTCACGAACTCTCCTCTCATGGAGCCCTCGCTTCTCAGGTCTAAATTTCATGTATTTTTTTATGGGTTTAGTTTTAAATTTTAGCCCCAAGATTTTGCAAGATGAGAAGAGGGAATTTAAATTAATTTGTATAGGCTACAACGTTTTTGGCTTCTGTTTTTGGAAATATCCAGATTCCTGTTTAAAAGTTTTAATCTTTATAGAGTGTGTGTGTGTGTGTGTGTGTGTGTGTGTATGCTTAATGTTTAAGTGATGGTGTGGAAAAGTGTCCATCGTTTGCCTGAAGAATATGTGTGTGTGTGTGGAATATGTAAGTGATGGAGTGGAGAAGTTTCCATCTTTTGCCTGAAGGATTTAGGAAACTATTTATGAAGTTGGACCTGTGGTTTGACATCTGTATTTTGTAATAAAATGAAGGATTCCTATAAGGCCTGCATTAGATGAGATCTGCTTATGGTTTAGTTGCCGTCGGATTCATCAGTCTAGAATCTTTTTCCCGAGGCTGCAGAAAAGCAGTCAATACGATTTTTTTTTTTTATATGTAATCTAGTGTAGGATTCAAGGAACTTGCTACTACATAAACAAACCATACACGACTTTATCAAAAAGTCTAGTTTAACAGGAAAAAATGTAATTCCCAAAAACTTGTAATACATAAAGTTTGCAGGCCAAAACACCAGAGTTTATAGAAAGTAACTCATCTACTAAGATAATGGATCTACAAATCAGCATTGGGAACCTCAACCTAAATTCCAGGTTCAATGGTGAAACTTCCCAACCTTTTATCTTTGACTTGTTTTAGAAAGTTTGATATAATTTCAAACTTACTCAATGGTAAAATCAGAAGCCACTTTGTGTAATAATATGGCAACCATGAGCAGATGAAAAAGTTGCAACAGGTTTTATGGCATCTTTTAGAGTGAGGTAATAACTAAGTAATAAAGCAGGAAGTTGCAAGTTTCCCATGTCAGTGGCGTGAGAGATAAATATGTAGTAGTTCTTACATTCAGATGTATATTTTAGGTCTTTGCCCATTATCTTACAATCAAATTAGACTTAAGTTAAAATCATTTTTTAGCATTTGTTCCCCTGACCCTGGACGATATAATCATTAAAAGAAAATCGTCAGCAGATAATAAATCTTATAAGTCAAAGAAAACAATATTTTTGGTCACGGGAGTATTATTTTGCTTTCTCATGAATTCTGGCATATTTTTCCGATAAAATAAATAAATTTTATTTTGTCTGATAAACAAATAAGAGAGTGACAGATCTATGCTTTTGGTGCTTCTTCAATCTATTGTATTGAATGAGTTACTTCTGTAGTAAGGCAAATCAGATTCCTATGCTTATATAGTATGTGAAAATATGAAACTACATATATCAGCTTTTGGTTGATTCTGCTCTTTATTTGCTTCACTATCCTCTTTTCCCCTCTAAAATTGTTCTATTGACTAATTTTCTTTATTTACTTTGTTCCTTCTTTTTCAGCTTGTCGATATTGTCAACCAAGGGAAATTAATCTCAGATGAAATTATAATAGATTTGCTGTCCAAGCGACTTGAAGCTGGAGAAGCTAAGGGTGAAGCAGGATTTATTCTTGATGGATTTCCTCGAACTATACATCAGGCGGTGAGCCAGTTATTTTGTAATAACTTGCAAAGATACATTAACCTATGTCGTTGCTGGATAAACATCTCCAATAGGGTTAACTTTCTAATCTGAATGAAATCCTTTTCTTATAATACTTCTTATTTATATGTGTATTGTTAACATTTATGTTTACAAGCGTGAACTGGGTTAAGATCTCGTACATCTATCTCCGAATGAAATCCTTTTCTTATGATACTTCTTATTTATATGTGTATTGTTAACATTTATGTTTACAAGCGTTAACTGGGTTAAGATCTCGTACAGCTATCTACTTTTAATAGGCCATACTTTCTTTTCACTGTTTGGCATCTGGCACACAGAGGCTTGCATAGAGGAAATGTATGAATGTTCTATATAGGCAAGGGTGTGTTACTGTAACAGGTTAATGGTTATGGCTGAACCTGGAACATTGCTTCTCAGACCAAAGTTGAATCTGCTGTTGGACGAAATGAACGAATAAAGTACAAAAGTTGGAAAGTAACAAGAAAGCTTGATATGGTATTTTTCAATAGGGTGAAATTTTAAAGAATGAAGCTCTTTGAAGTTGGGTAATTGGATTCCAAACTAGAGTAGAATGTAAATGGTGCTTGATCTTACATGAAATATGTTATTCTTTATATTTTATGTCTAAGTTTCTGCAAAGAGCAAAACTCTGAACTATATAAGCTTTTTGCAGTCATTTTAACCAGTGCTTATTGCTCTTATAGATGAAAATTATGGAGATAAGAGCAAATATCTGTGTTAAGCATATCTTATTAGTTGTTTCTTAGATTCTTCTAGTGAAACCTGATCTCTGGACGAGGGTCCTTGCAACACATTTTCACAAGTTATTATATTTCAATTTTATGTAATTAATTATCAATATTTGTGGCTTGTTTGAGCAAACATGTATATCATCTTATATGTTCTCTTAATTGCTACTACGAACTTCTAGAGCTTGCTTCTTATTCTTATGTCGTCATGTAAGTAATGTCCTTAAAAAGTTTAACTTTGTGCATATCAGATTTTTTCATTACTGTTAGTCTTTATAATGCATTAACCTCTTCTCAGAGCTGCCGAATTAAAGGCTTCAATTAGTTCTCATATTTCATTCACAACTGCCTTATACTTTTCTACCTTCTTAACGTCAAGCCTATAATTGTGACTATTAAGATTGTTTCACTGGCATAAAAATTTTCTGTGACTATTCTTACTAATTATGCGCATTAGCTGGTTATTTTGGTAACTTTATAGAATTAATAATTTGTCCTCCGGGCCTAGAGAACTATTTTCTTGTAATAAGGATGTCATAAACAGCATTGAGGATATGTTCCAGTTCTCGTTTTCTCTTTAAGAAAATATAGCCTTTCAGTCATGGTTTTATTCTCTGTTTCTCCACTTTGTATGAGACAAAGGCCAAATATAATCTCAGAACTAAACGCCCTTGCGTTAGTGCAATTATGGACATTGAGCACTTTTAGAACTGTCAGTTGGCACCAATATTAACTAGTTTGGGCGCCTTTTGTTGGATTTAATAGCTTGGTGGTTGAATGATTGCATTTTCTGTTAGGATTATGTGTCAGTTTTAAAAGGCTTACTGTTTCATGTTACTGATTAAAAGAGTTACACCTTTAGGGTTTTATGTCTTTGTTTTGATTAGAGTCTAAACTGCCGTATTTGGTAGAACTTTGCTATTGGTGCTTAACCCATCTTCTATTTCTTTGTTGCTTTATTTATTATTATGTTATCTGTGACTGACTGCTGCACCAATATTTGTGGGATTAGAACAATTTCAAGATTATTGGAGTTGTCATTAGCTTCATAACAAGGGAACAACTTATCAGAAGGTAGAGGGATGAACTAATTGAGGATGTAGTCAACTGGCTGCTATTAGAGCTGCAAAGCAGTATGGTGCGCTGTCATATTTGTTGGCTGCTGTACTTGAATCTGTTGAGAGAAATTCTTGGATATTTTTCATGTCCCATAACTAAACATGTCAACTCGCGCAAATGAAGATAAACAGAATCTTTTAAGTATGGATATGTTGAGAGATTCTAATTCAGATATCGGGGTGAAAGCTGCATCTTTGTCAAGTTTCTGGATTTTAGGTACTTGTTATAAACCCCTCTCCCTTCTTCACTATTGAAATAAGGTAGAGGTAGGACCAGAGCATGGTTATCTTTTGGCATTCTTTTATGCGAAGTCAACTCGATGTCTTCACTAATGATATAAGGTTTGCTGTACTAGGGCTGCTTGCTGGAGTCTCTTCACCAGTTTAGAAGAACTCATTGCAGGTCCAAGCAAGATGATGGTTTCAGCTGACTTTTAAGTTCCCAACTGTTTTGGGTTTGATTAACTTTGTTTGTTTAATGTAGTATTACCAATACTAGCAAAGTGGGGGTTTCCTTATGTGTTTGAAGCTGTTGTTTTCTGTTAGTCTGAGAGTAAAAGCAGCAATAGAAAATTCTTCTTGGTTAAAGTTTTCTTCATGAGTTTATGTTTTTTTTAAATGTCTTCCTGAGTTTATGTTTAGTCAGTCCTTATCCCTTATTGCTTTATTGGTCAGTAATTTCCCCTTTCCTTTCTTTACCATGAGTCTCAAGCTATGTTGCTCTGAGTCTTCAAAATCCTCGCCACACCCGTGTCGACACGACATGGGTGTGAGTGTAGGATCCATACTGGATTTGGTCAACTTACCTTAGGTGCTTTGACTACATAATCGAGAAGTATAGATTGATTGGGTATTGGTTTGATTTTTGGGTATATATATATAAATATGTAAATGAAAGTGTTTATAAAGAATTAAATTTTATTAGTTTGAGTTCAAATGTTCAATAACTTTAATTTATCGATACATATACTTATATGTCGTAATATGCATTTATTGGCCATATTCCCGCGCCTGTATCCAGCACTTGGATCCATACTTTGAATCCTAAAAGTTATGTGATGAAGAATCCGACCTCTAGATCTGTGCCCGTATCAGATACGCATACCCGAGTCCGAACAACATAGGTCTGAAGTGAGAGCAACTTTGTTGTACCCAGACTTCACTATCTTCTCCATGAGAGATACATTCTCAATTCTTAAACCTGTTCATTTTCTGTTTTTTCTCAAACATGTATGTGTGTCTCACTGTCAGTATTGTGAACTGAGATTACTTGATCACTTGGTTTTTTTCCAAAATCAACTTGCTCATTGGATAAACAAACATCTCATGTTCAGAGCGAGCTTGGAGGTTGAATCCCCAGGCTGCCTGTTCTATTCCATTTCAATCGACTACTGCATATAAATGTAACTATGTGAAAAGTGTGTGTTGCTTATATACTATATGCATATACGCAGTCATTGATGTACTTCTTAATCGTTCCAGCTCTTGTTATTTTCACCCTGTTCAGAAGTTTGTGTCATATGTCAATCGACCCTTTCTCTCGCAAATTATGCGTGGACCACCATAACTGTTCACTTACTAGTAAAACCCCAGGCTCTGAAGTCTTAAATGTCAGAGTAAAATTAGGATGCTGGGACCAGGAGATATGTCTGTCGGCTCCTCTCTTCTTTTCTGTTCTGCAGTTCATCTCGTTTTCAAATTCGACATCTCGTGTCTCGTTGATAAACATTCTTGATCATTGACTACTTGTACCTGGTATGGCAGATGTCAGCATTGTTCTTATGACACTCTACCATTTCCCTTTCAAAATATGTGTAAACTACGATCCACTATTTTGCGGTGATGTTGGGGTTGACTTGACTGTTTTGGTGAGTCAATGGGTGGATAAATATTATTTCCTGGTGTGTAAAGACAAAAACTGAGTTATGTTTGCGCCCTGCATGTTGTCAATGGGCAACACTTCCAAATATGCCTGTGCTTTCAAGATATATGTAAACTATGATCCACTATTTTGCGGTGATGTTGGGGTAGACTTGACTGTTTTGGTGAGTCAATGGGTAGATAAATATTATTTCTTGGCGTGTAAAGACCAAAACTGAGTTATGTTTGCGCCCTGCATGCTGTCAATGGGCAATAGTTCCAAATATGCCTGTGCTTTCTGGATGTTTCATCGATAAGCCTCAAGTTGAGTCTAGATGGTCAGTCTGGCCTAGCCTCACCTCTGATCATTGTCCTAGGATTATCTTCTCTTTTCTTGTTCTTGGGACCAAAAGCTCCTAACAGAAGCATTAATATGACTTTGTCGGAGCTGCAGCCCCTTCTTTTCTTCCCGGCTGTATGTCTCTTCTATTGCTTGCTTTTTCCAGATTAATAATAGTCAACTACATGTAGTGTCATAGACTTGTATATCTTCTCAATTTCTTTCATCTTGATGCTTAGATCTGGACCCATCACTCTCTGGAATTTTGTTATTTTTGGCCAAAGCTCCTGAGGTCGCCGGTCATATCTTTGTTGCCACCAGAATTTGTGAGTGCTTTTGAAATTTTGTCAACAAACTGGATCCAATGAGCAAAAGCTGAATTTTTATCGTCAAGTGTTCAAGCAAGGCTATTTTTATATTCTGGACCTTGTTGACTTCACCTACCACTTTGACATAGCACCTTTTCCCTTGTAAATTTGTTTTTTTAGTTCAGTCAGACCTTGTTTTACAATTGAAGCGCTCTGCAGTCCTTGGTTCCTATAGTTGGAGGTTCTGTTTCTTCTATTATTGGACCTAGAGATGAAACAGATCTGATCTGTCTAAAGGTCCAAGCCAAGAATTATCAGCAGTGTAAGTAGTCCATGGTTGTCTGCTCCTCTGGTTACTAGCTTAGCTGTTTTGTGCACTGAAATCATTATGATCAATTTCATCTCCCAGTAAAGATACAAAGTATATCGTCTGAATCCAATTCTTCATGTGTTGTTTGGTTGTTTAGGAAATCTTAGAGGGAGTAACGGACATCGACTTGGTGATTAATTTGAAGCTCCGGGAAGATGCATTGATTGCTAAGTGCTTAGGAAGAAGGATTTGTAGCGAGTGTGGAGGTAATTACAATGTTGCATGCATTGATATCAAGGGTGATGGCGACAAAACTAGAATGTACATGCCTCCCCTACTCCCTCCTCCGCATTGTGAAAACAAACTTATTACGCGGTCTGATGACACTGAAGATGTTGTGAAGGAACGCCTCCGCATCTACCATGAAACGGTATTGCTCTACTTCAACTTTTCTCTCTTATTTATAATGTCTCATGACAAATTTCAGTCTCAGTTTACTTCCTGGGTACAGTCATGCATTAATCAAATCTGGGGTATTATGTTGTTCCTGCAGAGCCGACCAGTGGAGGACTTTTATCGCAGGCGGGGTAAGCTGTTGGAGTTTGATCTCCCTGGAGGGATTCCAGAGTCGTGGCCAAAGTTACTTCAGGCTTTGAATATCTATGACGATGAGGATAAGAAGTCTGCAGCAGCATGATATTATTTGTCTTGTCAGTAGTTGTACTAGTGTTATAGGTTCATTCTTTTCATGCATGTTGGAAATGCGTGGGCCTTCATTCTATTTAAAAGCAGGATAACGGGGTTCTCCATCCCTTCTCTTTCTCCCTCACAGTTGTATAATTGTATTATGCTAAGGCAACTGTAACAGTTGTATGATATTTCTTGCAAGTTTCTTGTCGATAAAGGTCACCGGAGCTGTATATTTACCTTGGTGCGTCATGTGATAGTGGATGCATTTAGTGTTAGACTGGAGAGAAAATAGTTTTTGCGTGTTCCGTCATATCATATCTATGTGTGCTAGAACTATGCTGCTACCTTTGGACGTACTGGCAAGTTGTTCTGAGATGCCTACCAACGGGTCTTTGTTAAATGAATAGCTTTTGTTTGCTTCTCTGTTTTCATGCTTTCTTCTTAGTCATCTGTACTAACTAACATTAGTAGAGTGTCTTCTTCTTTCTATGTAAATTCAAAGCTATGATATCCTTATAAACCACTTAAATGTGAATCATCATTTCACCAACCGAAGACATAACTAGGCACCCAGAACCGTTTATGCTTTTCCCAGAGCTAATTTGCCCAGTTTGGGTCATCTAGTTTAGCCCATTTGCAATTTCAAGCTGTGATTGAAGCTTTTGACTTTGTTTCTTCAGATATATTGTTCTCCTCTCTGAAAATTTTCAAGTGTACTTAGCTTACAGAATTAATTTTAATTTTTCTAGTCCTTCTCATCATCATCATATCCGCAAAATCTAGAAATAAACTAACTTGCAAATCCTTGTCTCTATTTTTTTTTTCATTCACAATATGCTTATGCTTTTCTGGGTCCTCAATCGGTTTTTAGGATTGGATTTGAATTTAGAAAGTCCAATGGTACATATAGAAGAGAATTACAACTTAATAAGCTCACCACTTGGAAACCTTATTTTTTGTTCATGGCGTATAGTTTTGCCCATTTGTATTTTCATGGAGATTCAATATAACCAAAAATGTACTATGCTTGTATTAACATTGTGGGGGTTCAAGCTGGTATTTATTATTTATTGTGCTCTGTTTACAATTAACAGTGTGTTGATCCCAACTTGTTTGCCTTTGGTAACACGCTTTTGTATACATATACTTATATGGATTTATTATTCCTTTTATTCATTGCAATTGATTAAGATAAAAGGGTTTGTTCAATATGAAGGCAATTATGCGTTTGGATCCTATAAACATGTTCTTTTATATGTTTCTTCCTTGAAATAAAATACATCATAATTTTGGTTTCTTTTGTTACCAAATATAGCATGATATTATTAGAATATTTATAAGTTCTCACAAAGAGTACATATATTTTACATATATATAAATTTTATAATAGTAATAAGAATATTTTTCATTAAGTCCTCAGACTAGCATGATGATTTTTCGTGTTCGTCTTTTCATCATGTTCTTGTGTTTATAAAGTTCCGCCACTGTTTTATGAACTTCTTATAATATCATGATTAATTATAAGAACTAATTGTTGGTTATGGCCTACAGAAGTATGGTGCTTACTTTTTATGTGCCCATATGAAATCAGTCAACATTTTGCTTGAGTTGGGTATTAAGGTAAATTATTCTAAGATGATATTTTTGAGTTTTCTTTTATGTCATGTATTTAGGAGTAGCAATGATGATCAACCTTAATAAAAGAAATTAAATTATATGATAACATAAAGTTAAGTGATTAAATTAGAATGACATCTACTTAGCCTGGTTATCTTATTAAAATGATTACACGACCCTACAGAGTGGTAACTATTAATGGCCTCATCGCTGGTTGTCCCTCTATTAAAATGTTGGGCAAGTGTCGGGGAATTACCCACATTGAATACGAGCAAAGTGAAAATTGCTCATACCTTTCAGACTTTGGCGAGATTAATTGGAATGAGATAGTAAACCTTTAAGTTTGAAAATTATCTTATGTCCATAGGTATAAATTATTTATATGTATTTTGGTTTACTAGTTTGAAAAAGTGAAGTAAATTATATGCGTGGGTTGCAACCTCTATCCACAGGAAGGTTTAGAGTTTATTAAGAATTCGGTATTTCATGCGATTCGATTTTGATGAAGTTTATTTTATAACTTATGTAAGTTTATCCTTCTTTTGCAGTTTTCACAGTTTTTTCTACTGCTATTTTAATTAGAATACTCGAATTCCAATACTTTCAGTTACAATTATACTGAAATAGGAGGAGAGAGTCCTTCTCATTTTAGGGTGCTTGGATTTGGACCTGACACTCCGTGTGAACGAACCACTAATTTCTATTGAATCAAGTAGCTAATTATGAGAGGCGAGAACGATCCAATTGTCTAAGTCTAATGCTCATACAAACCTATATAAGTCAAAGCATTAGGAGTTCTATATTTAGTAGCGATAAGTTCAAAGCTTAAATTAAGGCAGTTAATGAACAATTCGTAAGCTCTGACAAGGCATTAGCCAGCACTCTTCTGAAGAGACTCTCAAGTATAACTTTTGACATAAGTTGTATGATGCGTGAGCATATTATGGAGATGAGAGACATTATTGCTAAACTCAAGTCTCTTGAGATTGATATGTCCGAATCATTCGTTGTACATTTTGTTCTCATTTTTCTTCCTACGGAATATAATACGTTCAAGATTTCTTGTAACAAACATAAAGATAAATGATCAATTAATGAGCTCTTCATCATGTGTATTCAAGAAGAAAAGAGGGTAAAGCATTAGACACTTGAAAGTGTTAATTTGGTGACTCATGATAAGAGAAATGCGAATAAAGGCAAAAGTGTTCCCATAAAGAAGAAAGACACTTTAACAAAGATATTTGTCATTTCTGTAAAAAGATGGGACACTAGAAGAAATATTGCCCCAATACAAGAAATGACTAGAGAAGAAAGGTAATTGTACCTTTGTATGTTATGAATTTAGCTTTACTGAAGTTTCTGATAAAATATGGTGGATTAATTCTGGTTCAACAATTTATGTTGCCAAAATCATGCAGGGTTTTTTAACTTTCAGGACACCGATGGAAAGGTTAACAATACACCTATTCTGCCAATAGTATGCGTTCACGTGTGGAAAACATGAGGGCTTATAGGCTCATTTCAAAGAATGGATTTCAATTAGACTTGAAAAAACACTTTTTATATTTCATTATTTTCTAGAAATTTAATTTCTATTTCAGGACTATCAATTAGTAGATATGATTTTAATTTTTATTATTCTTCAGTGAAACTTTTGAAAGATAATAAAGCTGTTGATTTTGAAAATTGAAATAGAAAGTTATATAAACTTGAGCTAGACCCCACATTTGAATGTGATATTTTAACTTTGCATGATCAAGAAATTGGTGCTAAGCAATGTATTATTAATAAGAACTCATCAAATCTTTACCACAAGAGATTATTGATACATCTCTATTGATAGGGTCAAAAGGTTAGCTAATGATGAAGTTCTAAAAACTTTTGATTTTTCTGACTTTGGGACTTGTATGAACGGCGTAAAGGGCAAGCAGACCAACAAATCTACCACAGGTGCCAAAAGGAGTTCTCAATTGCTTGAGATCATACATGCAAATATATGTGAACCTTTTCCTACCCCTTGCTTGAATGGTAAGAAATATGTTTTCTTATTTTTATGACTATTCAAGATATATGTATCTTTAGTTTTTGTTTAACAAAAAGCACTTCATACTTTTAAATTTTACAAAATATAGTAAAGAAACTGGAGCTTAGATAAAAAATATAAGATCTGACAGGGGCGAAAAATATTATGGTAGGTACATAAATAGGGAATAAGTTAAGGGCTCATTTATTGAGTTCCTTAAAAGCAAATGTATAGTCGCTCAATATACCATACCAGGAACACCGCAATAAAATAGTATAATAGAAAGAATGAACCGAATATTAATAGATATGACAAGAAGCTTGATTAACAGATCAAGTTTACTTTTATTTTATGCAGTGAAGCATTAAAAGCTACTGTATATATTTTATATAGGGTTCTATCCATTCCTAAGACACCTTTTGAATTATAAAAAAAGAAGAAAATTTAGTTTAAGCCATTTATACGTTTGGGATGTCCAACTGAGGTAAGGGTTTATAACCTACAATTAAAGAAGTTGGACGAGAGAATGAGAAGTAGTTAACTCTAAATGATTTAAGTTTTAATATCCTTCTCGTTCTCCTAAAATTGTTAAGGCAAGAAATGAAAATTTCTTAAGGATCATGAAGTATGTGGGAGTAATTTGACTCAAAAGGTAGAACTAAAAAAAATAAGGGAACCACCTTTGGTACATTTATACATTGGATACTTGAATATTGATTAGACTAATTCTCATGAATTATTTAAATAATAAGTTCAAGAAGCACCACCGTTTGAGGAACCACATGAAGATCAACCTGCTTTACCTGAACCTATTCAAGAAAAGTCTGAACCAATGGGTGTAAGAAAATCCTTAAGAGTTCGAAAATCAATAATTTCTGATGACAACGTTGTATATATCTAAGAGTCTAATTACGATATTGGACTAAAAGATGATCCATGATCATTTTCACAAGCCATGAGTAGAGAAAACTCCATACTTTAGAATGATGCCCTGAAAGAAGAGTTAGAATCAATGACTAAAAATAAAGTTCGGGATCTCATCGAATTACCAAATGGAGCCTCTAATGTGGAATCCGAATGGGTTCTTAAAACCAAAAGAGACTCACCTGGTAATATTGAATAAAATATTTCACTCAAAAAGAAGACATTGATTATCATAAAACCTTCTCTCTAGTATCAAAGAGTGATTCATTAAGAATAACCATTCCATTAGTAGCTTATGTTGATTTAGGGCTACATCAAATGGATGTGAAATAATTTTCTTGAATGGGATCTTGAAGAAGAGGTATATATGTGTCGGCCTAAAGGATTTTGTGGTAACGGTAAACATTATCTTATTTGCAAGTTGAATAAATTTATTTATGGGCTAAAGCATGCTTTTCGCCAATGGTATCTCAAATTCAATAACGTTGTGTCTTTATTTGGATTTACAGTAAACATCGTTGATTAATCTATATACCTTAAGATAAGTGGGAGAGAATATATTTTTCTAGTCTTATATGTGAATAATATTTTGCTTGTAAGTAGTGATAATGGGATTATTGAATGAGATTAAACAGTTTCTTATGCAGAATTTTAAAGTAAAGGTTATAGGTTAAGCCTCTTATATCATTGACATAGAGATTCATAGAGATACATCCAAAAGTTACCTGGATTGTCTCAAAGGGCCTACATTGAAAGAATTATGGAAAGATTTGGAATGAGAAATACTTCACTTATAGAGGCACCCATAATTAAAGGTGACAAATTCTTATTAAATTAATGCCCACAAAATGCATTGAAAAGGACCAAAAAGGGCATTATTTATGCTTTACTTATTGGGAGCCTTATATATGCACAAGTCTACACTAAACCTGATATTGTTTGTGCGATATGGATGCTTGATGATATCAAAGAAACCATGGTCTTGACCCTTGAAAAGTTGGTAAAATAGTTTTGAGATATTTGCAAGGAATCAAGGATTTTAAATTCACATACAAATATTCTGACTCATAAGAGGTCATTAGATATTCAGACTCTGATTTGTGTGGATGCAAAGACATTGGTAAATCTAACTTAGGATACATTTTCCTTCTTGTTGTACGTGCTATGTCTTGGAGAAGTGTCAAGCAGACCAGTATTGCAACATTCACTATAGAAGCTGAATTTATAGCATGCTATACATTAACCTATGTGCACTTTAATATTAAAGGTTTTGTTGGAGTTATTCTTGTTAGAAATTAGCGTCTCTTTAATTAGAGACATTTAATATGGCTCACATATTAGGTAATAAATTATTTAACATGTCTCCAAATACTAATTAATCAGATAATATCTATAATTACGCAAATGAATCCGATTGTTTTCTTGATGGGGGGAACCAATTTATTAAGAGACTGTCACGACCCAAAATCCATTGTAGATCGTGATGGCGCCTAATGCCGCCGTCAGGCAAGCCAAAGGTAATTTACTAATTCAATTACCCATCTTTATTACCTTTGAATTCAAATTTTTTATTTAACTAATTAGTATAAAATAGAATTTACAGAGTGAAACAATGATGGTTATGTGAACTACCGTACCAAACATCCAGTAGGTACCCCCAAAACCCGGTGTCACAAGTACATGAGCATCAACTAGAAAAAATATAATAAATACAATATCTATTTGGAATACAAATTAGATATGAGTATATAAATAACTTTGATGGAGACTCTATAGTTGCGGATTCGTAGCATGGAATACAGCTCACCATAAGTCCCCGCGATAGCTGCGTCTCTACGCCCAAAATATTACTAGACATAAATGTACCTACATCAAAATATGTATCAAGTGTAGTATGAGTACGTAAACAACGTGTACCCAGTAAGTATCAAGTCTAATCTTGAAGAAGTAGTGACGAGAGGTCGACTTTGACACTCACTATGGGTCAATAATCTTATATATATATATATATATATATATATATATATATATATATATATATATATATAGAAATATTTAACTAGACATGGTTTATGTGAATAACAATAATTTTTCTTAATAAGCGGGAATAAATAATTCTTTCAAATTCAATAATTTTCAATTAATCAACTATCTTCAAAAGCTGCAATAGGATGCCAAGGTATCGTATAATTATTATTATTAAGTACAATTTTTGCCGAGGTCGTACGACCCGATCCAGAGTATCGTGTACACTACCGAGGGACGTGCGACACGATCTACAGATGCATCTATACTGCCGAGGCGTTCGGCCCGCTCCACAAGAAAGGAGGACATTTTCTTATGAACCCCCGGAATGATAAGTTATAAAAAGGCTAACACATAAGGATGTACAATTTCTATTAGCAGTCAAGTAATTTGTACAAAAATTCAAGTATGCAAAATTTTGGTCTTTTACTCTTTCCTCTAACTATTTTTAATATAATTCGAGTACTTTAATTAAATAAAGGATTGCAATTATTATAAGTAATTCATTCTTTGAGTCCTAAACTACCCGGACACAGCATAATTAATAGCTACGCATGGACTCTCGTCACCATGTGCGTACGTAACCCCCACAATTAGCAACAATTATTAATTTAAATAACATATGGGGTAAATTCCCTCTTACAAGATTAGACAAGAGACTTACCTCACTCCGAAGCTCCATAGTCGGCTCCAACGCCACTCTAACACCTTAAACCGATGCTTGTCGATCCAAAACTATGCAAACAAGGTGCAAACCAAATCAAAATGTGTTATAATACCCATAATTAATCAATTTAAATAATTTCCAACTCCGCTCGAAAAGTCGATAATATCAATCCTATGGGCCCACATGCCTGGATTCCGAAAATATTCGAAGATAAACTTTACCCATAACATCACAAACTCAAATATATGATTTATTGCTAATTCCATGTCCGATTCGTGGTCAAAATCCAAAAATACTAATTTTCTAGGTTTTTCTTCAAAATCCCAAATTTCTACACATTTTAATGCTTGAATCCATATAAAATCCTTGTATTTAACTCACAATAGATGGGGATAACTTACCTTGCCATTGATGATGAAAACCTCCACTTGAAGCTCTCCAAGAATCGCCCCAAACCAAGAGAGAATGGAAGAAATGGGCCAAATTCCGTCTTAAAAACAACTCACTGCCCAGCCCCGACCTTCGTACTTACGGTCCTTTTTGTTGCTTCTGCGCCTCCGCTTCTGCGGAGGATTACACGCATGTGCGGCTCTCCCCCAAGGCCAAATCCTTTGCTTCTGCGCTACCTCACCGCAGGTGCGCATCAGCTTCTGCGGAAAATCTTCCGCACCTGCGGACTCCCAGTCCCTCACTCCCTTCCGCTTCTGCGACTTGCCTGGCCGCTTTTGCGGCGTTGCGCCTGCGGCCCTTTTTCCGCAGGTGCGATTGTACCAGCAACCAGAAAAATCCCAGCATTCCCTTAGTTCAAAAATCGATCCGTTAAACATCCGAAACTCACCTGAGGCCCCCGGGACCCCAACCAAACATACCAACAAGTCCTAAAACATCATACGAACTTAGTCGAGCCTTTAAATCACATCAAACAACTCTAAAAACATGAATCACCCTCCAATTCAAACTTAAAAAACTTTGAAACTTCAAACTTCTACAATCAATGCCGAAACCTAACCAATCACGTCCGATTGACCTCAAATTTTGCACACAAGTCATAATTTACATTACAGACCTATTCCAACTTCCGAAATCAGAATCCCCCGATATCAAAAAGTCCACTCCTGGTCAAACTTCTCAAAATCATCCAAATTTTTAACTTTCGCCAATTGACGCCGAAATGACCTACTAACCTCCAAATCAACATCCGAACACGCTCAGAAGATCAGAATCACCATACGAAACTATTCCCAGGCTCGGAATCCCAAACGGACATCGATAACATCAAAAATCCATTCCAACCCAAACTTAGGAAATTATTAGACTTTTAAAATGACAACCTTCTGTAATAAGCACCGAAATACTCCCTAGCCACTCGATTCTCGATCCGAACATACGCCCAGGTCCAAAATCATCATTCGAACCTATTGGAACCTTCAAATTCCGATTCCGAGGTTGTTTACTAAAAATCCAAACCTTAGTCAATTCTTCCAACTTAAAGCTTTTGAATTTAGAATTTTCTTCCCGAATCAACTCCAAACATCTCGAAATTCGATTCCGACCACTCGTACAAGTCATAATACCTAAAGTTAAGCTACTCAAGGCCTCAAACCGCCGAACGACGCGCTAGAGCTCAAAACGACTAGTCGGGTCGTTACATTCTCCCACTTAAACATACGTTCGTCCTAGGACATGCTAAGAACTATTTCGGAGTTGTCCAAAATCACTGTTTAACACCTCGTGCACGTGCCCATGCTACCACAATCCAGTTGCACACATTAGCTCGAGCCAGACTGAAAATCCTACATATAACCCTAGCTAACCACCTTTAGAACTAAATTCCAACTTTTAAATTTCTTTACAAGACCGGATTCTAACGCACGAACACAGTGCAAATCCCCACATGCTGAATCCACACCTAATCATGCACCCAGACTGACATCACAAAATGCACACATAATTCGTTTGCCCAAGGAAACCTCTTCCAAGCACAACAGCTGAAACTTTATTGACCCAACGCCCGAAGCATACCTCATAACACCTATAAGCCCGGTTCCAACCCTCCAACCCTCCAACCCTCCAATGCTGTCACAACGGACGAGATGTGTAGAAACTCATAACCACATGCCGAATCGACAAATCATGGAGTCTCTCCTCCTGACAGGAACCATTACCTTATTCTGAACTGAAAACACGATATATATATATATATATATATATATATATATATATATATATATATATATATATATATATATATATATATTGCACTGATCCCAGGTCCAATAACCTCCTCTCACCCAGTACAAGCTGCTAAGGCAATAAGCCATCTCAACCACTGAACAAAATCTCATATGACGCCATCAATGTGCCGACAAGCCCTGAATCGAATATGATAATATAAGGAAAAATGAACTCTGAAAAAGAACTACCCAACCCACGTAGCTAATACAACAACCGAAAAGATGTTATGAACCTTTCTCAGAAAATGAGAAACAAAATGCACAAGAGTAGATATAGGGAACTGTATTCAACATCTCAATGTTGCGGCGTGCAACCCAATCCACACATAATACCATTGCGGCGTGCAACCCGATCCAAACAACATACCCGTGGCGACGTGCCACCCGATCCGCACATAACAATCAAGAAGAAAACACACACATCAAGCCGTAACTATTATACTCACGAAATGCCCGAATATCGACCACAAGCACGCCCAATGCATAATACAAATTATGGGAAGGCAAATAGTGCCACACACTACAAAACTCAAGTACAACTAAGGTGCGATAAATGACTTGCATCTCGAGAGCTATCCTGCTCATATAACATCGCAAGCTACACGGGACCTCAACACACATGTGAATAATCAAGCTATCTCACAATCCACGTGGCACAATATAGGGTACACGAAATAGCTGATGACGGGAATAACATCTAATGCCTGACGACTCCTTCGTAAGAAATGTTATGACGAATGAACACGTTCGACCTTACGTAGAGCACATATTCACAATAGACCCACCAACGGACCTCAAACCGATTCTGATCATACCATACTGGGCTAACAACCTTTCAAGAATCCACAATGGCCCTATTCATGACACACACGAGCAACCGTCCTAATCCGGAACAAACTCCCACATTAACGATAGTACCCAAAAATCTCTATACTTGGTTTTAAATATTTAGCAATCAAGTGACTATATCACACTTATATAGATTTCCCCGTGGGGTACACTCCCACAACCTTCCGCTCAGGTAGCAAAGTCCGCACATCCATACCACCAATCATTAAAATTTCATAAAACAAACTAAGAATCCTTAATTCAATACACAAGGCCTCTTACACAGTACGCCGTCCTCAGGTGACACTAAATAAAATGCCAGCTTACTCTGAACACCTGCTCATTCGAGTTCGTGACATTCTAATCAACACCGAACTACAACCTTGACCTTCGACTTCCAGTTCCCATGCTGCTCACTGCACCTATCATGCTACTACGTGATAATACACGTATTCACCATAACCCTTGAACTACTAGTGGAATAAGTCACTCCATTGGCTAGAAATCTTTCACTTAGCTTATTTCCGAAGAACCAATGCAACACACAACTGAATTCCCAGACCACGGAGATATACCGACCTCAAGTCGCGATCTAAACTGCCATGACTTTTCCGGAATCCGTTTACACAACAAGACTATTTGAATTAAATACCTCCAAAATCAATCATGTTATGGTGGTTGTCAAGCCCACGAGTACAACCACAAACCACATGTATAAATTCACGCTAAAGGAACTGATCACTACTACAATCATGCTGATTCAACCATTACTAACCGACCCAACTTCTTCAAATTCACTCTTGATTTGTCTTAGAAATACTAGCAACTCCATTCAAACATAACAAACTAAATCCGCACTAGTACCGAGTGACCCGCATCACGAGACCACGTCATCTCAATACTCATAACTCATCCCATACCTTCCTCATGCGCACAATGGCACTCCCAACTGGATACCTATTCCCGCAAATCTGAAGCTATTTCTTCCTTTCCTCTAATACCGCACCGCATACTCGATGATAACATAAAACACTCCAAGTCACGTTCACAATCCCCTGCAGAAACTCGATCCTTAACCACACAACGGACCCAGAATCCTTATGTACTGGACTTAAATTCTTGAACTCACTGGACCATTGTTAAGAGTAACCTACTCTGACCTGGTCTCGAATATAACCAAACTCCATTGCTGCTAGTACATGAATACCCTCACAAAGAAGCAACCGGCTAAATCCTTGCACATTACCTCCACAAGAAGCATAACTCTGAGTCTTCCCAGAACCTGCACGTGAATCGGTAAGATGAATTATATCACACATTTATCAATTTCTCTACATGAATTACTCCTGATGTTTTCTTTTTATTAGTAACAAATAATCCACCAATGTGCCGATAACCGGAAGCTGCACAAGCCGACAACCACGCGATCCAATCGTAGATGGTGGGGCTCCCCCACTTAGCTTTAAGATACCATCATACAATATAGAGCCCACAACTATTCCTCCTTCTCATTTACCATGATCCCACGCCGTTAACCACCAAATTTCTCAAATTGTTTTTTTGGTTAAGCTTTTCATGAACACTCTGAATCATTCGTCAATCTCATTTCGACCTCTTTCCACGATGTTGTATAAGCTCGTTCCTTCCTCATTAACATCAATTGAGAGTTCAACAAATATCATCCAAACTCAAGTCATATCGTATCTGAAACGATAGTCAAATTTTCAGACCCCTCTTCATTTCAAGCAACTCCTTTCGGCCATATCAAATCTTTCTCCATACAGTAACCATCATTCCTAATAAGATATGTAGACCAAATCACCTTCCATCATGATTTCCAAACCGTTCAACACTTTCTCAAGGTATGTGGCTATCCTACCACATAATTCATATGCTACTCTGCCTCTCCCACTTCGGTCAAACTATCTCCTTTAAGCAACTTCCCGACTTTCGCTTCTCATTCTTGACCTGCTAGTAAATTAACCACCACAAGACACCTCCCACTTGTCCTTCCTCATTCTTCGTTACCCAGTGTTGTATTAAATAAAAATCCATCTCTGTAAACTTGAGCTAGTGAATTGCTACCAGCTTTAAGCCTCCTAGAAGATCATCTTCCTCGAGTTGTCACATTAGAAATACCAATTTGACCCTAAACTGCTGCACATCGCAGCTCAAGCACCATTTTACAACACCCTGCCCCGAAGGAAAAAATCAAAAAGACCATAGCACCGACAAACCGAAAATGCGTTCAAACCAGGACGACAACACCGCATCACAATGAAAATTCCACACGCTCGAAAATACCAAGTCTCGTTACTCCATCAACCCAAACTTGAACATTCATAGTCCAACCGCCTTTCCTTTATTGGAATTAAATACTAAACATTTAAATCATGCACTGAAAAATCCTCCTTTCGAGTCATTCACTAGCTTGACACGTAGACATGCACCCTACCATTACAACAACACAATGCATAGCCTCAAAACCATAAGAATTACCGATACTGAGCTGAAATGACAGAACCTCCTTTTGCAAGAAGACGATAATAACTTGTTTGAATGCGCATAGAGAAATATCCTGCCCCACTTCTGTAGTACCACTGAAACTCCTCGATTCCCAATAGACACGAGCGCTCAACATCGTATAAGAATGAGTAGGAAGGAAATAAAGGCACATGCCTCAATAGAATCAAACCGCATGATAAAGGAATCAGGAAGAAAAATGCTCCTAACAGCCCTGTAGCCTCTCGAAGATAAGTACAGACGTCTCCGTACCGATCCGCAAGACTCTACTAGACTTGATCATGACTCTTGAGACCTAAGTGAACCTAGAGCTCTGATACCCTGTTGTGACGATCCAAAATCTACTATAGATCGTGATGGCACTTAACGCCGCCGTCAGGCAAGCCAACGGTAATTTACTAATTCAATTAACCATTTTTATTACCTTTGAAATCAAAATTTCCATTTAACTAATTAGTATAAAATAGTATTTACAGAGTGAAACAATGATGGTTATGTAAACTACCGTACCAAACATCTTGTAGGAACCCCCAAAACCCGGAGTCACAAGTGCATGAGTATCAACTAGGAAAAATATGATAAATGCCACACCTGTCTGGAATACAAATTAGACAGGAATATTTAAATAACTTTGATAGAGACTCTGTAGATGGGGATTCGTATCATGAAATGCAGCTCACCGTAAGTCCCCGCGATAGCTGCGCCTCTGCGTCCAAAAGATTACTAGACATACATATACCTGCATAAAATATATGCAGCAAGTGTAGTATGAGTGCATAAACAACGTGTACCCAGTAAGTATCAAGTCTAATCTCGAAGTAGTGACGAGAGGTCGACTATGACACTCACTATGGGTCAATAATATTAAAATAGAAATATTTAACTAGACATGGTTTATGTGAATAACAATAATTTTTCTTAACAAGCGGGAATAAATAATTCTTTCAAATTTAATAATTTCCAATTAATCAATTATCTTCAAAAGATGCAATAGTATGCCAAGGTATCATGTAATTATTATTATTATTAAGCACGATTTCTGCCGAGGTCATACGGTCCGATCTAGAGTGTCGCGTACATTGCCGAGGGACGTAGGACACGATCCATAGATGCATCTATACTGCCAAAGCATTCGGCCTGCTCTACAAGAAAGGAGAAATTTTTTTATGAGCCTCCGGAATAAGAAGTTATTATAAGGCTAACACATAAGGATGTATAATTTCTGTTAACAGTCAAGTAATTTGCACAAAAATTCAAGTATGCGAAATTTCGGTCTTTTACTCTTTCCTCTAACAATTTTTAATATAATTTCAGTACTTTAATTAAATAAAGGATTGCAATTATTATAAGTAATTCATACTTTGAGTCCTAAACTACCCGGACATAGCATAATTAATAGCTACGCACGGTCTCTTGTCACCTCGTGCGTACGTAGCCCCCACAATTAGCAACAATTATTAATTTAAATTACCTATGAGGTAAATTTCCTCTTACAAGGTTAGACAAGAGACTTACCTTGCTCTGAAGCTCCATAGCCGGCTCCAACGCCACTCTAACACCTCAAACCGATGCTTGTCGATCCAAACTATGCAAACAAGGTGCAAACCAAATCATAATGTGTTATAATACTCATAATTAATCAATTTAAACAATTTCCAACTCCGCTCGAAAAGTGGATAATATCAACGCTCGGGTCCGCATGCCCGGATTCAGAAAATTTTAGAAGATAAACTTTACCCATAATATCACGAACTCAAATATATGATTTATTCCTAATTCCATGTGTGATTCGTGGTCAAAATTCAAAAATATTAATTTTTTAGGATTTTCTTCAAAATCCCAAGTTTCTACAAATTTTCATGCTTGAATCTATATAAAATCCTTGTATTTAACTCACAATAGGTGGGGATAACTTACCTTGCCATTGATGATGAAAACCTCCACTTGAAGCTCTCTTAGAATCGCTCTAAACTAAGAGAGAATGGAAGAAATCAGCCAAATCCCGTCTTAAAAACAACTCACAGCCTAGCCCCGGCCTTCGCATCTGCGGTCCTTTTTGCCGCTTCTGCGCCTCCGCTTCTGCGGAGGATTACTCGCAGGTGCAGCTCTCACCCAAGGCCAGCTCCTTCTCTTCTACGCTCCTTCACCGCAGGTGCGTATCCTCTTCAGCGGAAAATCTTCTGCACCTGCGGACTCCCAGTCCCTCACTCCCCTCCGCTTCTGCGACTTGCTTAGCCGCTTTTACGGCGTCGCACCTGCGACCCTTTTTCCGCAGGTGCGATTGTACCAGCAACCAGAAAAATCCCAACATTCCCTTAGTTCAAAAATCGATCCGTTAAGCATCCGAAACTCACCCGAGGCCTCCGGGACCCCAACCAAATATATCAACATATCCTAAAATATCATACGAACTTAGTCGAACCTTTAAAGCACATCAAACAACGCTAAAAATATGAATCACCCTCCAATTCAAACTTAATGAACTTTGAAACTTCAAACTTCTACAATCGATGCCGAAACCTATCAAATCACGTCGATTGGCCTCAAATTTTGCACATAAGTCATAATTGACATTACAGACCTATTCTAATTTCCAACTTCCAAAATTGAAATCCGACCCCGATATCAAAAAGTCCACTCTCAGTCAAACTTCTCAAAATCATCCAAATTTTTAACTTTCGCCAATTGACGCCGAAATGACATACGAACCTCCAAATCAACGTACAGACACACTCAGAAGATTAGAATCACCATACAAAACTATTCCTAAGCTCGGAATCCCAAACGGACATCGATAACATTAAAATCTATTCCAACTCAAACTTAGAAAATTCTTAACCCTTCAAAATGTCAACCTTCCGTAATAAGCACCGAAATACTTTCTAGCCACCCGATTCTCGACCCGAACATACGCCAGGTCCGAAATCATCATACAAATCTATTGGAACCTTCAAATACCGATTCCGAAGTCGTTTACTAAAAATCCAAAACCTTAGTTAATTCTTCGAACTTAAAGCTTCTGAATTTAGATTTTTCTTCCCGAATCAACTCCAAACATCCCGAAATTCGATTCCGACCACACGTACAAGTCATAATACTTGAAGTGAATCTACTCAAGACCTCAAACCACCGAACGACGTGCTAAAACTCAAAACGACCAGTTGGATCATTACAGAGATAGTTTTCTTGATGAGAGGAACCAATTTATTAAGAGTCCCTAGGGTTAAATTATTTTATTGAGTGATGAGCGCAAAAATAATGTATAAAAATTAGGCTCGCTAGTCAAAGATAGTATAGTTATTAAATTGTCTCCACATAGACTGGTTTAAATAATGTTCAAATAAATCTTTAGCTTAACACTATTCAAAAAAATAAACCTTTGATTTTGTATTATCAATGAACTAAGAGTACAACTAAGATTATCAACTACGAATAATTATTGTAAACTGGGTATCTAGGTAGCAATAATTAAATATCAGTGAGAGAAATAAAGGCATTGATAAGACTTGTGTTCGACTATTAATCGGGATATAACTCTGTTCTAAGTTCAACTCTTAAGTTCTATTGACTCTCTCGATTTCAGTGGCTGCTTTAATTATCTTTAAAATTCAAATTATTCTTTTGAATGAATGAGATTTCCGTTAAAATAACCTAATGACAAGTGCTATAAACATATGAAAGAATACTTTTAATGAATGATCTTATGAAGAACGTCTCTCAACTATTCATCTATATTGGGTCAATTGATAACTCTACGAGTAGGGATGGCAAGCGGTGTGGTGCGGTGCAGGTTCTGTCTTAACCCACAAAATTTTAACCCGCTCCGCCCCGCATAACATTTTTACCCGCGTTCACCCGCCCCGCATAATATTTTTACCCGCATTCACCCGCCCCGCACTCACACCCGCGTCCACCCGCATAATTTTTTCTTCTTCATTTTGTCAGTTTTATTTCTTTTTGATATTTTGATTGGAATTTTTCATGACAGTTAAGGATTTTTTGTTTTATTCAGAGTCAATTAAGGTCACACGCTACTTATCATGTCTCAATTCCTCTGAATATTTAGTCTTTCCATTTGAGATGTTTAAAAATATATGACAACACTTTATCTTTAACTTCTCAACTAGTAATTCATAATTCAAGTTGTATTGATAAAATACATAAATCAAAACCACCGAACCAAAATGAAGAATTTAAGACACTCAGAGTTAATCAACATCAATAATGAGAATTGAGAGGTAACAACTACTAAAATGGTAGTGTGTTGGAAATTTGCAAGTGAAGAAGCAGAAGGAGGAGTGAAGAAGCTGATATTAACACTTACCAAAAAATATAACTGATATTAATTATAAGCATGCAAATATGATATTGGGATTATAAAGTACAATACTAGACTGTTGTATTGTTGTAAGCAACAAATCTCTTCTGTCAAGCCAGTCATTATTACGTGATCAGTATATGTTTCTAGCTTGCCAAACCCGCACCAAGACCAGCGTCAACCCGCCCTGCACCCGTAAGAACATATTTAGAAAAAATATCAACCCGCCTCACCCCGTCCCGCACCCGCACAAGCCCAAACCCACGCTGCCCCGCATAGGTACAAACCCGCCCCGCACTATTGCCATCCCTATCTACAAGCTCTTTCGATTACCTATGAGAGTCGTGAAATTTATCCAATAAGATAACACAATAAAAATTGTAACAACACTTCTCTTCCAATTAAATTAAAACTATAATTAACCTGGCAAATCAATTCGAAACTCGTTCAACGTATTCAAGCAACTAATAGAAATCAAATCCTCGAATAATAATCAAGTCACAACATCTGTCAATAACCCTAAGAAAGACTACTCTATAGTGGAGAAATTGTTCATTACAAGAGTATTAAGAGGACAAGAAAAAATTACAACCCACAAATTCAAACAAACTTTCGTATTGAATGATTCAGATGAAGTATTCAAAGTCTCCATTGTTTCCTTGCCTTATTCTCTCCAAACGTTACTCCAAAATTCAAGATTCCTAATTTGGTACGAGCTTAGGATTTGTATAGGTCAAGGGGAATGCCCAAAAATTATAAAAATATGTCTGTATTAAGTTTTCCGTAGGCAAATGTGCGCTGCCGCGCACCTCGAAGCTTGGGCGCGCATCTATGGCAATGTCTAGTAAAAATAGCATAACTTTGTGTAGGAGAGTCAAAACGCCGAGCCGTTTCAACTTCTAGAAACTAGACTCAAATCTCTACATTGTTATACAAGAATAATAATAAAACTCCTTGTATTTTAGGATATATTATCTGTTAAAATTAGATCATGTATTTCTAGAGAGAAACTTTAGCTCAAACCTATAAATCCCACTATCTATTGCTTGAGTATTCACCCCTTGTCATTATTTGACTTCTCAAACATCATATTCAATCATAAAAAATTCTCATTTGATATCTTAGTATGTTTTTTGACCTTTTTCACCTTTTTTTTCTCTCACATTTACACTTAGAACTTGCATGCAAATCAACAAAACACAAATGTGAGTTTTCTAATAAAATTCTCACCAAATTACTCACCAAAAATCTAAGAACTACCCGAAATATAACCAAATAAAAAACTCAATATGCACTCATCATTGAGAAATTCTTAGGGTTTTTGCCTAAGAGTCCCTAACCTACATATATAAAGGTGGTGAATCCATTATCTGGCATCTCTTATGTGGTAGGCATAGGCTATAAGGCTCCTAAGGATTTGTCTACAAGCTCAATCAAAGGTGATTTTCTACCATACTTGAACAATTATGATTGAAGGTACGTTCCTATTAATATTTCGTTGCGTAGGCTCTATTGCAGTGGCGGATCCAGGAATTTAAGTTCGTGGGTATTGAACGTTTTTTGGCATAAAGTTATTACTAATTACATCGTATAAAAATATAATTATCTGAACATGATGATGAAAAAAGTTAACAAGAGAACCCATAGTATTAATATTAAGGACGTCGTAAAACTGTGATGGATAACACAACTGACGAGAAAAGTTTTTTATGGGTTTGTCCCTTCGGGAGGAATTGCTCGTCTTCGGGAGGGTCGAACTTTGGAGTCCTTTTTTTTTCTTTCTTTATATTGAATTAGATTTTGTAAAATAAGAAAATATAAAACAAAGTCAAAAAAAAAATTAAAAAGTAGTATTGGGTAAAAACAATGTGGTTGGTGAAAAATGGAAAGAAAGAAAAGGAGAAAGTAGCTTGATAATATAAGAAACAAAAAAACATAAATACTTGGCTTGTTTTCACAAGGCACATTGGGAGAAAGAATCGAACCCTCTGTAACGACCTGACCAGTCGTTTTGAGCTCTAGCATGTCATTTAGCGGTTTGAGTCCTTGAGTAGCTTCACTTCAGGTATTATGACCTGCACGTGTGGTCGGAATTAAATTTCGGGAAGTTCGGAGTTGATTCGGAAGGAAAATTCTCATTTCGGAAGCTTAAGTTGGAAGGGTTGACTAAGGTTTGACTTTTGAGTAAACGACCTCGTAATCGGGATTTGAAAGTTCCAACAGGTTCGTATGATAAATTTGGTCTTGGGCGTATGTCCGGATCGGGTTATAGATGACCCAGGAGTATTTTAGCGCTTATTGTGGAAAGTTGGCATTTTGGAAGAGTTTCATAAATTTGGGTTGAAGTATATTTTAATGTTATCGATGTACGTTTGGGATGCCGAGCCTGAAAATAGCTCCGTATAATGATTCTAGTGTAGGGGCACGTCCAGATGTTAATTTGGAGGTCCGTAGGTCATTTCAGCGTCAATTGATGAAAGTTGGAAATTTGGATTATTTTGAGAAGTTTGACCGGGAGTGAAATTTTTGATATCGGAGTCGGATTTCGATTTCGGAAGTGGGAGTAGGTCCATAATGTCGATTATGACTTGTGTACAAAATTTTAGGTCAATCGAACTTGATTCGATATATTTCGGCAGACGATATAGAATTTGGAAATTTATAAGTTTGATTTGAGGTGCGATTTATGATTTTTATGTCGTTTGACATAATTTAAGGTTTCGACTAAGTTCGTATTGTATTTTGGGACATGTTGGTATATTTGGTTAAGGTCCTGAGGGCCTCGGGTAGATTCCGGGTGGTCAACAAATCGAGTTTGGACTTGGAAGAAAGGCTGAAGTAGCTGTGTTCAGGTGTAACCGCACCTGCGAGGTTTTGGCTGCAGGTGCGGAGCCGCAAAAGCGGCCAAGAGGGATGCAAATACGGATTTTATTGGGCAGTGCTGAGACCGCAGATGCGGCAATCTCACAAGCGGGACCGCACCTGCGGAGTTGGCAGCGCCAAAGTGTGGGTGCATATGCGCTTGAGGGCCGCAGAAGCGGCCAACGACCATGGCTTGGTTTCTCTCAAGTGCGAGACTTGGAGCCGCATAAGCGGCTGTCGTAGAAGCGAATTTCTCACCACAGAAGCGAAATGTATGCTGGGCAGTGAGGCTTCTTTAAAACGGTGGTTTGGCCCATTTTCATCTCATTTCGTCCATGGGAGCCGATTTTCGAGCACTTTTGGAGTGCCATCATCATCAAATATAATGGGGTAAGTGATGTCTTCACATTATGAGTTAAATACATAGTTTTTATGTGGATTCAAGCATGAAAATTGGTAAAAAATATGAGATTTTGAAAGAAACATAGAAATTGGTATTTTTGGATTTTTACCACGAAATTGGACATGAAATTTGAATAAATCATATATTTGAGTTCGTGGTGTTATGGGTAAAGTTTATCTTTGACGATTTTTGAAATCCGAGCACGTGGTCCGGAGGTTTAAGTTTATCGACTTTTCAAGCGAAGTTGGGAATTGTTTAAAATGATTAATTATGGGTATGAGAATATATTTTGATTGGTTTGCATAATTGTTTGAATAGTTTTGGATCGACGGGCATCGGTATGCAGTGTTTTAGAGGCTTCAGAGCCGGTTGTGGAACTTCAGAGCAAGGTAAGTCTAATGTCTAACTCTGTGAGGGGGAAACTACCCTAGGTGATATAATTGTTATGTGTTACTTATTTCGGGGGGCTATGTACGCATAAGGTGACGAGAGTATGTACGTAGCTAAATTCATGCGATTGTACGGGTAGACTTAGGTTCACACTATGCTATAATTGTACTATAGGGGTTATTTTGCTCATTTAATTCCTTTATTTTGCATTACGACTTGACACCGGACTTGCGTAGAGTGATAGACTTGCTTTTGTAGAGATTTGACGGGCTTCATGACTAGCCATGAAATAATTGTACTCCTTATACGAATTTATTCCGCGTTATGTGTTTTCAATGAAAGGTTTTCCTTAAAAATTTATAACTCACACGTCTATTCCTGAGTGGGGTCAATGACCCATTGAAGCTTCTCATTCAAATGGGATCGGGCCGTTCGCCTTGGCAGTATAATAGATGCATCTATGGTTCATGCCGTTCGAGCCTCGTCATTACAAAGATTTTGATGGGATCGGGCCATACGCTTGGACATTTCTGTAAAAATACTCTCATGGAATCGTGCGTAATAATTGACAAGAAGTCAGTGTATCTATGAGTCTTCCCAATCTGAATTATGATGACCTATCTGGTGAGGTCCGTTATATATTTATGCTCCGGTTGAGGAGGTCATTTCTAATTGAGAGCTTGAACCTATCGTAGAGAGGAGGATAGTATCAAGTATTTACACTTGATTATTTCGTTTGTTTACTCTGCCCCATATCTGCTTACTTCTTATCATAACTGTCTTATTGGACCACTAGTAAGTGTTGATGTCGACCCCCTCGTCACAACTTATCTGGGGTTAGGCTAGATACTTACTGGGTACACGTTGATTTACGTACTCATGCTACACTTGCTTCATATTTTTGTGCAGGTACATATATGTCTGGTGGTCTTTTGGGCGCAAAGACGCGGATGTTGTGGGTCTTACCGTAAGCTGCATTTCATGTTACGATCTGCAGCGTGCAGAGTCTCCATCAAAGCTATTTATACTATCATGTCTAATTTGTATTCCAGATAAATGTTGTATTTTATTACATTTCCTAGTTGATGCTCATGCACTTGTGACACCGGATTTTGGGGGTTCCTAAGGGTGGTTCATCATTGTAATTCACGTAAATATCATCATTTACCCTATAAGTATTGTTTCATACTATTTAATTAAATGATAATTTTTATTTCAAAATACTAAAATGAGTAATTAGGTTAATCATTCACCGTTGGCTTGCCTGATTACGGTGTTAGGCCCCATTACGACCCTTAGTGAATTTGGGTCGTGACAGCTTGGTATCAGAGCATTAGGTTCACTTGGGTCTCACAAGTTATGAGCAAGTCTAGTAGAGTCTTGCGGATCGGTACAGAGACGTCTATACTTATCTTCGAGAGGCTACAGGGCTGTTAGGAGTACTTCCCTTATTGATTGCTCGTCGTGCGATTTGATTCATTTGAGGCTTATGACTTATTTCCTTCATATTCATTCTTGTACGGTATTGAGCACTCGTGTCAATTGGGCATCGATGATTTGCATTGGTACTACAGACGTGGAGCAGGATATTTCTCCTTGCGCATTCGAGCAAGTTATTATCGTCATCTTGCGGAAAGATGTTCTGTCATTTCAGCTCAGTAGTTGTATTTTCAATGGGATCGAGGCTACGTGCAGATTGCTATGATATTCAGACATTGTTATCGCATAGTGTTGGTGTAATAGTGGGGTGTTTATTTATGTGTCGAGGCAGTGAATGACTTGAAATGAGGATTTCTCAGCGCATGATTTAGCTGTTCAGCATTTATTTCCAGCAAAGGAAAGGCAATCGGAATACGAATGTTCATGTTTGGGTTGATGGAGTAAGGAGACTTGGTATTTTCGAGAGTGGTGGAATTTTCATTTGTAATGTGGTGTCATTGTCCTTGTTTGAATGCATTAAGTTCGCCGGTGTTTTGGTCTTCTTCAATTTTTCCTTCTGGGCAGGGCGTTGTGAAATGGTTCCTGAGAAGCGGTTGTCGGGGATGGCGGTGCGTAGCGGTTTCGGACATCGAATTGGTATTTCTAATGTTAATGGCTAGGTAAAGATGATCTTCGAGGAGGCTTAGAGTTGGAAGCAATTTATTAGTTCAGGTGCTACAGAGATGGATTTTGATCTGATGCAACATTTGGGCAACGAAGAATGAGGAAGGACATGTGGGAGGTTGCATGCGGTGGTTGAATTACTAGCAGGTCAAAGTATGAAGAGCGGAAGTCGAGAAGTTGCTTAAAGGAGAGGGTTTAACCAAAGTGGGAGAGTGGCAGAGTAGCATATGGGTTATGTGGTAGGGTAACCACACACCTTGAGGAAAGTTTAGAGCAATTTGGGAATTCATGGTGGACAGTGACTAGGTCCACGGATTTTATTTGGATGCAACATGACTTCAAGTTTGGAATGTATTGTTGTACTTTCAGTTGATGTCAATGAGGAATGAGGAATCTTGGTGGGTTCTAGGATTATGTAATTGTAGCTTCAAGCTAAGTGGGGGAGCCCCACCGTCTATGATTAGATTGCGTGGTTGTCTACTTGTGCGGTTTTTGGTTATTGGTGTATTGGTGGGTTATTACGACTAAGGAGAGAAAACATCCATGGTGATTCGAGCAAAGGATTTAAGGAATGTGTACTATATTTGGCCTTATCGATTCATGCCCAGGTTTTGGGAAGACTCAAAGTTTATGCTTCGTGTAGATATGATGTACAAGGAAAGTGATTCAGCCGGTTTCTTCTTGAGAGGGTGTTCATGTGCTAGCAGAGCCTTGGAATTGATTATATTCGGGACCAAGTCAGAGTGGGTGACTCTCAACAATAGTCCTAGTGGATTCAAAATTTAAGTGCGGTGCCTAAGAATTTCCAGTCCGTGGCATGGTTAAGTATCGAGCTTTTGCAGAGGATTATGAGAGGGACTTGGAGTGTTCTATGTTATCATCGGTCTTCGGTGCAGCATTGGAAAAATGGGAGAAAAGAACATCAGATTTGTAGAGAGTTTATCGGAACGGGTGTACCAGTTAGAGATGTTATTGTGCGCGTAAGGAGAATATGAGATGATTCATGAGTAATAAGACGATATAGTCTCGTGATACAGGTCATTCAGGATGAATGCAGATTTGGTTCGTTACGTTTGAATGGAGCTATTATTATTTCTAAGGCATGTCAAGATAAATTGGAAGAAGTTGGGTTGGATCAGTATGATCGTGGTATCGATCAGTTTTTTCAGCGTGAAGTTATACATGTAGTTTGTTACACTTGGGCTTGAGTGCCACCACAACTTGGTTGATTTGGGAGGTATTTGATTCTAATGGCTTTATTGTGTAAATGGATTCCAGAAGAGTTATGGCGGTCTAGATCATGACTCGAGGTTTGTATTTACTGCGGTTTAAGAATTCAATTTCATGTTGCATTGGTTCTTCTAAAATGAGTGGAGTGAAAAGCTTTTTAGCCAAGGAAGTTTTACTTTACTAGTAGTTCAGGAGTTATGATGAGTTCTGGTAATCTCGTATAGTGGCATGATAGGTGCAGTGAGCAACATGAGAACTAAAAACTGAAGGTCATAGTTGCGGTTCAGTGTTGATAGAATGTTACAAGCTCGGATGAGCAGGAGTGAATTTAGATGTTCAGAGTAAGCTGACATTTTCTTTAGTGTCACCTGAGAATGGTGTTCTATTGAAGAGGCTTTGTGTATTGACTTGCAGATTTTTGATTCATTTTACAGAATTTGAACGGTTGGTGGTATGGATGTGCGGACCTTACTACCTGAGCGGAAGGTTGTGGGAGCGTACCCCATGGGGGATTTGTATAAGTGTCATGTTGGTCACGTGATTGTTACAGATTGAAACCAAGTATGGAGGTTATGGTAATATTGCAAATGCGAGAGTTGATGCCTGCGAGGTGTTCTATTCCTTGGGTGTGGACCGTGTGAGTTTGTTCCGAATTTGACGGTTGTTCTTATGTGTCATGAATAGGTCATTGTGGGTCCTTGAAATGTTATTTGCCCAGCAGGGTATGATCAGAATCGGCTTGAGGTCCGTTGATGGGTCTAAATATGGATGTGTGCTCTACACCAGGCCGGGTGGGTTCATTCATCATAACGTTTCTTATGGAGGAGTCTTCAGATATTGGATGTTATTTCCGTTGTCAGCTATTCCATGTAACCCTCTACTATGCCATTTGGGTTGTGAGACGGCTTGATTATTCGCACGTGTGATGTGGTCCCGTGTAGCTTGTGGTGTTATATGAGCAGGATAGATCTCGAAATACAGGTCATTCATCGCACCTTAGTTGTTCTTGGGTTTTGTAGCGTAGGGCGCTATCCGTCTCCCCAGGGTTGTACTTTTGCACTTGGTGTGCTCGCGGTCGATATTCAGGTATTTCGTAGGTATGCGCATTTTGGCTCGATGGGTACTTCCTCATTTATTGTCATGTGTGGATCGGGTGGCACGCTGCCACGTGTATTATGTTTTGATCGGCTTGCACGCCATAACGGTATTATGTTTGGATAGGGTTGCACGCCGCAATGATATCATGTATGGATCCGGTTGCACGCCGCAACAATGAGATGTTGAGTATGGTTTCATATATCTATTCTTGTGTATTTTGTTTTCCATTCTCTCAGAAGGGTCCATAGCGTCTATTCGACCGTCTATTTCGTTGCGCTCGCTGGGAAGTTCCTTTCCATAATTCATTTTTCCTTATGTATCGCATTTGAGTTGGTAGCTTGTCGGTGCATTGTTGGTGTCATATGAGATTTTGGGTAGTGTTCGAGATGACTTATTGCCTGAGTAGCTTGTACTGGGTGAGACGAGGTTATTGGACCTGGGATCAATGCAATCAGATTTATATAAGGTACATTAAAGAGAAGATATCGTTATTCAGTTCAAAATGAGGTAATGGCTCTTGTCAGGAGGAGAGACCCCATAATTTATGGTTTGTGTAGGTGGCTATGAGTTCCTGCGCATCTCTTTCATCGTTGCAGTATTGTTAGGGTTGAGACCGGGTTTATATGTGTTATGAGGTATACCACGGGCATCGGGTCGGTGAATTTGCAGTTGTTGTGCTTGTAGAGGGATTACCATGGGCAAAAGAGTTATGCAGTGCATTGTGTGGTATCAACATGGGTGCTTGATCATGTGTTGGTTCAACATGTGGAGATTGATACGGTGTTCGTATGTTAAAATCGGGTATCGGGGAGGATTCTGGATGTTGGAATTTAGTTCTAAAGCTTGTTAGCTAAGGTAGCAGGAAGGATTTTCAGTCTGGCTCAAGCAAAGGTGCTCACATGGGTTGTGGTGGCACGAGTAGGTGCACGAGGTGTTAAACAGTGATTTTGGACAACTCCGGAGCAGTTCTTAGCACGTTTGAGGACGAAGGTATGTTTAATTGGGAGAGAATGTAACAGCCCGACCAGTCGTTTTGAGCTCTAGCGCTTCATTCAGTGGTTTGAGTTCTCTAGTAGCTTTACTTCAGGTATTATGACTTGCATGTGTGGTCGAAATTGAATTTTGGGAAGTTTGGAGTTGATTCGAAAGGAAAATTCTCATTTCGGAAGCTTAAGTTGGAAGGTTTGGCTTTTGAGTAAACGACCTCGGAATCGGGATTTGAAAGTTTCAACAGATTTATATGATGATTTTGGACTTGGGCGTATGTACGGATCGGGTTTTGGATGACCCACGAGCGTTTCATCGCTTATTGTGGAAAGTTGGCATTTTGGAAGAGTTTTATAAATTTGGGTTGAAGTGTATTTTAATGTTATGAATCTCTGTTTGGGATTCCGAGCCTGGGAATAGCTCAGTGTGGTGATTCTGGTTTTAGGGGCGCGTCCGGATGTTGATTTGGAGGTCCGTAGGTCATTTCGGCATCAATTGGCGAAAGTTGGAAATTTGGATGATTTTGAGAGGTTTGATCGGGAGTAGACCTTTTGATATCGGGGTCCAATTCCGATTATGGAAGTGGGAGCGGGTCCGTAATGTTGATTATGACTTGTGTGCAAAATTTGAGGTCAATCAAACTTGATTCGATACGTTTCGGCACAAGATATATAATTTAGATATTTATAAGTTTGATTCGAGGAGCGATTCATGATTTTTATGTTGTTTGACATAATTTAAGGCTTCGACTAAGTTCGTATTGTATTTTGGGATGTGTTGGTATATTTGGTTAAGGTCCCGAGGGCCTTGGGTGGATTCCGGGTGGTCAACGGATCGAGTTTGGACTTGGAAGAAAGGCTAAAGCAGCTATCTTCTGGTGTAACTGCACCTGCGAGGGTTTGGCCATAGGTGCGGAGCCGCAGAAGCGGCCAAGAGGGACGCAAATGCGTATTTCGTTGGGCAATGTTGAGACCGCAAATGCGGCAATCTCGCCGCAGAAGCAGGACCGCACCTACGGAGGTGGTAGCGCAGAAGCGTGGGCGCAAATGTGCATGAGGGCCGCAGAAGCGGCCAACGACCTTGGCTTGGTTTCTCGCAGGTGCGAGACTTGGAGCCGCAGAAGCGGCTGTCGCAGAAGCGACCTTCTCACCACAAAAGCAAAATTTGTGCTGGGTAGAAAGGCTTCTTTAAAACGGGGGTTTGCCCATTTTCATCTCATTTCCTCCATGGGAGCCGATTTGGGAGCACTTTTGGAGTGCCATCTTTATCAACTATAATGGGGTAAGTGATTTATTCACATTATGAGTTAAATACATGGTTTTATGTGAATTCAAGCATGAAAATTGGTAGAAAATGTGAGATTTTAAAGGAAACCTAAAAATTGGCATTTTTGGATTTTTACCACGAAATTGGACATGGAATTTGGTATAAATCATATATTTGAGTTCGTGGTGTTATGGGTAAAGTTTATCTTCAAAGATTTTCGGAATCCGGGCATGAGGGCCCGAGGGTTAATTTTTATCGACTTTTCGAGCGGAGTTGGGAATTGTTTAAAATGATTAAATATGGGTATGAGAATATATTTTGATTGGTTTGCACAATTGTTTGAATAATTTTGGATCGACGGGCATCAGTATGCAGTGTTTTAGAGGCTTCAGAGCCTGTTATGGAACTTCGGAGCAAGGTAAGTCTCATGTCTAACTCTGTGAGGGGAAAACTAGCCCTAGGTGATGTAATTGTTATGTGTTACTTATTGCCGGGGCTACGTACCCATAAAGTGACGAGAGTCCGTACGTAGCTAAATTTATGCTATTGTCTGGGTAGACTTAAGTTCACACCATGCTATAATCGTACTATAAGGGTTATTTTGCTCATTTAATTCCTTTATTTCGCATTACGACTTGAGACCGGACTTGCGTAGAGTGATAGAATTGCTTTTGTAGAGATTTGACGGGCTTCATGACTAGCCGTGTAATAATTGTACTCCTTATACGAATTTCTTCCGCGCTATGTGTTTTCAATGAAAGGTTTTCCTTAAAAATTTATAACTCACACGTCTATTCGTGAGTGGGGTCAATGACCCATTAAAGCTTCTCATTCTAATGGGATTGGGCCGTTCGTCTCGGCAGGACTATGTACCACACTCTCATAGGAGCGGGCCGTTTGCCTTGGCAGAATAATAGATGCATCTATGGTTCGTGCCGTTCGACCCTCGGCAGTGCACAAATTATGATGGGATCGGGCCGTACGCCTCGACATTTCTATAAAAATACTCTCATGGAATCGTGCGTAATAATTGACAAGTTAGTGTATCTATGAGTCTTCCCGATCTGAATTATGATGTCCTATCTGGTGAGGTCCATTATATATTTATGCTCCGGTTGAGGAGGTAATTTCTAATTGCGAGCTTGAACCTATCGTAGAGAGGAGGATAGTATCAAGTATTTATACTTGTTTATTTCGTTTGTTTACTCTGCCCCATATCTGTTTACTTCTTATCATAACTGTCTTATTGGACCACTAGTAAGTGTTGATGTCGACCCCCTCGTCACAACTTATCTGGGGTTAGGCTAGATACTTACTGGGTACACGTTGATTTACGTACTCATGCTACACTTGCTTCACATTTTTGTGCAGGTACATATATGTTTGGTGGTCTTTTGGGCGCAGAGACGCGGATGTTGTGGGGACTTACCGTGAGCTGCATTTCATGCTACGATCCGCAGCATGCAGAGTCTCCATCCGAGCTATTTATATTATCCTGTCTAATTTGTATTCCAGACAGATGTTGTATTTTATTATATTTCCTAGTTGATACTCATGCATTTGTGACACCGGGTTTTGGGGGTTCCTAAGGGTGGTTCATTATTGTAATTCACGTAAATCTCATCATTTACCTTGTAAGTTCTATTTCATACTATTTAATTAAATGAGAATTTTTATTTTAAAATACTAAAATGAGTAATTAGGTTAATCATTCACCGTTGGCTTGACTTATGACGGTGTTAGGCACCATCGCGACCCTTAGTGGATTTGGATCGTGACACCCTCGACCTTCAAACTTTTTTAAACCTCTGGCGCTCTTCCACAACCAAAGAACCCATCAAATCTTTTGCTTCATGGGTGCTTTTGCAGTCTCTTATACTCATTTCCTCAAATTTACAATGCCAGTCTTCACTTGACACTAGAATCTACAAGAATTGAATTTTAAATACATACAATAGAGCAGGGCGGATCTACATATTAAATTTGGGTGCTCGAGCACCCATTAACCTCAATGCAAAGTATGTATAGTTATATAGAAAATTTGAGGAAATGAACATAAGAATCTGCAAAAGCACCCATGAAGCAAAAGGTTTGATGGGTTCTTTGGTTGTGGAAGAGCGCCGGAGGTTTAAGAAAGTTTGAAGGTCGAGAGTGTTACGACCCAAATCCACTAAGGGTCGTGATGGCGCCTAACACCGTCATCAGGCAAGCCAATGGTGAATGATTAACCTAATTACTTATTTTAGTATATTGAAATAAAAATTCTCATTTAAATAAATAGTATGAAATAGAACTTACAGGGTAAATGATGAGATTTACACGAATTACAATAATGAACCACCCTTAGGAACCTCCAAAACCCGGTGTCACAAATGTATGAGCATCAACTTGGAAATGTAATAAAATACAACATCTGTTTGGAATACAAATTAGACAAGATAATATAAATAGCTATGATGGAGACTCTGCAGGCTGCGGATCGTAACATGAAATGCAGCTCACGGTAAGTCCCCGCAACATCTGCGTCTCTGTGCCCAAAAGACCACCAGACATATATGTACCTGCACAAAAATATACAACAAGTGTAACACGAGTACGTAAATCAATGCGTACCCAGCAAGTATCTAGCCTAACCCCAGAGAAGTAGTGACGAGGGGGTCGACATCGATACTTACTGGTGGTCCAATAAGACAGTTATGATAAGAAGTAAACAGATATGGGGCAGAGTAAACAAATGAAATAAATAAGTGTAAATACGTGATACGATCCTCCTCTCTACGATAGGTTCAAGCTCGCAATTAGAAATCACCTCCTCAACCGGAGCATAAATATATAATAGACCTCACTAGATAGGTCATCATAATTCATATCGGGAAGACTCATAGATATACTGACTTCTTGTCAATTATTACGCACGATTCCATGAGATTATTTTTACATAAATATCGAGGCGTACGGCCAGATCCCATCATAATCTGTGCACTGCTGAAGTTCGATCAGGTGGTCGAGGTACGCAGGGCGGAGAAGATGGTGGAGTTAGCCTTCAATTGATATTCGAAATATTGCAGGCTCAACAAGAAGCTATAGCGCAACTACAAAATCAGCACCGAACATTGAGTAGGATCTAACCAGAGACCGAGCCTGTGTTGGAATGGTCGAACGCCAACGAATTGGGGACTGACTCCGCCATTATGACAAATGCTCAAGGATCTCACTAAATGGATTGAATCGGGAGAAAAGAAAATCGAGGCAAATGACAAGAAAGTAGAGACATACAACTCCCGGGTTTACCAAATATCGGGGGCACCGCCGATTCTAAAGGGTATGCATTCAAAGAAATTCGTACAAAAGCCTTTCCCTCCAAGTGCGGCTCCAAAACCCATTCCAAAAAAATTCCGAATGCCAGAAATTTCTGAGTATAATGGGACCACCGACCCTAATAAGCATGTCACTTCTTATACATGCACAATGAAAGGGAATGACTTGGAAGACGATGAGATTGAATCTGTTTTAATGAATAAATTTGGAGAAACCTTGTCGAAAGTAACAATGATATGGTACCATAATTTGCCGCCTAATTCTATCAATTCCTTCGCCATGCTTGCAGACTCCTTTGTAAAGGCACATGCTGGAGCTATAAAGGTTGCAACTAGGAAGTCGGACCTCTTCAAGTTGAAACAAAGAGACAACGAAATGTTGAGGGAATTAGTATATCGGTTCCATATGGAACTACCACCAGTCACAGACGATTGGGCTGTTCAAGCCTTTACTCAGGGTTTGAACAAACGAAGTTCGATGGCATCACGACAGCTAAAGCAGAATTTAACTGAATATCCAGCGGTAACCTGGGCCGATGTACATAATCGGTACCAGTCAAAGATCAGGGTCGAGGATGATCAATTGGGGACCCCTTCCCGTTCCGTTTATCCAAACATTCCCATCGCAGAACTCAAAGGGATATCGACAGAGAACCCCGGTCGAATAGAGATCGGTATCAACCACACAAAGAAGATCGTAGAAACAGCGGCCCAAGATGCAATCCTATCTGAAATGATCAAAGGAACGATCGAGGACAGAGCTCTCGAAGGCTCATGAGAAAAAGTGTCTTCGATAAACATACCGATCCCACAAAAGCACCACGATTATCAGAATACAATTTCAGCATCGACGCATCAGGTATTGTGTCAGCCATTAGGAGAATCAAAGATACTAGATGGCCCAGATCCCTACAAACCGATCCATCCAAAAGAAAGCCCAATCAAATATGCAAATACCATGGTACACATGGTCATAGAACCGAAGACTGCAGACAACTAAGGGAGGAGGTAGCATGTCTATTCAACGAGGGTCACCTTCGGGAATTCTTGAGCGACCGAGCTAAGAACCATTTCAAAGACAGGGATATGAACAGGAAAAATGAGCAGGAAGAACCACAACACGTGATTCACATGATCGTTGGTGGGGTCGATATTCCATAAGGGGCAATGTTCAAATGCACTAAAGTATCAATCACCAGGGAAAAAAGAACTCGAGACTATGTGCCAAAAGGCATTTTATCATTCAATGATGAGGAAGCAGAAGGAATCTCACAACTCCATAATGATGCTTTGGTAATCTATATCCTTATGAATAATATTCAGGTTAAACGTGTTTTAATTGATCCAGGAAGCTCGGCCAATATTATTCGATCGAGGGTCGTGGAGTAGCTCGGCCTACAAGATCAGATTGTACCCGCAGCTCGAATTCTCAATGGCTTCAACATGGCGAGTGAAACAACTAAAGGTAAAATCATCCTACCAGTAAATGTAGATGGAACTATTCAAGAAACAAAAATCCATGTGATCGAGGGCGATATGAGATAAAATGCACTACTCGGAAGACTCTGGATTCACAACATGAGGGCGGTCCCCTCAACCCTTCACCAAATACTGAAGTTCCCAACACCGGATGGAGTAAAAACGGTGTATGGGGAACAACATGCTGCCAAAGAGATGTTCGCGATCGAAGAAGTAATACCGATATCGACACTTTCGTCAACAAAGGGATCGGAGTCCAAAGGAAAATATGAAGCTAAATAGCAACCACAGCCACCAGTCTCAACTCAGTTGGAAAAGCAGGGAACGGACGAGGACGGTAACTACTGGATCCCTCGATCCTTCATAATCCCCGAGGATTCTGATGCCACCAAATCGATAGTCGAAGAGCTGGAGCAAGTCATACTGATCGAGCATCTACCCAATCGAAAGATATACCTGGGTACGGGGTTAACCTTCGAGCTTAGGGAAAAATTAATTAAATTTCTTAACAATAATATGGATTGTTTTGCTTGGTCCCACCTAGATATGACAGGGATCCCGCCGGAGATCACTACACATCGACTGAGCTTGGACCCGAAGTTCCGCCCGGTAAAACAAAAGAGGAGGCCCCAGTTCGAGGTAAAACATGTATTCATCAAGAATGAGGTAGCCAAACTTCTCAAAATAGGATCCATTCGGGAAGTACAATATTCCGAATGGTTAGCAAACGTAGTCGTAGTCCCTAAAAAGGGAAATAAACTTAGAATGTGCATAGACTATAAAGATTTGAACAAAGAATGTCCTAAAGACTCTTTGCCTCTGTCGAATATCGATCGCATGATCGATGCCACGGCCGGCTACGAGATCCTTAGTTTTCTCGATGCCTACTCTGGGTACAATCAAATACAAATTAACCCGGAGGATCAGGAAAGGACTTCGTTTATCACTAAGTATGGCACCTATTGTTATAATGTAATGCCGTTTGGACTAAAAAATGCTAGTGCCACTTATCAACGCTTAGTAAATCGAATATTCAAAGAACAAATAAGTGAATCAATGGAGGTTTATATTGATGATATGCTAGTTAAGTCCCTGCGAGCAGAGGACCATTTGACACATTTGCAGGAGACCTTCGATATACTAAGGAAACACTACATGAAACCCAACCCGGAGAAATGTGCATTCAGGGTCGGCTCGGGCAAGTTCCTCGGCTTTTTGGTATCAAATCGGGGGATCAAAATCAACCCCGATAAGATCAAGGCAATCAAAGGCATCACAGTCGTGGACAATGTTAAGGTCGTACAAAGATTAACAGGGCGCATAGCCGCCCTAGGCCGATTCATCTGGAGGTCTTCAGATAGACGTCACAGGTTCTTCTCACTGCTCAAAGAGAAGAACAATTTTGCATGGATCCCAGAATTCCAACAAGCATAGGAACAATTAAAGCGATACCTCTCGAGCCCGCCACTACTTTATACTCCGAAAACGGACGAGCAACTCTACTTGTACTTAGCAGTCTAGGAAATCACGGTAGGTGGGGTCCTAGCTCGAGAAGAGCAAGATACACAATTTCCTGTTTACTATGTTATTCGAACTTTAGGTGAGGCCGAGACCCAATACCCACACTTAGAAAAATTAGCGCTTGCCCTAATGAGCGCCTCTAGGAAATTAAAACCATATTTTCAGTGTCACCCGATCTGTGTGGTGACTACTTATCCTCTTCGTAATATTTTGCATAAGCCCGAACTTTCGAGTCAATTGGCCAAATGGGCCGTCGAGATCAGTGGGTACGATATCGAGTATCGACCCTAAACGACCATCAAGTCTCAAATCTTAGCAGATTTCGTGGCCGACTTTATGCCAACCCTCATACCCGAGGTCGAAAAGGAATTATTAAATTCGGGTACAACATCAGGGGTGTGGACCCTCTTCACAGATAGCGCTTCGAACGTGAAGGGGTCTGGGCTAGGCATCGTTTTGAAGCCACCCACGGGTAATACAATTAGACAAGCTATCGAAACTTCCAAGTTAACTAACAATGAGGCCAAGTATGAGGCCATGATTGTAGGTCTCGATATAACTAAAGGTTTGGGAGCAGAGGTCATCGAGGCTAAATGCGACTCCCTGCTTGTGGTAAATCAAGTCAACAGAACCTTCGAGGTTATAGAAGATCGAATGCAGAGGTACTTGGACAAATTATAGGTGACTCTACATCGGTTTAAATAATGGACCCTACAGCATGTGCCTTGAGAACAAAACAGAGAGACTGGTGCCCTTGCAAATTTGGGGTCATCAGTCGAAGACGACGAGATTAGCTCAGGGACTATCATACAACTTTCAAGGTCAGTAATCGAAGAAGGCCATGCCGAAATCAACTCTAAGTCTGACCCGAGATTGGAGGAACAAATATATCGAGTACCTAAAGAACGGGAAGCTTCCATCGGATCCTAAGGAATCGAGGACTATACGTACGAAGGCCGCACGATTTATATTGGCCGAAGATGGAACACTATATAGAAGGATATTCGATGGACCATTGGCAATATGTTTGGGACCAGGAGATACCGACTACGTCCTACGAGAGATTCATGAGGGCACCTGTGGAAACCATTCCGGTGCTGAATCGTTGGTTCACAAAGTCATCAGAGCAGGATACTATTGGGCCGATATGGAAAAGGATACAAAAGAGTTTGTTCGAAAGTGCGACAAATGTCAAAGGTATGCACTGATGATTCACCAACCCGGAGAGCAACTCCACTTAGTCTTATCCCCATGGCCATTCATGAAATGGGGAATGGATATCATCGGCCCTCTACCATCGGCCCCAGGTAAAGCTAAATTTATTTTGTTTATGACTGAATATTTCTCTAAGTGGGTTAAAGCATAGGCTTTCGAGAAAATTAGAGAGAAAGAAGTCGTAGATTTCATCTGGGACCACATTATATGCCGATTCGGGATGCCTGCCGAGATCGTATGCGACAATGGAAAGCAATATGTCGGCAGCAAAGTGACAAAGTTTCTCGAAGATCACAAAATAAAAAGGATCATGTCAACGCCATATCATCCTAGTGGGAACGGAGAGGCCGAATCGATGAACAAGACCATCATTCAAAATCTAAAGAAAAGATTGAACGACGCTAAGGGAAAATGGAGAGAAATATTGCTCGAAGTCCTTTGGGCGTATCGAATAACACCAAAATTCAGTACGGGGGCAACACCGTTCTCTTTAGTATATGGCGCCGAAGCTCTGATCCCGGTTGAAGTCGGGGAACCCAGCGTCAGGTTTCGATATGCAATGGAAGAGTCAAATCACGAGGCTATGAATACAAGCCTCGAATTGCTAGATGAAAAACAGGAAGCCTCCCTCATTCAAATGGCCGCACAGAAACAACGGATCGAAAGGTATTACAATCGAAGAGCCAATCTTCGACACTTTAAAATCGGGGACTTGGTTCTGAGGAAGGTCACCCTCAATACTCGAGACCCAAACGAAGGAAAACTTAGCCCGAAATAGGAAGGACCATATCAGGTCCTTGACATCGTCAAAAATGGATCCTACAAACTTGGCACGATGAACGGCGAACAATTACCAAACAATTGAAACATATTACTTCTCAAACGATATTACTGCTAAGGTACGACTTTCTCCACTTTCGTTTATATTTTATATTAACCATTTACATGTGTTTAATTGAATACATCAAAGGATTCTTCAAATACAAAGGCTTTAGGTCTGAAAACACGCGTTGCACTCTTTTTTCCTTAGATCGGTTTTTGTCCCAAAAGGGTTTTTCCGGCGAGGTTTTAACAAGGCAACCATAGTTCGTGCTAACTTAGAGAAATTCAACAGTATCCGAGGCTCCTTTACAATCAAGAGGGTCTCGATAGATAAATTTTGTAAGGGTCAAACAGTGGAACGAGCCATGCCCATGTAGATTACTCGAGCCCTAATGGCAAATATGTACACATGTTAATCTATTAAAAAAAGTATTTTTCCTTGCCAGATATTTCATGCCTTAGAGAAATTATTACTTTATAATGTCGTGCTTGTGATCCATTGTGGAAACTGGCTTAAGGGTCGGTCACAACTAAAGTTCAAACAATTGACCCCATACTCGGGGACTACCATCCAAAAAATCGACATGATCGAATTAGTAAAACCTCGAGATCGTAAGACCTTAAAAAGGCTACCCTCGATTTTATAGGCCACGGCCACGGCCACCCCACTCGGGGACTGATACTTTGAACAAGTTCGAAGTATAATAGGGGAACAAGCCCAAAAGGCGAATCCCAAGCTAAAGGTTACGGCCAAATTAACTCGGTTCGGAGACGTCCAATTTTCGTTATAAAACAGGCCTTCAAATATTTTCATAAACTGGTTAAAAAGGCTATCCTCGGCTAAATTACTAAGGGTCTCGATAATATAGACCCTCGAAAACCCTAATGGGTACAAAGTCATTCGAACTCTCTAACAAATTCTTTATTTTATGCTAAGGCATTACGAAACAAAGGGTCTCGATAATATCGATCCTTAAAAACCCTAAATGGGTACGGAATCATTCGAACTCTCCAGGAAATCCCTTATTTCATGCTAAGGTACAACAGATTTTATATGATTAAACAATAAACGTTTCAAGCCGAAAAGGAAAAAAAAGCCATTCTTTTTATTATGGCCGTATCGGCCTAATTCAAGAGCCTAAAGGGCCATTTTATTTCTGTGTTCGAGAAATCATCCTCACTCAATTAAAACCTAAGGGTCACCCTTATCCGAGTTCGAGCAAGTACTCACTCAATTAAGACTACACTAGTCCGACTTCAGTCTAGTTGCCTAAAGTCCCAAACTTATGAGAAAATTCTCCATAAGGCATGAAGACATGAATGAAATAGAATTTTCATGAGGCATGAAATAGAATGAATAAAGACAAGTCAAAAAGAAAAAAGATCTTTTATATATATATATATATATATATATATATATATATATATATATATATATATACGAAGATATTTACAAGGACCGATCAGGGTCCCGCACAAAAAAAAAGCCCAAGATTCCTAATTTTCCTCAGGGGCAGCTTCTTCTCCATTGAGCTCCTCCCCATTCTCGGACCCGCTCTTGCTGCCATCATCATCATCATCGGAAGAGGCCAGTACTCCAGCATCGACTTCATGCTCTCTAGCCTTTATTATCTTGTCGGTAAAATCGAAACCTTGAGCGTGGATCTCCTCGAGGGTTTCCCTCCGAGATTGGAATTTGGCAAGTTCAGCAATCTAATGTGCTCGAGTTTGAGCGGTCTCGGCTGCCTCTCTCTCTTGGACTTGAGCAGCTTCAGGATCGGGCTGGTAGACGGCCATGATCGCCTCTGCCTCGGCCTTTGCCTTTTCGGCTTCAGATTTGGCCTTTGCAAGTTCGGAAGCCAACCGAGCCTCGAGATCCTCTATTTTCTTTGCCTGAGCTGAGCTCTTCTCCTTCATGCCTCGAAGCTGACTTTCGACCGACGACAATTAAGCTTGAGCAGCCTCGTTTTCAGCAGCAAAGTGGTCCATACTTTCTTTCCACCCCAAGGTCTCCGCCTTCATCATGTCGACCTTCTGCTGTAGTTGTGAGATTGAAATGTTATCCACTGATCCCAAATCGAGCCCATGAGCTTTTAAGATTTTCATTACCTGCTCGATCAGGTCGGTCTGATCTTTGTGAGTCATGGCCAACTCAGCTCAGAGGTCCTTGATCTTTTCTTCTTTTTGCCCACCGAGAAGGTTGAGGGCATTCTTATCCTCGGTAAGCCTTTGAATGTCAGCCTCATATCGACTTAGCTCAGCTCGAGACGGAGAAAATGCTTCCCGATGAAGCACTGAGGACTACGTAGAAAGAAGAAAAGAAGTTTGACAGGAAGATAAAAATGAAAACAAGGGTAATACCAACAAAGGGAGTTAAGGCTTACCCTATTCAGAGCTTGCTGCACTTCGTTGAAAAGACTTGATGCCCCGCCCTAGTCCTTCTTAAAGACCTCCAAGTTGCTCAGGCCGGTAGCTTCTTCGACCCCAGTAAAGTAATCATGGAAGGGGTCCTCCCTTCCATGGGCTCCTTCGATGGAGAGGGTCTTCAAGGCCCGAGCCTCTTGAATCATCTCCTCAGAAAACGAGGGGAGCAGCGTGGAGCCTCCAATTTCTATTTCCCCAAGTGGATCACTTGGGGTATTTTCTCCATCTCGAGGGGCCTCGAGACCATTCCCTACAGTCGTACCCACTGTTGGCTCATTATGGTGGGAGGAATCATCAATCCTCGATCACTCGGGGACTTCGCCCAAGTCCCTTCCCGAGACCCCCTCATCTCGAGATGGAGTCTCTGCAGCCTTCACCGATTCAGTGGCCTTTGGGGCCTAGGTTCTCATTCTCACTCGGGCCACCATCCCGGAGTCATCTTCTTCCTGTTCTTCGTCTTCCTCCCTTAGACGCCGAACATAGTCTTCGGTCAGAAGGATGATGTTCTTTTTCGGCTTACGAAGCCGCCTTCTTCTTAGGTTCTGGATCCTCGGAGGTTGAGGTTTTTTTCCTCTTTTTGTCCTTCGCTGGTTTTGGTACTAGTATCGAAGTCTCCTCCTCACCAGATAGGGGCCTCATGACCGCATCCTTGCCCAAGCCTATACACGAGAAAATTGAATAAGTAGAAGAAGGGCATCTTAATTGAATCATGAAATACACAAAAAGTGGGCTTACCATGAATCTTGGCCTCCCATCGGCCCTTTGATAAATCGCGCCATGAGCGCTTGACGTACGTAGAGGTCGAGGCCAGGTCCCAAGCCCAACTCTCAAGGTTAGGAATTACACCGCGCATCCAAGCAACCGCTACATCATGAAAAAGGATATCGATGAGAAGAAGCAAATGAGCAAAACAATAAATAGGAGCTAACAGTGGGATTGTACTTACGCTTCATATTCCATTTCTCGAAAAATGGCATCTTCTCAGCCGGGATTAGGTCGGAAGTCCTCACTCGAACGAACCGGCTCATCCAGCCTTGGTCCTTGTCATCATCTATGCTCGAGAACAGCACCTTAGTAGTCTGACGCTGAAGTTTTATTAACCCGCCTCGATAGAGGCGGCGGATGTACAACCTGATGAGGTGGTCGAGGGTAAAAGGCATCCCCTCAACTTTGCTCATGAAAACTCGGAGCAGAATAACAATCCCCCAAAAGGAGGGATGGATTTGACTTAGGGTTATTTGATACTTGCGGTAGAAATTGACGATAATGGGATCGAGGGGCCCCAGTATGAAAGGATAAGTGTAAACACTCAGAAACCCTTCCACGTGGGTAGTGATGTCTTCCCCGGGGGCCGGTATCACCACCTCTTTGCCTTCCCAGTTGCAGTCTTTCTTCACCTGCTTAAGGAAACTCTCAGTTATCAAGCATATATACCTCGACATTGGCTCGCATTGACGAGGGACTGACGAAGTTTTGTCGATCTTAAAGTCGGAAGTGAGGACGCCCCCCCCCCCCCCCCCCGGAACACACTCCTCAAGGCGCGGCTTCACATGTGTTTTGTCGCATGCCGGTCGTGATGAAGAAGCGTTTTACTTTTGAGGAATAGTTTTAGACGTTTTCGTCATTTGAATTTGAAGTTAAAAATAGATGGGGATGATAATATTTGGTGTTCTAAGAAGAGGTTAGCAGTGAAAATCGTAGGTTTTGCAGATGAAGAACTTAGAAGATGTAAAAAGTTTTGGAGATTAGAAAAGGTTGAAGGTAAAAAGAGGCATATTTATGGGATTCACGGCGACTGTTCAAAGGCACTAGTGGCCGACCACCAACTGACACTCATTAATAATATGGGGAACTATTTTGGTATCAATCAGTTTTGGTATAACAGCTTTGAAAAGGAGGCATATTTAACTGTTTTGGTATCAATCAGTTCGAGGGTACCCTAGCTCGAGGGTTGAATTCCGTTTCAACACTGGTTCACTTTACTTTATAGTTTATTTATGTTATTAATCTTCATATTTCTCAATTGGTATTAGGTGAAATCATGTGTCCTTAAAACCACATTATAAGTTTAATTGTTATCCAATATTAAGGGTAAATAAATATTTTACTGATATACGTATGTATACACACTAAAACTAGTATTAATAATAATGTGGAGATTGTTATGCAATGAATAATGATTCATAAAGTGTTATGTAAGAATTTTACATGATACTTTTTGTCTTTAAATACATTTATTCTCGTGCGTGCAATCAATTTGCGATAATTTAAGGAAACGATTTGCTAAAGTGTCAATTAAATATCGAAAGTTATAAACCGCCGCAATTATAAATATAACTTCTGCAAATTAAAATTTTAAAATAAAATATTTTTTCCATATAACTGGTAAAACAAATACTTATTTTCCATCTATGTTGGGAAAACGTTTTGAGTCTGGATAAATAAATAGTTAAATATGGATAACTGGCCGTTTATTCTCCCTGAGGGCCTCATAAATAAAATTAATTCTATTTATATAAAACAATGTCAGTCTTCACTTGACACTAGAATTGTAAAATTTAAATACATAAAATAGAGCAGGGCGGATCTACACATTAAATTTGGGTGCTGGAGCACCATTAACCTCAATGCAAAGTATGTATAGTTGTATAATATATAAATATAATTTTATTTATGAGGCCGTTAGGGAGAATAAACGGCCAGTTATCCATATTTAACTATTTATTTATCCAGACTTAAAAAGCTTTCCCTACATAGATGGAAAATAACTATTTGTTTTACCAGTTATATGGAAAAAATATTTTATTTTAAAATTTTAATTCGCAGAAGTTATATTTATAATTGCGGCGGTTTATAACATTCGATATTTAATTGACACTTTAGCAAATCGTTTCCTTAAACTATCGTAAATTGATTGCACGCACGAGAATAAATGTTTTTAAAGACAAAAAGTATCTTGTAAGATTCTTACATAACACTTTCTGTATCATTATTCATTGCATACCAATCTCCACATTATTATTAATACTAGTTTTAGTGTGTATACATACGTATATCAGTAAAATATTTGTTTACCATAAAATTGGATAACAATTAAACTTATAATGTGATTTTAAGGACACGTGATTTCACTTAATACCAATTGAGAAATATGAAGATTAATAACATAAATGAACTATAAAGTAAAGTGAACCAGTGTTGAAACGGAATTCAACCCTCGAGCTAGGGTACCCTCGAGCTGATTGATACCAAAACAGTTAAAAGTAAAGCAAGCCGATGAACAAGAGAGTATAAGCTAAAGAGAGAGCGTTATATTGGTTTTTTTATGCGAGAACAATATATCTTACAAACGGTTAATACTCCCCTTTATATAGTAGAGGAATTCTACTTATGGTATAACTCTAATTACAGAAAAAAATCCCATGATTAGCTAATTAGCCGTTCCTAATTTGATCCGTTCCGAGATTTCCGCCATGATCTTCGACCAGTCACGAATATTTCTCCTTTCCGTTATTATGCTATCTTCGATCTTGCTCGATGCCTGTCTCATTCGGTCTCGATCACTGCTGTACTCGATCTCGACAGGTACCTCGAATCCCGAACATGGTACCTTGTCCTCGTACCTTGGTCTGATCCACTACGAGGCTGACCTTCGATGCAACTCCCTAGTCCCGGTCAGATAGAAAAATTGGATCGACTCGCTTTTAACCGTATACAACATTATAGTATAGTTATATAGAAGGTTCATTTACTGTCTTCTTTCCCGTAATTTTAGAACAATTAATTTTACTTGACATAAGTCACCTTGAAAATCATTATTTTTCCACCAAATGGTTGATCAACGTCCGAAAGCTCCCGCTGATATTATATGGTAACCTGCTTTAAGTATTAGCAAAGGGTAAATACCAAACTATATTTTAATTAATTGGCTGAGAATTTTGCAAAATGGATTTTCTTGCATTATCTATTTGATTTTCCCCATAATTTTCTTTGATAATTTTGTTTCTGTGAGTTTTTATGTAATCATGCACATTCATTACTTCTAATAAAACATGCAATTCAAAATTGTTATAAATCTGTATTGCTGTAATAAACAATTAAACCATTAAACTTTCTGAAATATATAAACAAAACAGAAAGTTGCTAATACTTGGTTAACGAATTAAATTCTGAAAAAACAGTATAGGAATAAATCGAGCCCACTGATTACACAATGTGTCCTTAAGGAAATTATTCCCCTCAAGTACCCGAGGTGATAGAATATATCCTCCCAGGATAGAACGATTTAACTCATCGGAGTGTTGGTACCAAAACGCCGGTGAACAGCGAGCCACTCGAAGGCTGTAAAACACACTGGAATTTATTGTGCAGAAGAAGAAGAAGAAGAAGAAGAAGAAGAAGAAGAAGAAGAAGAAGCTCAGAAAATTTCGTAAGGAAAGATTCTGGGATTCAAAGTATATTTATAGAGTTGCTGTCATTGTTTCTGAAAAGGTTTGCAATATTTCAGAAACAGCCATGGTTGTTGGAACAGGTTGTTTGAATAATGCGGGAAAACGGATTTAAAATAATTCGAAAAAGAAAACGGGCCTGACCGAACCGGGTCGCGGGTCATGGGTTATTCCGAATTGAATTTTTCGTTAATTATTTAATTAATTAATTAAATAATTGAAAAGAATTTTGTCCAAAAAGATTAATCAATCAATCGATCTTTGACCAAATCCGAATCTAAATCCGAATCCGAAGCCGAAGCGGAGCCGAGTGAGCGACGACGACGACGGCGCGAGGCTTGCCTTCTTCTTAACTCTTAAAGAGCTAGAAAAAGAGCAATTATATATATACCCATCAAAAGCCTTTTCTTCCTCCAATATGGGTCCCTTTGCCAAGGAGAAAAACTCAAATATTTTATTTTTCCTCAATTTCTCATTCACCCTCTTTAAGCTACACAAGCTTAAAATCCCAACAATTCCCCACATGAATGGGGAATGGCTATAAAATAAAGGAATGCACGGACGCGTGTGTGTTTACATGCAAGAATTAATTGCATCTGGATAAGTTGGTTTCCCTTTGAACTTTTCGTAGTGAACTTATATCGGATATACTCGGTCAATCGGTAGATTTGATATCCTTGAACCGTCGAGCTTTTTTGTATACCTAGACAACATAAGTCACACAATCAATCCTTAACCATCTATGGTTCTCACGGTTGTGTTCGTTTCAGCCATGAACACCGCCTCGTTTCATGAGTGCTTAGAGAATTGGCCTTTACTTTCATTCCCCTCGAAGCGGCTTACACTTCACACTCACATAAGTGATTTCTAAACGTGTAATCCTGTAGACACACTATCTGGTCATATCCTGCCAGACTTAGCAAATCATTAAAAAACCTTTAAGCTTTGTTGACTCATCAAAAAGCCTTAATGCTTTACCTAGATTTCGAACATTGTCTTCATCACGAGAATGGATTGAGTTATTTGACAATGTTGAACCATCATTCATAACTTTGTTTGATCTCTTTGAACCTAGCTCGTGGGATCTCCAGTCTGCTAAGTAGAGTTACCGCCATGATGACTTGTCCTAGACCTTAACCCCATTCCCTTTGATGATCTTTCAACTGCCTCTCTAGATAGGCCTTTTGTAAATGGATCCGACATGTTATCTCTTGACTTTACATAGTCAATTGTGATAACACCACTAGAGAGTAGTTGTCTAACGGTATTGTGTCTCCGTCGTATATGACGAGATTTTCCGTTATACAGAACGCTCCCTGCCCTGCCTATTGCCGCTTGACTATCACAATGTATACAAATAGGTGCCAAAGGTTTGGTACCAACACTCCGTGAGAAATGGCAATTGATCACGGAAATTCTTCTGCGACTGTTGTGGCAACGACGATAGCCTCGTCAAGATGGACTGCTGTTCCACCGGCAGAGAGACAGGGGAAATTTTCCGGAGCCAGCTTCAAAGGATGACAGCAAAAGGTGTTCTTCTGGCTTACCACACTTGGTATGCAGAAATTCACTAGTGAAGAATCTCCAGTGCCTGCAAGAAATTCATGATTGTTGAGGCGTGGAAGCAGGCAGATTTTCTTTGCAAAGGCTATATCTTAAGCACTTTAGAGGATGAATTGTACAATGTGTACAGTGCGATGAATACTTTGAAAGAATTATGGGACGCACTTGAGAAGAAGTACAAGACTGAAGATGCATGCTTGAAGAAGTACGTGGTTGCCAAGTTTCTAGACTATAAAATGATAGACAACAAAACTGTTGGAATCCAAGTTCAGGAGCTTCAACTTATTTTTCATGATCTTATTGCTGAAGGTATGGTCGTGAATGAAGCATTTCAAGTGGCTACAATGATTGAAAAATTGCCTCCTTCGTGGAGAGATTTCAAGAACTATCTTAAGCACAAGCGCAAAGAAATGAACTTGGAAGATCTTGTGATTCGTCTCAAGATTGACGAAGACAACAAAACAGCCGAGAAGAAGTCTCGTGGAAATTCCACGATCATGGAAGCTAATATCGTTGAGGAGACTGCTCCAAAAAGTAAGAAGAGAAAGAGGTCTTCTGGACAGACTAAGGAGTAAAACAAAAAGAAATTCAAGGGCAGTTGCTACAATTATGGAAAAACCGATCACAAAGCACCTGATTGTCATCTCCCGAAAAAGTATAAGAAGAAGGGACAGGACAACATAGTGGAGAAGAATGATGACATTGATGATCTGTGTGCAATACTTTCGGAATGCAACCTAGTTGGAAATCTGAAGGAGTGGTGGATTGACTCTGGAGCCACTCGACATGTTTGTGCTATCAAGGAAGCATTTGCGACTTACTCTACTGCTGGTCCCAAAGAAGAGCTTTCCATGGGAAATACTGCAACAGCCAAGATTGAAGGTTATGGGAAGATATTCCTGAAGATGACTTCCGACAAGGTGTTAACGCTCAATAACGTTCTTTATGTTCCTACTATTAGGAAGAATTTAGTTTCTACTTCTTTGCTTGTTAAGAATGGATTCAAATGTGTATTTGTTTCTGATAAAGTTGTTGTAAGCAAGAATGAAATGTATGTTGGAAAGGGCTACCTCACAGAGGGCCTCTTCAAACTAAATGTAATGGTTGTTGATAATATGAATAAAATTTCATCTTCTTCTTATTTATTGGAGTCAAATGATTTATGGAATATTCATTTAGGACATGTCAATTACAAAACCTTGCGGAAGTTAATTAATTTAGAAGTATTGCCTAAATTCGAGTGTAATAAATCAAAATGTCAAATATGTGTTGAGTCTAAGTTTGTAAAACATCCTTATAAGTCTATTGAAAGGAATTCAAATCCTTTAGACTTAATTCATACTGACATTTGTGATATGAAGTCGACACCATCTCGAGGTGGAAAAAGGTATTTTATTACTTTTATTGACGATTGCACTCAATATTGTTATGTTTATTTGCTTAATAGTAAGGATGAAGCAATTGAAGCATTTAAGCAATACAAGAATGAGGTGGAGAATCAATTGAATAAAAAGATCAAAATGATTAGAAGTGATAGGGGTGGAGAATATGAATTTCCGTTTGCAGAAATATGTTCGGAATATGGAATTATCTATCAAACTACTGTACCTTACACACCTCAATCCAATGGAATTGTGGAAAAGAAAAATCGGATATTCAAGGAAATGATGAATTTTTTATTAATAAGTTCCGGATTACCGCAGAGTTTGTGGGGTGAAGCTATCCTTACAGCTAACCGAATACTCAATAGAGTACCCCACAGCAAAACGCAATCTATTCCAACTTGAAATATTTCAAAGTGTGGGGGTGTCTAGCAAAGGTACAAGTTCCTTTACCTAAAATGGTTAAAATCAGATCAAAAACTGTTGATTGCATTTTCATTGGATATGCTACAAACAGTAAAGTATGTCGGTTTTTGGTTCATAAATCCGATAATCCCGAAATTCACGTTAATACGGTAATGGAATCAGATAATGCTGAATTCTTTGAAAGTATCTATCCGTATAAAACTGAATGTGAGTCATTAAGTGAAAGACCTAAACGACCTCGGGAAGAACCAAAGGAAAATACTCCAAGTATAGAAGATCCAAGGCGTAGCAAACGTCAAAGAACATCTACTTCCTTTGGACCAGATTTTGTGACATTCTTGCTTGAAAATGAGCCTCAAACTTTTAAAGCAGCTATGTCATCTTCTGATTCAGCATTTTGAAAAGAGGCAATCAATAGTGAGATTCAATCAATTTTGGATAACCATACATGGGAATTGGTAGATCTTCCTCCGGGAAATAAGCCTTTAGGTTCGAAATGGATCTTTAAACGGAAAATGAAAGCTGATGGCACTATTGACAAATATAAGGCAAGACTTGTTGTCAAAGGTTATAGACAAAAGGAAGACCTTGATTACTTTGACACTTACTCGCCAGTAACGAGGATAACATCTATTAGGGTGTTAGTGGTACTAGCGGCTGTGTATGGTCTTGAAATCCATCAAATGGATGTTAAAACAGCAAGATTATACAAAAAACTCCAAATACTATCTGAAATGAAATAGACAGAATATAAATATAAGAAGAGACACTGGTAGCTGTAGAACGGCTCAGAAAGGCAGCTCACCACTATGCCTCGGGATGACGTAGGTGTGTGATGATAGGTCCTCCACTAGTACCTGTCTCAGATCCTGCACAAAAAGTGCAGAAAGTGTAGTATGAGTACGTAAACAACGTGTACCCAGTAAGTATCAAGCCTAATCTCGAAGTGGTAGAGACGAGATGGCCGACTTTGACACTCACTATGGGTCAATAATAATTGAAATAAAATTAGGATATTCAAATCAACATGATTTATAGAATTTACAAATAATTTATTTAATCAGCAAAAATAATCAAATTCCTTCAAATGTAACACTTCTCAATATATTAATTAAATTCCTTCAATTCAAATAAATTCCAATTTATCAATTAAATCTCATTTACAGGAGTAACAATTAATTCCTAAACAAGCAAGAATAATAATTCATTAAATTCCAAGGATTTTTCAATTTATTACTTAGCTTCATAAGCTGAAATAAATTATTAAAGTATCGTGTAATTATTATTATTAAGCACGATTTCTGTCGAGGACGTACGACCCGATCCAGAGTGTCGTGTACAGTACCGAGGGACGTTCGGCGTGATCCATAGATGCATCTATCCTGCCGAGGCATTCGACCCTCTCCACAAGAAAGGAGGACATTTTCTTATGTACCTCCGGAAGGAGAGTATATTTATTAAGAGATAAATTCGGGAGGAAGAATAATTTCTTTTAACAATTAATTGATTTAAACAGACAATCAAGCCTATGAGATTTCCATCCTTTAATATCTTTATCTAACAATTCACAATATATTCATATAGATATCAATTAATATAAATAGATCAAAGAATACAATTTACACAAGTAAGGCATGCTTTGAGTCCTAAACTACCCGGACTTTAGCATTAATAGTAGCTACGCACGGACTCTCGTCACCTCGTGCGTACGTAGCCCCACCACAATTAGCAATAATTATTTAATTTTAATCACCTATGAGGTAATTTTTCCCTCACAAGATTAGACAAGAGACTTACCTCGTCTTGCTCCAATTTAATCCACAATTTTGCCTTTTCCACGATTATCCAACTCTATCTGGCTCGAATCTAGCCAAAATAATTCGATACAATCACTAAAAATTATAGAAAATAAATTCTATAAGGAAATACTATATTTTAAATAAAAATCCCGAAATTAATTAAAAATTCGCTCACGGGGCCCACATCTCGGAATCCGGCGAAAGGTATGAAATCCGACAACCCATTCAATTATGAGTCCAACCATACTAGTTTCACTCAATTCTGACTCTGAATCGATACCGAAATCTCAAAATTTCATTTCTATGAGATTTCTAAACTTTTCCAAATCTCAAAACACTAATTAAGTTGTGAAAAACAATGATACACTTGTATATGTAGATCAAATCCGAGTTAGAATCACTTACTCTAATGTTTTTCCATTGAAAATCTGCCAAAAGTCGTCACTGCTCAAACTCAAGTTCGTCAAAAATGGCCAATGGGACGAATGCCCTCTTTTTATAAAATTGCCCAGTAGTCTTCGGAACTGGTCCTCGAACTGGGCCTCGATCGCGGCATCGAACATGTGCCTTCGATCAGGGCATCGAGCTTGGGTCTCGATCCTAGCCCTCGAGCCATACCTTCGATCATGCCCTCGAGCCTTGCCTTCGATTGCGACTTCGATCATAGGCTCGAGCCTGGACCTCGGTCATGGCCTCGATCAGGGTATCGAGGTTGGGCCTTCGATCATAGCCTCAATCATGGCATCGAGCTTGAGCCTTCGATTGTGACCCTCGATCTTGGGTTTCGATCCTGGCCCTCGAGCCTTGCCTTCGATCATGGCCCTCGAGCTGGACCTTCGATCATGGCCCTAGAGCTGGACCTTCGATCATGGTTTCGATACACTAGCTTGAGCATGTACCTCGTCAACCCTGGGCTCGATATCTGGGCTCGATCATAGCCCAGAATGTCCAACAGAAGAGGAAAAATTACAGCAGCTTTTGTAACTCAAATTTTTGATCCGTTAACCATTTGAAACTCACCCGAGGCCCTCGGGACCTCAACCAAATATACCAACAAGTCCTAAAATATCATACAAACTTAGTCGAACCTATAAATCACATCAAACAACGCTAAAACCATGAATCATACCCCAATTCAAGCTTAATGAAACTAAGAGTTTTCAACTTCTACATTCAATGTCGGAACCTATCAAATCAACTCCGATTGACCTCAAATTTTACACACAAGTCATAAATTAAATAACGGAGCTATGAAAATTTTTGGAACTGGATTCCGACTCCGGTATCAAAAAGTCAACTCATCGGTCAAACTTCCAAACTTAAGTTCTTATTTTTAGCCATTTCATGCCTAACTTAACTACAGACTTCCAAATAAAATTCCGAACACGCTCCTAAGTCCAAAATCACCATACGGAGTGGTTGAAATCATCAAAATTCTATTCCGGGGTCATTTTTATAAAAAGTTGACCGAAGTCAAACTTAGCACTTTAAGGCCAACTTAAGGAACCTAGTGTTCCGGTTTCACCTCAAAGACTTTCAAATCCTGAACCAACCATCCCCGCAAGTCATAAATCATTACAAGCACCTACGGGATATTTTATTTTAGGGAACGAGGTTCTAAAAGTTAAAAATGACTGGTTGGGTCATTACATCGACCCTGATATCAAAACGTCAACTCCCCAGTCAAACTTCCCAAAAAATCTATTTTCGTCATTTCAAGACAAATTCTAATACGGACTTCCAAATAATTTTTTGGGCACGCTCCTACGTACAAAATCACTATTCGGAGCTATTGGAACCATCAGAATTTGAATTCGAGGTCGTTTACTCAAAAGCCAACTCTCCGGTCAACTCTTTCCATTTATGCTTCTAAATAAGGATTGTTCTTTTAATTTAATTCCGAATCTTCAGTAAATCAAACTCGACCACACCCGTGGGTCATAATACATATTGCGAAACTGCTCGAGACCTTAAGTCACTAAACGCGACATTAATTCTTAACACGACAAGTCGGGTCATTACACTGAATCGAATTAATTATGACTAGATGTGAGGCTTTCGGAGATCAATTCGCGAGGCAAAGGTATAGCGGAGTAAGGAATTACACGGTTTGAGGTAAGTAACATTTATAAACTTAGTTCTGAGGGTATGAATCCCTGAATTTTATGTTATATTAATTGTTGGAGGTGACACACTTGCTAGGTGACGATCGTGTGGGCGTGCACCATAAAAATTGTGACTTAAATAAATTCTGTGGAGTTGTTAAATTAAATAATCATGTTATTATCCGAATATTCTCTACGTGTTAGAAAAATTGAGCTGAGACTCGTATTAAAGATCATGTTTAGGCTACATGCCTATATTTTGGGACCCATAGGGTATTGTTTCTATTGAATTTAATTATTTTAAAATGTACATTTCATACTTATTCATGTCATAAATTGTGAGGATATTTATGGGATCGGGGTTGCCTGCCTGTAGCAGGCCATATCGGCTTTATATATATTATTATTATATAGATCGAGGCTACCCGCCTGCAGCAGGCCATATCGGCTTTATATATATTATTATTATTATATGGATTGCGGTTGTCCGCCTGTAGCAGGCCATATCGTCGTTATCATTATATGGATCGGGGTTGCCCGCTGCAGTAGACCATATCGGTTTTATATCACGCTTGGGCTGAAGAAGCCCATCCGGAGTCTACACCCCCCACAATGAGCGTAGATGATTTATATTTGGGATGGACTTTCCATGGCATGAACTTGCCTTACTTATTTATATTTATGATGAATTTCCATGGACATGAATTTTGTCCGAATCATTATAATTTGGGGATAAATTTACCCTGGGCTAGATTTGGCCTTATACGGTACTGAGTCACTGACTGTCAGTTGATATCTATATATACTGGATGGAACTTTCCTGGGCTGGATTGGCCATATACAGTACTGAGTGACCGAGTAAGTTGTGATCGTGAGTACACGAGGTTTTCCCACCGAGATATTATATTCCTCGTATCATTCAGTACTGATCTATTTTACTTGTACTGAGTTTGACAACTTGAAAGCATGCCTACATTTCTGTACTGTTATTTCTATATTGGGTTGTACCTGCTGATCTCATCACTACTTTCAGCCCAAAGGTTAGTCTTGTTACTTATTGAGTTGGTTGTACTCATACTACAGTCTGCACCTCGTGTGCAGATCCAGGTGCTTCCAGACACGGCGACTGTTAGATCTCGGAGTGTTATCAGTTGGAGACTATCAAGGTAGCTGTCTGGCATCCGCTGACCTTGACTCTCTTCCTTTCAGTTATTATACTGTTCTATATTTTCAGGCAGTGTTTTTATCAGTCAAACTTTGTTATCATTTAGATGCTCATGTACTCAGTGACATCGGGTTTGGGGAATGTATTTTATGTCAGTAATTTGTGAGATTTTTCTATGAAAATTCAAATATTATGTTTTCAAACTTAAAAGAAATTGTGGTTTATTGATATTGTCGGCTTGTCTAGTATTGAGATAGGCGCCATCACGACGCGCGGATTTTGAGTCGTGACATAAATAGTGTAAAAGATAGTATTTTCTACAATGAATTAGATTCGTAATTTGCAGAACTAAATTTACCTTTAATTTACACTCTTCGACAGATCTAATGAGAACGTCAGGATATTTATCGGCCTCATTTCTTCGAGACCTTTCTTCAATATCGTGATTTTCTATTAATACTTGGGTCTTTAAATAAATAAAATAATAAAATCAAACCTTGTTTAATGTAAACATCTTCAATCTCAAACTAACAAAATTCTTTTTATGAATTATCTACAAGTCACATTTATATCATTATGAGAACTTTAAAATTAAACATAAATGATCTTTCCAATCAAATTACAAGGAGAATCTTGACAAAAGTTGTCTAAGATGTTCTAGAATATGGTAGAATATGCAAAGAGATCTCGTGAGTAGTGGGTCAGTTCCCCAAGCCATTTTAAAGAAACAAATATATCGAGCAACAATAGGTAAAGAAACTATTACATGAGTTAATGGAAAAAAGGTAAAAACATGAACCTGCACCATTAATAAATCGGCCAAGAAAGTATACATGCTAACCCAAAATCAAAGCTTATTAGCAGACTCAACTGCAGGATAAAGATAAATCTGGAGTATTAATTACAATAATCTCATTCGTAATGAGAATCTAATAAACTTCTAAGCTCTGTAACATGAAAATTATTATAAGCACAGATAAACTCAGGCAATTATAATTACAGAATTCATTTAAAACACCAAGACATGCTAAAATTACATGAAATTAATAGGAGAAAAGGAAACGGGAAAAGGAAGTAAATTAACGTACGTGAAGATGATATCTTTGTTTTTTTCCAAAATGAGAGCCAAGCCTCCTATCACGAAGGCACATTTAGTCTGATGCGAAGAGAAAACATCCATCTCCCTCGAAACTTTAAAAGAGAAAAGAAGCTATAGGTTGCAGACTTGTTGATTTAACGGGCGAGATCAAATCCCCAAGTCCAGGTTCCAAGTTATTGTTGGTTAATATAACATTAAAAGATGCTATAATAAAGCAAAGAAAACAAAAAAGGTTAATTTATTATGGGCATGCGATTATGCAAATTTTAATACAAACTAATAAACATTATAGGTGTAAATGATAGTTTTATTTGTAACAATACCGTACCATAAAGGATCTCAAGGGTTTTACTAATATCAATCCTTAATGCCAATATCATAAGTAAAACAAC